>NC_056744.1:629287332-629649832 GCF_019279795.1 Protopterus annectens
AAATTGCACTTATATGAAAGGCAATCTGCAAGATTTGCAAACGCCAAATGGAAAAAGGGTTGAATGTGCAATGAACAAATGCACAGTGAGATTCGCTCATTGCACATTCGACATTCTGGGTTGGATTGCACTATAGTGGGGATCGGGAAATGTTTCCTTTCTGCACTGTAGCGCGATCTCGGAGTTAGGATAGCAAAGTAGGGGGGTGTGGGGGGTTCATTCGACATTAATGTTCAAAAAACAGCAAATCTGCTTTTCGATTTGCTGTTTTTCGAACATTACGGACTGTCGACATTTTCCGTTTCGAGTCTCTAATATGAGCACTGAAACCACTGTGATTTGCGGTTTTAAAGGTAAACCGATTAAACATGACACTTAGGTGAGGTGGCAATTCATTTTGTAGTTCATGTAGTACACAGCCTGGGATGTCATCTGGTCCCATAGATGCTGTATTCTTAGCTTTGGAGAGTGCAGTTTCTACCTGTGTGGCCGTGATTACCAGAATTTGGCAATCTTTTGGTATTGAGATGGGCCCTTTAGGGGGTGAGAGGGGGGTGAAGTTGACCCTAAATGGATCTGCCAGTATATTGGCAATATCCTTGGGATCAGTATATTTAATGCCATTCTGTTGTAACTCAGAGCAGATCTGAGGATTGCTGTTTAGATTCTTGACATAACTATAGAATGCCTTGTGGTTGTCTTTGGAATCTTTGGCAATTGTATTTTCATAACTAGCTTTTGAGGATTTTACGAGGGATCTCAGCTTCTTACTGAGGCTTGTAAGGGAGTTTTTTGCATCCTGGGATTTTCCTCTTTTCTGCAACAGCTTCTTCCTTCTGTTGTATAATTTGTTTATGGCAGGGGACCACCAGATTGGCTTCCTTTTTTTGGAGGAGATCATCTTGGTTCTATTTGGGATGTCGCGATTCATGCATGAGTGGATGTCCTCGTACAGTGCTTTAGTGTAGGATTCAGCATTCAAACTTTCAGATCCTGTCTGCATGGGTGTCATGAAGTTTCTCACTTCAGACTTGAGTAGCATGAAGTTGGCTTTGGAGAAGTTTTTTATGGAGGTTTCCTTACTGGGGGGTGGGGGTGGGATGTGGATGTCAAGGGTGATTTGCTTATGGTCAGACCTGACCAATGAGGGGGTGACCGCTGGTGTGGAGCATCTATCTCCCATGTTGGTAATGACCAGGTCTAGGATACTGGAGCCCCTGGTGGGACAATAGATTAGTTGATCCAGGATGTTGGAATTTATGAATTCCAAGAACTACTAGGAAAAGGTGTTGGTACCCGAGTAGTTTTCCTAGTTAGTGGCAGGGTAGTTGAAATCACCCAGTATTAGGGTGTTTGGTTGTATCTTAATATTTTCCATTATGTTTAGAAAGGTGTAGTGGGAATCTTAGGGCATGGTGGGGGATCTGTAGCAAGCTACAAGTTGGATTGCAGTTTTACCTAGTGTTAATTGCACCTGGAGAATTTCAGATAAATTGTGTTGGGCAAGTAGCCTGGAGGTGTGAATATCCTTGGTGAATATGGACACTCCTCCACCTTTAATGTTTCGGTCTTGGTTTGGTGGCTGAAAAGTGTGGTAAGAGTTGTAGCCAAGTATTGCAGGGCTGCTCTCTGGAGACTTGAACCAGGTCAGTTACTGCACAGATATCGATGTTCTCCATTCTTAGGAGTGCCTCGAGAGAGTGCATTTTGAGGTTTAAACTTCTGGCATTACCTTCAGATTTTGCATGCTTGTATCTGTTATGGTGGTGGTTTTGTCCTTTGAACCTTGCCTAAAAAAGGCACTATAGGGGTGGCAAGAGCCTTAGCCAGTAACCTGAATCTCAGGGGTGACAGGTGCAGACCATCTCTGGCAAAGCATCGTGGTTTGTTGATCATGTCTTCTCAGGCAGACAGATAGTGGATCCCCTTTGAATAACACCAGAAGCTTAGCCAATTGTTAAAGTCAGTCATTTTGTCCTTATACTGTGGTATCATTCTGGGCAAAGGCAGGATGCTATTCAGGGCTAGGGTCATACCTGCCTGGGCCACATGATACGAGAGCTCTTCCATGTCTCTTTTCATGTAATCCAGGGAGGTACATCTCAAGTCATTCACTCCAAAATGGACAATGACAGAGTTGTATTTGTACATGTTGTGGAGTGACTTGAGTGCATGCGTTGTGTGGTGGATCCTGGCACCTGACAGGCAGCTGACTGTAATTTTCTCCTTGTTCAGCCTGGTGAGTGGCACATCAGTGTGCCTGACTATAGAGTCACGTATGACTAAAGTGTTGGGTACATTGTCTTGCCTTAGGGGCAGTTGTTGGGTGGCACACTGGTGTTGTGAGCTATGTGTCACTTTGGTTGTGACTGATGTTTGTTTGCATTTCAGCTTCTGAGGTCCTTGTTGCTTGGGCAGGTTAATGTTAAGGGCCTCCGCATATGTGAGTTTAGTGCTGCTATGTGTGGGTGTTGATGATGTGGGTTTTGAAGGGCTATGTGTTGCTTGAGGTGTAGTGCAAGTGTTAAACTTCTCCTCTTGACTGTCTAGCACAATCTTGGCTGGAGAGAGCTTTGCTTCCAGTTTGGCTATGTAAGTGCATCTCTCGCAGGTTGTAGTATTGGGTGGTAGGAGGAGAGGGTTGTCTGTGTACATGAGGCAGTTGCCACATTGCCCCAGTATGCCTAGATTCACCAGGTGGACAGGAGAAATCACCGGAAGCTGACCCTTGGACATGCCTGTTTAAGTGCTCTTTTTGTAAAGTACAAGAGCTGTTTTCCCTTACCTTTGCAAGGTACTTTGCAATTATAGGCTGTTTAGTGCCTACGATTAATTTCTCCTTATTGACAAGGAGAGTTGAGTGCTTGTATCAGTTTCAGGCTTCCTAGTGCTTTCCAGAAGGTTCTACAGCAAGTGCTAGTCACAGGGGTTCAGATTTTAGTGCTACTACTGAGAAACCAGCTAGTTCTAAGGGAAACTTTGAAGAGCAGACTTTCTGGCACCTGGAATAGTTTAACCCTAGCCCTGCGGTGCTGCACGATGTGAAAAATATGCAAACACACGTGTTTGTAAGCCAAAACGTTGAAAGGGATAGAAATCAGCCCAAAAAGGCTAATAAAATTACAATTTCAGAGCTGGAAACCACTCCTGTAGTGTTAGATAGGCAGTGCAATGCTCACCACTCCCACTGGTAAGCAGTAGGACTTCCCTCTACCACAGCAAGGTCTGGATAGCTGTGAACACAGAAAATAAAGTCCTGAGACAAGCAAACCCTGGGATCTGGACTATACTGGCTAGGAAAGGTAGGAAACGAGCAAACAAGATTTTTTTTTTTGGTTAAAACAGGCTAAACAATACAATAATACAGTAAATAAACACAGAAAAGGCTAACGCACTTAAGTGTATAGCCCTAAACAGTAAATGCAGTTAAAACTCTACAAAAATTAGCAATTTAAAACTTTTTAAATGAAGCAAGGCAAGTGCATAACTGAAAAACGATTTGAGGCAGCAATACAGTAGAATAAGTAGCTAGTCTACATATACAGAGAAGTCTATATATACAGAAAAGCACACTTAAAAAAATTCAGATGCAGTGCAATCTAGAGCACTTGGGTTGTAGCAATATTAAGGCAAATACAGTTTTAATAAATGCACTAAAATATACTCTATATTTCCAGAATGCTTGAGAAGCACAGTCAGAACACAAGGAGATGCAGTCAATTTTTTTTTCACAGGACAGGACAGAATGTCAGCACAGAATAAATGTCTTCCGCAAGGTACAGCACTATAGGTGCATGGCTCCAAAGGTTCATATGTGTATAACAGGCTAGCAAGGACAATGGCATCATTCAGCATACTCCTGCATCCCTAATCTGTGAAAAGGTCTGATACCCTTGATAAGTATCACCAGGGTTTTGGGAGCTAATATATCTACAAGCTGTGCTGCTGGAGGTGACCCATCTACAAATTTCCTGTGTCCTGTACAGACATTTGTCAGACAACAGCTATGATTGTCTTCTTCTGCATCCCACTGTGTAACCTGAATATGATGCATGTCACAGCAGATGTGTGCTTCACATGTATGGGGGGGCCTGTTACATATAGGGTGTACTGTCTGTGTTACATTGCTGTCTGTCCAGCATGTACTGTTTATACCACAGTGATGGTGTAGGTATGTAGAACAGGTAATTAGATGAAGCATTTGGCTACCTTAAGAGAATCATAATTACTCCTGCTGTTTAGCCACACTTCATTGAATTTCTTCACTTTGACATTCAGAACACTAGGCAGTTAGTCCTGTCATGGATACACATGAGGTACACAGTGGTATCTGACACCTCCCTGTATGGTAGCTGTGCACATCCCCTCCAAAGCATTTATGAGCCAGACTACATATGTATGGTCTTCACTCGGATTCCATAGGACATGTTATCTGCAATGTGTTTTGATGTACCATGGAACTTTGTGGCTGCTACAGTTGTAAGATATGTCTGTGTAGCGGCATAGCAAGGGTGCCATTGTACCCAGTGACAGGTGTGATGAGTGCCACATTCAATATAGCAATGACAGTCTGGGAGTTGCATCACATATCTTTCTGTTTAGGTTGTACAACATTGAATACATCCCCACATGTTACCAACCAGTGAAAGTCAAAGGCTACATTACTTTCTGTGTCCATAAGTCCATGAGTAATGGCTCAACTGTGTGTGGTGTGCAGACACTACTATATTTCCCAGGGGTAGATAACTTTCCAAAGGATAGTATTGTTCAGTCGTTGGCATTTAGTATTTTTCAGTGGGTCAAGCAACAATGGAATGTGTGTCTCAGGCCATCCTGGCTAACTGTTGGTTCTGTGTGGGATTTGGTGACAGCTCCTGATATGCAATCACCTGCTAATGTAGTCAGTCAGAGGTCACTGACAGTGGCTGTGACTGCAGGGAGGGAATGACTAGAAGGGGTACGCCATTAATGATGTCTGAGGAAATCCACTGGTGACTGGTGTCATTGCAGCGTAGGTTTCCCAATTCTATCTTGCCAGATTATGACTGTCAGACACTTGCCTATACACTAGCTGGCATAACACTTTGTAGATAACCTACACAGTTTCCAGCAAGGCCTGCTGGCCTAATTATGTCAAGCACCTTATCAGCCCATGGTAGGTAGAGTGAGTAATATTCCTATCAGCCATTGCATAGTGTAACACTTAATGGGGTCCACCAGTTAGAGATGATAGGCATGATTTGGCCTTGACCATAACAAACAGTGTATGGTCGAGTGTCAGTAAATGTATGACAGTGTTACTGCTCATATCCATGCTAACTCCTTTCATGGCATTTCATGTGACATGACTCAGAGATCTGGGAACACTGTTTGGCACTACATGCTAGTTGTCCTTTATGCAACTAAATATTGCAGTTGCTTCAAGCATGTTACAAGAGGAGAGTCATCAAAGATGTCTGTACAGAGCACGGACAGACATGTTAGGGAAGTGTAATATGTATACACTGTGAAGGTAAGGTAGGGGTTTTACACAGGTATTCTGCATTTGGAGCCTGCTCGAGCAGTGTGTACTGGAAGGACACAGTTACCTTGTGTAAAGTATGGGAGTACCTGAAATTGCCAGTGGCTGGCAACTACTACTGCTGGTCTCACCGACACCACTCTCACATAGGATGCCATTCTCCAATATGTTTTTTGTCATCACATGCAAAGCGTTACTATGAAGCCCATGATGACAAGCAAGACACAGCCTTTTTATTCATCCACATAGCTGTCCCACATCATGAAAGGCTCTGTAGGCTTCACATACCCTTTTCCAGGTAGATGCCTTGATTAGCAACCTGAGCACTCAGTTGGCTTTTGCATGTCTTATGCTGTCTGTTCCAGGGTTGGGGTTATGTCACTAGGGAACTGACAAGAGGGGGATTAGTAGCACTGCTGTAATGCCACAATATAATGTACAATGTCCAGTGACATATATGTCAAGTCTTTCTGTAACAATCAGCATACTGGCGGTGAGCCATCATAGGTGACAGTTTCACAGCTAGTCATGCATACTGCCCTTCAACAGTTTATTGGTGGATATCTGCATGACATGGCTGTGAGGCCTACTGCAGCAGACTAGTCACTTTTGGCCAATGTGTGTCCACCTGCCACATGTCCTAGGCATATCATACTGTACAGTTGTGTACCTAGAATACGTCTTTGTTCCCACATCATGTCACACAGCAACCAGTGTGCTGTCTAGTTGCTTGACAGGAATCGTACACTTGCAAGGTCATTGTAATGCCAGCAAAGTTGAACACTTCGTCTATGCATGCATAGGCATCCACATCTTCACTGAAAGGTGTGCCTACAAACACTGTATATCAAGCTATCAACCCCAAGAATGTGGCAGCATGACCCTACCTTTGCAGGACCTGCTACTTGGATGTTGGAGTATCCCCACCCCTCTACTCCTATGACATTTGTCCAGATGTGACTGCATTTCAAACCTTGCTGCCGTGGTGTCTCCAACAGCAGTCATTACATATGGCAATGAGCATTATGCCAACATGCACAGCTCACATCTTGCACCACCTACACCCACATAACACACAGCTGCATGTGTGCAGCTTGCAACTCCTTACCAGACACATTGCCAAACAGCCACCTCAGAAAATCCTGCCTCTGGAGTCCACAGTACACATAATATGGCATGCACTACTCTCTCACCAGTCAAACACCTGAGGCAAAACACAGAATTACACCTCAGAGTCAGAGTTCCTGTAGGTGTGTATGACTAGGGACATACATCACCAGCCTGTATGCAGACACATGAATGTGCTTAGCCAGTCTGTCTCTCTCGTGGGTATATGCATAGCTTTCGTCTGCAGGTGACCCTCACCTAGGATGATGGCTCCATACACATGGAAATTGATGGAAGTCAATAATTGCCTTAGTGTGTGGTGTCATTGTCAGGGGATCTACTATATGTCTGCCTGGGATGCCTTGCTCAACAGACATTAATGCTTCACTAGTGATGGTGGTTCATCTCTCACCCCTGAGATTTGGAGTTCTGGCCAAGGTTACCGACACCCCCACAATGCATCTTAGATGCACTGTTCAGGGAAAAGTTGGCATTGAGAACACCATCGTTATACATCATGGTTATGCTGCTACACAGTGGGTATGGCAACACTGAATCCCACTCTTTGGACTGTGTCCCCATCCTGGATTATGCAGACGTGTGCAGTCAAGGACATCTGGTGCAAGGCTGTGGACAGCACCACAGCCATACCAGACTACACTTCCATCCACATCTTCACATCTCAAAATGACAGTGTTCAAGGTAATGAAGGTGGTGTATACATACTCCTTAAGGAAAGATACACATCCAGATTTTGCGAAACACTGTGATTTCCCAGAGACACTGCAGGTGCCATTCAGTACTAGAAGGGTACATAATCAAGCAGTAGCCGGCTACAGGAGGAGCTCCATGAATCCAGACAGTCGTGCATATTTGTGTGTGTGTGTGTGTGTGTGTGTGTGTGTGTGTCTATCAAGATATATCATTACACCATGGTGTGAGGTGGCATTAAGTGACCACCATCTGTGTTGCTTACTCATGCTGCAGCTCACTTGCCCAACGGTTAGTCCATGTCCTTAACAAATGTGCCCTGGAGCAGTCTCGTGACATTCCTGCAAGGGGAACCAATGTATTGCAGCATGTGTTTCCTAATATGTGTGACCACTGTAGCCTCCCAATGTGAGGTCCTTCCTGGTGTGATCTGACCACAGATCAGTGTCATTAAAACTACCAGCACTTACCCCTCCTCCCCTTGCAGGCAATGCAGACATATATTTCAACAAAGCCAATTATTACCTCCTGTGGGACGGTTTACGTAGCTTGACTGCACCTCCCCTCTGATGGGACAGGCAAGTATGCAGAGCTCTACACCCATGCATTATGTCAGCAGCATTACAGTTGCATGAACTCCACTGTACCTGACAGTAGGAACACAGGCTCCTCATGGCACAAGAAACCTGCCTGGTGAACAACTGCCATTATCAGGCTATACAATAAGAGGTGAACATTGCTGTGTGATAGTTGGGGTGATGGTGCCCCCCTAAAATGGAGGCACAACCTGCTCAACCAAAAAAAAAAAAGCACAGAGTGTTATTGTGATGTTGTGTAGACAGAGCAAGTGACAAAATTAGCCACCCACGCAAGCAGAACCACAACGCACAGTGTAGTTACATGTGTAACCTCAAAGGATAGGCCCAGATTGTCGGTGAACTCATACATAATGATGTCGCATATAGTGGGTCTGTACTCATAGCTAACCTGTAGTCCTACAGGTTCTGCGTCAACTTCACTCCACTGTTCCCACCACATGTGACACATGACATTTCTACAACCTGTCCCATAACTTCATATCTAAAGAGCAGGTTGTAAATGGCCTCTCTATGAAGGATACACAGCATCTATTGGACATGCTAACATCCCAGACTGCATCCTACATGGGATCTGACAAGGATTACTAACACCATTGGGAACACCTTGCAATCATACTGAAATCAATGGCTGCGCCCCAAATGACTGGACAACAGCAACTGTTATACCCTTACACAGGAGTGGTGCATGCACTTACCACCAGAACTATAGACCTCTTTGCCTGAGTATTCATATCTCTGTGGCCACTGATCAGCACACATTTGTGATCTACACATAGTTGACTGTACACAGGTTGGATGTCTTGACAGGGGGATCATGACTATTAAATGTGGACAGTCACCAAGGACCTGGGTGAGGAGACATCAGGACATATGACTCCCTGGACTGAGCCAAGCCATCTGAATATATCCCCCACTCAGGCATCATTCTCAAATCACCCACTCAGGCATCCATGGTACTATCATTGTAAGGGTCACTAAGTGGCCCCTTGATGGCACACATACTCAACATAGGGACATCCACCTCCAATATCTGATCTGTAAGAAGCAGTGTTCAACAGGCCTCAGTCCTGGGTCCTGTACTGCTTGGAATCCAGTTAACTACGATACAAATGAATACTGACTCTCTGCAACTAATAGTGTTGGCTGATGCCTGCAAACTGTGAGCGCTCATGGAGTCTGAGAGTTATGTCAGTATCCTACAAGAAGGTATTGATGAACAAATGCCTGTTGACATAGAAATGACTATAAACTCCATGCAAATATATATGTAGCATCATTTCCATCATTAACACCTATGTACTTGGTAAGTAGCACGTCAGTCACAACATGTGATGTACATACTCAGGGGTGAAAGAACTGGGCACATAGACCTCACCACACAGATTTACACCTAATGTGCCTGATATCACCATGTCTCTCCAGTAGTATGATGGGGTCTCAGTCTAGGTCTGTTATCAGCAGCAGCACTGACTTCAGCATCTAGCACATACAGGTATAGCAGACCTGCAGCAGCCCATAGCATTCTCTCAGTTAAATTTCCCAAGTCTGTACTCCTATGGTCCAGAATATTGGGGAAAAATCAGAATGTAGCGTGTATGCATACTTTATAGAGCTCTGCTGTAGGTGCAGAATGTGTTATTGGCAAACTATGATGCATTTCACCTGCCTACAATATAATTAACATGATTTAATGGCCCTGTTTTAGCTTAAACAGGGGTCAAAACTAATTAAATACATTTTTTCAGACACACACAGCCTTGCAGTGCACCGTGCAAACACGCACCAAAGGTAAACAGAGCTTAGAATTTAGTGAACAAACCCCTCCCTGAAAGGACATGCTCAGCCAGGTTGTGCGCTGCACAAACATGTGCACCTAAGCTGAATTGAGCTTAGAAGTCAGTAGACACACCCCTCACGATGTCACCTACATCCTATGTAAACAGCAACATGGGTCTAAAAGTACATGAAGGGGATATGTAGACACGATTACTCCTTTCTGCTATTCAGTAACTCCACCTCATTTGCATAGGTATCCTTGCTCACAGTCTGGAAACTACACGCTTCATAGCCGAACCATGTTAGCAACAGCACCAATGCACCATTGTAGGGACTTCACTCATGGTTCTATAATACATTTCTGTCACATAATATTCATTTTTTCCCATTTTTTTTTAAATTTTTCTATAACACGTTTGTGCACTGCAGCACGCTGCGCAAACATGCTCAGATTATTTTAAAAAAAAATAATTTAACTTATGTCCTTTCATTTTTCTGACATACAGGGTAATAGTTTTGCTCATATGTGTATGTGGCATGACATTTGTGTCCATATATCTACATTTTTACCACCCCTTTTTGTCTGTCTACACTCTTGCACAAGGAATGTTCCTGCGTACACTATGGACACTGACACGGGGTCTAAACAGATACCCATCTGCTTGCTGGATTGCTCTACCTGCCTCATTTGCATGAGATTCATCTGCTTATGAGGTGATTTGCATACCACAGAAGTTTCCGTGTTGGCATGTGCATGCGCGCCACTCAGCAGTGCTTACTGAATTTAAAAATGTTAGCGCCTGTGTAACCAGAGCGGCACAATGTGCGCACAGAAAAAAAAAACGCGTAGGCTTTATTAAATTCCCCCAATACTTTTCACAGCCACTTTTATTTACAAAGTTATTTTTCACAAATGTAATTTATGCTGTGCAATTTCACATTTATTCACTAATTTCAGTACTGCAAGTTTTCTTTCCAATAATATCCATCTCCCAACACTAGACTATGTTTGAAGTCCAAGGCACTCCTGATTCTTCTAGTTAATTCCTATGCTTTTTCTGTCTCTCAAGCATTTTCCTTTGGAACTCTGGAAAATGTGTGAGCTTTCTTGTGAGAAGAATGTGAAGCAGAGTCTCCTTTTTCTTGCTGGCAAGCATTTTGTGGGATATACTTTTTATTTATTCCTTCGCCAGTTCTGCAACTTGAATCTCACACTTGTCTCTTGATATTCCATGTTTGCTGGGATGAATTTGCTTCTCTTCTGCCTGGTGAACAGTGAATAATCATTTTCCACAAAAACTCTGCTATCTCCAGTTTTTAATGCACCTCAGTTTTGACAGGATCAATTCTTTCTGTTGGCATGATTGTATCTTTATTAATATAGGTCTTGGCTGTTTTCTCGTGGACAGGTTTGGAGCATATGCCTGATGTTCCCTTTCAGTTAACAAACCCTGTTGTGAACACCAGCCCATTTGCTTATTTGAGCTTTCATAAAGTTAATACAGTCTGCTCCTTCCAATTTCTCTGGTAGAGCAGAAAATCGCAGATTTTGAGTGCTGTGTCTTCTAATTCTACCATTTTTGAAACAGTTCTTTTTGAGAAGCCTCATACTCAGACAGCCTTTTCTTCATTTCACCTCTGATTTTTGCAGTTTTATCAGTTTATCTGAATAGCTAGTTAAAGCTTCTTCTATTTTTCCAGCCTTTTATTTGAACTGATATATTAATTCAGTGTTTCATTTTTTTAAATCATTGCTGAGTACATTTAATTTATTTTTTCCTCTAAATTACTGGAAGCCATCTCTTGAACCATAGCTGAAGTTTGAACTGTTTTTTTTTTTTTTTTTTACTGAATAGCTGCAGGATCCTTCCCAGCCAGTGCTTTCTCTCCATTTTTCTGGATGATTTTCTTTCAAGTTCTCCAGATTTCTTCTCTTTTGGCATCCAAGCAGTTTACTTATTAGCCAGTAAGTGAATTTTACCCAAATAACAGTTTCAGTGGCACTCTTTTTTTTTTCTCAGTTTTCATACTGGGAGAGCTGAAATTAAGTTGTTGGTGACTGGGCAGCCATCTTGAAACTCCCAAGGAGAATAATCTTGTTTAAAGTTGAGAGAGGCAGTAATTAGATACTGATGAGGGAAGACTTTGGTGGGATACTAACAGAGGTCTGTCCTGTGGCTTCAATACTTAATACCATAAGTCTGGATCCTTCCAAAAAGCACACTCAAAAGACATTTGTCTCCTCCTCCTTTCCCCTTTTCCCAAAAGGGGACTCAGGAGGACTGGTTTAACTTTGCCCAAGGATTATTTAAAGCCATCCAGCCTCTCCAGCCAGTCCATGCTTCTTTCTTTTCTGTTCCTTTCAAGTGGAAGAAAGTGCCTTCTTCTTCTGAAGAAATTTGTCAGAATCTGATCATGCCGTGATTGGATAATGTTTCCCAGATTTCCTGCCCAGCAGGTTGTGAATATGAATTGGATACCCTTTCTTCAAATCCTTCAAATGAGGAAATTTCCTTCTGTGATGCAATGTTTTAAATAATATGCATTTTAAATGGGAAGACAAAGAGATGTCTTGCTCCAAAAAGAGGTATTTTGAACTTCTTAATATGTACTCCCCTAAACATGCTCTGGAGGATGCCTTCCCTGCTGCATCTTTATCTTCAGATTCCCAGCTCCTTGCTTCCAGCAAGCAGGGACAATAAAGATGGTGACAGCTTTGCAATAAAGGGGAAAAGGTGAAGCTCTGATTGGAGAATGAGAATATCATCATAGAAAGTGAATGGCTTAACAGATAGAAGTAAAACAAAGAGAATATTAAGATATATTGGAAAATTGCAGCACAGGTGGTATTGCTGCAAGAGACTCATCTCACAGCAGGGGAACATGTGAAACTGATAAAAAAAAAAAGGCTAGGATGCCAGGATACTTCACAAGCCTGGAGGAAAACAGAAAAAATAGGTTTAATTATGATGACAAAACAGAATGCTGGAATAAAAATAGATAGGGACATTTGTGATAGACTGATAAAATATGTAGCTGTAATAGGTACATGGAGAAGCAAAGGTATTATTCTAGTTGCCCCAAAACAAAACAAATTCTAGTTGACCGCCAAAAACAACAAAAAAGTTATAAAGCCCATATTTGTGCAGGTTATAGCATTGCACTGCAGCAGGGATTTACATTAACAGCAGGGAAATAGAATGTGATTTCTAATAAGGAAGATACCTCATGAGAGCTGAGGGGTGTGAGAATACCATTGGAAGGAAAGTGCCTAAACAAACATATTCATCTTTTGGGGCTAGGAAATGTTGCAAAAACAAGGCACGAGGAAGTGGAATACACCTTCACTGGAAAATATAAGACACGGGGAAGGTTCAATAAATGTTACATAAAGGCACAACCACATCTCATCCAGTGGAAAATACCCCATGCAGTTACATTAACAAGTATTGCAGACATAGGTAGCCACTAGGTATAGAATCCGAGAGACCATTAAACAGCATAGTCCAAACTCCAAGCTGCCGTAGAGCACCATCTGGTTAAGCAACTTCCTTAAGGTGGCACACTAAGCAAAGTAAGGCTAAGGGATTCAGTCCCTGTACCACAGAATGTATCTGATTAAGAGCAGATAGCCTTAGTTTTCTGTGGTAACTACCTATATAAGTTAAACTTAGAGAAGAAAGAGAGAGATGGGAAGATAAACATGGCAGTTTCCTACATATATATATATATATATATATATATATATATATATATATATATATATATTAAAGCAAGTAAATTAACTGGGTAGATGACCAATTAAACAAAACATTAGAAGAGATAAGACCAGAAAAACAATGTGGGCAGAGGAATGGGATACAAGCAAAGAAAGGTTTAAGATGCTAGTCAAAGAAAGTGCAAAGCAAATGTGGGAAGAAGGTAGGCCAGATATTTAGAACTGATAAACAACTGCAGGACTTCCGAAGGGTAGATATAAAAGGGAGAAGAACGAAACAACTAAAGAAGGCAAAACTGTCCATTGTAGATTACATGGAAAATTTAAATTAGTGTAGAGCTAAGGCACTTAGGCAAAAATACTTTGTGAACATCCCAAAAACAAAGTTGAGACGACAAAGTACAACTTACGTTGTCAATGTTAAGGGATCTAGACACAGGAAAATTAAGAAAAGAGACAGTCACAATAAGGGCGATGACAAAATACTCTTGAAAGTTGTATAAACAGGACTTTGATGTAGAGGATAGGAAGAAAGAGATGATGAGCAGAATTTAAGCATAATTTAAACCTGCCAAAAAAAACTGATAGAAAAATTGTAATATTGGAGATTAAAGAAAGTGAAATTGAGAGACTATGAAAGATCGAAAAGAAAGACACCCGGAAAGCATGGTATTCAAACAGATCTCTGGAAGAGCATTGAGAGTCTGGTATTGGTTTAACGGCATACTTTGTGGAGGAGAGATCCCCACTCATGGCACAAAGCAGTCTTAATAGTAATAAAAGGAAGATAAAAAAAAGCTTAGCTCCTGAGGCATATAGGCCTATGTTAATTTTGAACTATTACTGCAAGACATTTATTACAGTTATAGCAGAGAGTTGCAAGACCTCTGACAAGAAGATTTGATTTACACTAGTGCAGCTTCAAAGTCAAGCAAACATTTGACATCACCAAGAAACTATTACTTCAGCAAGATGCAGTAATTAACAGAAAACTTGTACTGTAGGTCTAGATGCTGATAAAGCCTTTGATAGGGTAAGCTGGAGCTTTCTGAGGAAAACATTGTGAAAGTATGGGTTTCCCCTAGAGTGGTTAGACATTATTTTTAATATTACAGAGGCTTTAGTGCTATAATTAAGTTTGCTGGGGAAATGTCAAACAAAAAATTATTGAGAGTTACAAAACAGGTTTGCTCGCTTTCCTCACACCCATTTGCACTCTGTTTAGAACCTCAAGCAAGGAGAATAAGCCAGTTAAGAATAGATGCATAGGATAATTTCCATGAGAGATCTACACTTTTTACTGATATTATAGTGCACATCACAAATTCATAAATAAATGTTTAAATATTTATTTAAATAATTACACTTTTGTACTAAGGTAGAGGGATATAAGGTAAACAAAGTAAAAAGCAAGGGTAATAGTGACAAATTATGTTCCTGCACTTGCGATGGTGCAAACTTTATTTCTCTGGGGTCATGAGAGATTGAAATATTTAGGCATACAGATAAAACATGCTAAAGAGATGTGGGAGGAAACATTGTTGAAAATAATAAAGCAAAATACTGACAATTAAAATGTTTGTGGTACCTTTGATCATTTATGTCGGTCAGGCATATTTTATCAACCCAAAGAGGCATTATGATGGAGATTTGTGAAAGAAATAAAGGAATTTTGTTGTGAAGATAAATGAGTGAGAGTTCAGTGGAAAAAAAGTTGTTACTCCCAGTTGAAAAAGAAGGGTTGGGTATGCCAGACCTGTAATTGTATTTCAAAGTGATGCAGATTAGGGTGTTGTATCTGTCACAGATAGAAGACTATGTAGCTAAGTAGAAAAGGTCATGAACAACAACCAGTGGGATTTTGGAAGATTATAGAAGAGCCAGTGGGGAAAATAGGGTATTAGACTACATAAGTAATAGTGGAAGAAAATTAATAAAATTAACAAAAGTGATAAGGCTGTGGCAGAATTGCACACTGTATGATGTGTAGGTTATAAAGTAGGAGAGAAGGGGACAAAAAATAAAGATCAGAGGAAGTCTCAGCCCCTTGGTGGAGGAAATGCAAAAACCCTAGATATTGGGAGCAACTCACAAGAGATGGGGAAGTAAGGACATGGAGGGATGTTAAAGAGAAATTCAGCCTGTCTAAAAGGGAGTATATAAATGATTTAGGGTTACTGTCTCAGTTTGTAGAGAATTTGAGAAATCATCCATTATAAGCCTCTAAGCCTACAACAGTCGAAAGTTTAATAGAGGTACAATTTCAGGCTACAACCAAATAAGGATTATTAGTAAACATACAGGGCCACTGTGGAAATGTGAAATCAAACTGGTATGAAGATGAGGCAGACTTTGGAATAGGAAGGTGAATCAACCCTTAATACAAGTGGAATGGGAACAAATTGTTTTAGCTCCAAGGTATGGTACAAAATCTAAGAGGTTCAATATTTTTGCTTGGTAGTGCTTACACAAGTATTTCTACATTCCTGACAGGAAAATTAGAACGTTTCCACAGACATCAGGGAAGTACTGCAGATTTGATAAGGAAGATATTGTCAGTTGAGAATATATATTTTGGGACTGTAAAAAGCTGTGGCATTATAAAATGGTGCTGGCAAAGATAACCAAAGGGATAGGCAGCAGATCTTCAAAGAACGTCATCTCCAAAGAATTGTTTTTACTCAATTGGTCTTGGAATGGTATACCTAGGCACGTGACAGCATTACTGCCACTGCTGGTGATTACAGAAAAAAAAGCTATTACCGAACTATGTGATGGAAAAAGGTAAGAGATGTAGAGCTGATGCACAGGTCAGAAGTAAATTGATGATCAAAAAGTGAGAATTTTGGGAAAAAATGAACATGAATAAAATACCAAAGTGTACAATATTTAAGGAAAAAGATAAAATGTATAAGTGGCTCTAACAAGAAATCAACACTCCACAATAGAGCAGGGCATGTATGATTTGATATTGTACATGGATTTGTGTGTCTTCTGGTTGTTCATTATGAAGCAAATAGTTTGCGTATTAGAAATCTTATGAATACTTTAAAAAGCAAGAGTTAAAAAAGTGCTATGTCAGAATAAAGATCCAGCTTTTGAAAAGGAGAGGGATACATGGACTTTTGGGGTTCAAAACACTTGCTGGGCATTGGAACAATATGAAATAACAGTTGTAACTAACACTCAAAGGGTAATATGAAAGAAGCCAGTGCATGTATCATGCATGAAGATGACATATAAACCTTATATTAAAAATGTTGGTTAATTAATTGTAAAATGTAACACTGGATCAGTAAAACCATGGATATACGACAAATATAGGATTTAAACAGCACTGGTGCATTGTGAGCATCATCCATTGTAGACTCTGGTGCAGTAATCAACTAGATAGTTATTGCAATTCGTTAACATAAAGCTATGAAAGTGTAAACAATAACTGCCAATATAACTAGAGTATGTGCACCATTCATGTAGATTAACACAGTTTCTGCATTGTGGTTGTTAGCAGAAAAAGTAAAGTTGAAAACATTTTAGAAAAAATGTAAATAGGGTAGTGTTGATTCAGTTTTCAGGGCAGTTGCTATTTGAACAGTCACAACAAGACATGCTTGCCTAGATTTCTAACTTTTCCAGAGAAGAATTAGTCTTAAATGCCCTTCTGGATAAGGACCTTTTATTTGTAACGTGTTGGCTGAAGTCGACAAAAAAATAGAAGAGCAAGGTAAACTGATGCAAGGAGTTCAGCAACTATTCTTATTCTTTCTGAGAAATTAGACTCCTGATCCAGGGCCTTTTTTCATGAGCACTTCAAGATAGTCCAGTAGAAATCTTCCAAACAGTCCAAAGAGAAATGTCAGGACAATATTAAAAAACATCCTTCCAAAATAAAAAATCTGACTATCCTTGCCTTGACTCCACCTCTCCTCCCACCCCATCTTCCTCTGAACATTGCAGTGAATCTTTCCTTATGCATTTCTGAATAACAATCAGTAACCACAGATGCCTCAGACTTTGTCTAAGATGCTATTTCTCAGGATGTGAAAGTTCAAGGAGTCTAAGAACCACAGTACAGATGCAGGTACTTAAATCTGAAAGAAATGATGGCCCTAATAAATAGCCTAAAAGCCCTTAATCAGCTTTTGTCTCCAGGAACTGTTAGGAGTGACAGACAACACCACCACTGTAATGTGGTACAATAAACAAAACTAGGAACAAGATCATACCTATTTTACCGACTAGCCATGATTGTCTGGGACATAGCATTTCAGCCCAACTTAATCCTATAGGTAAATTACATTATGATAAACCAAAACTCAGTAGCAGAATGTTTGAGCAGATCCAAAATAGACCCTCATGATTGGATGCTACACCCAGAGGTCTTCCTGCGGATAATCCACTAGTGGGGAATTCCTCAAATAGATCTGTTTACCTCCTGTCTAAATAAGCTACTGAAATAGAGTTGAACCAAAACATCTTACACAAAGGCCTGGAAAACAGATGGATTCTCAACTCCCCTGGATAGAAGTGTTTCTGTAAGGGGTTTACTGTCATTATTTCGAATGACACTCGGTCGACCGCACTATGTTCAACAACGGAAAGTCGAACACGGCAATGTCGAACTTTAAAAGCAAGCCTAGGAACAGGTTTTAACATGAGTCGAGATAGGGGCGAGGTTTGTAGTTCAGCAATAGCAGTGAACCCCTATCTCGACCCATGTTAAAACCAGCTCCTAGGCTTGCTTTTAAAGTTCGACATTGCCGTGTTCGACTTCCCGTTGAACATAGTGTGGTCGACCGAGTGTCATTCAAAATAATGATAGTAAACCCTTTAAGGCATTCCCCTTTCCTCTAGTTTTCAAAGTCCTTCAAAAGATCAGGAAGGACTTACCAAAGATGTTATAGTTGACCCCCTTTTGGTCAGGCAGCAAAGGTTCTCCCTTCTCATGCAACTGGCTAGAGGCAGTTACCCAAAAATTTCCTCACACAGTAGACTTGGTCTCATAGGACATAGGATCTTTGATTCATCCCAACCTAAATCTCTAACTGTTTGGATAATAGACATTTTATCCTTTTTATGCACCTTTTGTGTATAGGATGTGCAGCAGGTGTTGAAGGAGACAAGAAGACCTGCTATCAGAAAAACCTTACTTAGCCAGCAGAATATATTTTCTTTTTGGTGGCAAGAGTAGTACAGGACCTATCTCAAGCTGGGGTTCCACTGTTTTACCAGTACCTCTGCGAATTGCTCAATTCTGGCCTAGTGCATCCTTCAATAAAAGTACATTTCTCAGCCATTTCAGCATGTCTTTCTGATTTTCTTCCTTCATCATCATCATCATAAGCCCCCCTTTTCCCATTTTTCTACATCTAGATAATTCAGCCATGTTGGCTAATGTCGCCAAAATGGACATGAGTAATTACCAGTGATGATTGGATTGAGGGCCTTGCCTACTCCAGTTTATGCCAGGAACCCATTCTAATGGTGGGAGGTGTGTATGTGCCCCTATTGGCCAGTGTGTGCCCACCATAAAGCCCAGCAGCTCTGCATCAGTAAGCTACAGGCCAGTCAGTGTCCAGTTGACCAGCCTGAGTTACCTGGGATAGCTATGCTGAGCGAAAGCTGGACGTAAAACCAATCAACCTGCCAAACATGAACCAAGAATTACTACACTCAATGTAGGTTCACTGGCAGGATGGAGCTTGGAAGTGGATGACATGATGGTATGGAGAAGGCTGGATATCCTTTGGGGTGTATATTATAGCAATAACCCATGCCTGGGTGTGGGTAATGCGGGATTTACCCACGGTTGGTGTGGTTTGGTCCCGAGGGTGAAGCCCGAGGGACCAAACAAAGACAACCGTGGGTAAATCCCGCATTACCCACGCCCAGAAGTGGGTTATTGCTATTATACTATGACATTATTTAAGAAAAGAAATAATTACTTTTCTTAAATAATGGCATTGTATAATGCCTCTTTGCTGCCCTTCCGCAGCTGTCTGGTATCCGCGGCAGTTATGATGTACTGCGCATGCCTACGCAGTACATCAGAGCTGTGGCCAAAAGCAACGGAGAAAGCAAGATCTCCGTTGCTTTTTACTGTTTCGCTATGTTAAATGGGTTTAACATAGCGAGACAGCTTTAAAATAAGCAACGGAGATCTCCGTTGCTTTTTTTAAACATGTGTCGCTATGTTAAACTTTTTTAACATAGCGAGACAGTGTTTTAAAAGAGACTTATACTAATGGAAAAAGTCCGGGCGACCGGACCTTTTTCCATTAGTATAAGTCGATTTACAACGTGCACGCTAGCCAATCAGCATGCAAGTTTTGGAATATTAATGGGGGGTCATGGTATAATACGTTATCGAAAAGCCGTTATATCAAATGGCTTTACATCGACCTGTAAAAGTCGAACTGTTATAGGTTCATAGGTTCATACTAGGCTATCTGCCCTAGGGCATTTATAAGCCTAGCCAGAGTGTGTTTGGCTTTAGCCACCCATTTTAAATTAATTTTGCTGTGCCCTTTTTCGAGGTTAATAGACTGTGCCTCTGTCTAACAGTGACACAGAAGTGATACCCGGGGTAAACCTACAATCTCCCATCCACTCATCAAGATTCCTCTTGGAGAGTCAATGAGGGACTCTGCCTAACCTGGACTGGGATTTTATTCCAGAGTGAAGGGAGCCTCTGGGTTATGAATCTGTCCCTCCAGCATGTCCTATTTATTTCAGTGCTGAGGTTCAAGTCTGTCGAGCGCGTAGCTCGATGGGATTTGGATTTTCTGAGGTGCAGCATGTCCATTAATTCCGGGTTGGACATGGCTATATACGTCAGGCACAGATCACCTCTGAGCAGGCGGTATGCCACTGAGTAGAGCTGGACTTTCTTTAACTGGGCAGCATATGGCATCTGTTTGAGCCCTTTGTTCCTCTTGGTGAGGTACTTTTGGGGTCTTTCCAGTTGCTGCAGGTGTCTGGTAAGGTACATCCCAAAAGGGGCATTGTACTCAATTATGGGCCTGATGAGGGATGAGTAAAGAGGCACGATGACCTCCCCTGATCTAGATGTGAATCCCTTCATGATTAGGTGGGCTATAATAGTGAACAGCCGAATGAGTGCATTCTTTCCCTGGGAAAGAAACCTCTTGGCCATCATTGTGAGTTTGCCCTTTTCCCCACTGTAGTGCGATCTCGGAGTTGGTATATTTAGTTAGGGGGATGTGGGGGGCACAGTCCCTCAATTTGTTATGTTTAAAGTAGTGTGTAGTTCTTGGTAGGGCTAGCAATTTCTTTCCCAGTGAAAGAATTCACTAATTTGGGTTTTCGCTATTACGAGAGTTCGACATTTACGGGTCGATGAAAAGCCGTTCGATATAATGGCATTTTGATAACGTAATATAGACCCTATCCTGTGTATCCAAGAGACAAGATGGAACGGCAGTGCAACAAAGCCACTCGGTTTGAGATCCACACTCTACTACTGGGAAGGAGAACAGGCTGGAAATGGTGTTGTAATTGTGGTGAGAGAGAGGCTTCAGAATGCAGTGAGGGGTGTCATCAGAATTAGTGACACTCATGACAATCAGACTCCATTGTAATGATAGGGTGGTATTCATAATTTCATCCTGTGCCCTACAGCAGGGTTGTGATAGTGAGAAAAAGAGTGCATTCATACAGCAGTTGCAGGACCTACTAGATAAAGAAGGACAGCATGAATTGGTGTTGATAATTGGTGATTTGAATGCACATACCAGAACATGGCATAAGGACTGCGTGGGACACATGGGTGGGCAACAGGAATAAAGAAGGAGGTGCCATTATAATTTTATTTATTTATTTTATTTTACATTTGTTGACCGGGCTAGTCTAACTGGATACATGTCCATTTTCAGTACAGGCCCGGGGAGATAAGCTCCAACATTACTAATAAAAATAAATTGTAAACAGTACATTATTACAAAGAATTAATGCAAGCTCCAATATTAAGGTAATGTAACATGACTACAAATAAAAGTAAAAATTGTAAACAGTAAATTATTACAAAGAATTAATGCAGTTTACAACTAAAGGGTGTCTATTAATGAACTCAAGTAGCTTCAAATAGTAAAGATAAAAAAATGGTAAAGAAAAAATTAAAATCAAAGCAATATTGGGTTAGCAAAGAAGTAACAAGCAACATTAGAGAAAGAGAGGTTAGCACAGAAGTAACAAACAACATTAGAGAAGGAAAAGTTAGGGTGTTGAGTCAGTAGTATTATGAGAAGTATATACAAGAGGAATAATGATTGGCAATATTTTGGCAAGAAAAAAAAGAGTGGAGGGGGTGAGAGGTACCATCTAGTTATGTTAGGCAAGGTTTGCGTGAAATGTCATAGGTAGCATAAGTATTAACATAGAAGAATATAAGGAAGTGTGAAATGTCATAGGGCGCATAGGAGTTAACATTGACATAGAGCAATATCAGTAAGTGGTGAGTGATTATAGGAAAATGAAGAGTAAGTTTAATGAAGTTAGAAGGAAATAAGAAAAATAAGAAAAAAACTATAATATAGACTATGAATGAATAGGAGTAAGAGTACGTTTAATGAAGTTAGAAGGAAATAAGAAAAAAGCTATAATATAGACTATGAATGAATAGGATGTGATTGTGCCCTAGTGGGTAGTAGAGGGGAGGAAAGGAATTATGATAGCTGGCTGGTGTTAATCTGGATTAGTACATGGGCATAACCAATGTTCTTTAAGGTGTAGTTTTAGCTGCTGTTTGAATAGTGATAAGGATGAAAGTAATTGTAGGTTGCTGGGGAGTTTGTTCCAACTCTTACCCACAGAATTTGAAAAGAGGGAGTCCCCGGCTTTATTGAAGGATTTCAGGGTGGATATTTGTAATCTATTTGCTGAGCATAGGGTAGTAAGATTTCTATAAGGAGTTGCAATGCTACACAGAATAGGAGTCCTATCGGTGTGAAAGAGAATATTATGGGTAATTGTAAGTTGCTAAAATAGTAGCTGGTTTTGGAGTTCAAGCCAGCCTAGTTGTTTGAGGTTTAAACAGTGATGAGTTCTATAAGGTGAACCAGTAGCAAATCTGGCAATGTTGTTGTAGGAGGTTGCTAGTTTTTTAGGTTAGTTTTGGAAAGATTTGTATAGATAGATGGAGCATAGAGGAGTGTAGACATCAGGTGAGTAATGGAAATGGTGGTTTTGGCTTCAGGGGTGAGGAAGGACTTTATCTTGTACAGTGAGCCCAGTTTTCTGTTAACAGTTGTAATTGTAGTGCTAATATGTGTGTCAAAGTTGTGATTGTGATCTATTGTTACCTCTTAAGAGCTTGGTGGTTGGATCAGGTGTGATTATAGTACCATTGCTTTATTTGACTGTTAGATCTATTGGAGGGGACTTCTGTGTAGGAGTAAAAACAAGTAACTTGTTTTTTTTTTTGGCATTTAGTAGGAGGCAATGTTGCAAAAACCATTTTTCAACTGTGGTAAATACTGACTGGGTGATAGATTGAAGCTCGGATACTGAGGTGGCAGAACACACTAATGTGGAATCATCTGCATATTGTATGCAGGTAGATTGTGGAATATTTAGCTGTAGGTCGTTGATAATGATAGAGAAGAGGAGAGGTCCCAGGATGGAGCCTTGTAGGACCCCAAGGGTAAAAGGAAGAAGAGTAGAGAGGTTGTTGTCTCAGAGAACAGCTTGATGTCTGTTTTCTAGGTAGGACTTGAACCACTGTAATGTCTTTGTGTTGAGTGAGTATTGTTCTAGTGTTTGTAGTAGTAATTGATGGTTCACCATATCAAAGGCTTTTGATAGGTCTATAAACAAAGCAGTAGAAAGCCTATTATTGTTACGATGCTTGTTGATGCAATCAGTGAAGGATAGTAGGGCAGTAGTAGTACTGTGGTATGGCCTAAAACCATGTTGACAGTCTGGAAGAAGGTTATGTAGGAGAAGGTGATCAAGTAGTTGGTGGTGTGTACATTTTTCAATTATTTTGGATAGAGGGGAGAGCAGGGCTATGGGGCGATAGTTGGATATTTCGGTTGAGTTACCACCCTTATGAAGAGGAATTATGTGTGAGATTTTCCAGAGAGATGGTATATAACTTTCAGTAATAGTTCTATTGATTAGTATGGAAATAGGATAGGAGAGAACTTTAGCTGCAATCAATTTGCAGGTATTACGCTGGTAGGAGATCAGCGGATGGGTTACATGGTTTAAGTTTTGTTAGTAAGGTGTGGATGAGAGATGTAGAGACTGGATTTAGTTGAAAGGTAGGGGGTTTGCTAGTCATGGAGAATGGGAGGTTTGTGGTAACAAGAGGTAAGGAATTTGCGAGAGACTGTACAGTTTCAGTAAAGGAGGTACTGAAGGTGTCAGCAATCTCCTTAGATGTACTTGGGGAACGTGCTGTAGCAGTTGGAGTGTCCTGGGTGTAGAAGTTTGTTAATAGCAGTCCAAAATGTTTGGGGGGTTTGCTGATGCCTGTTTTGGAGTTTAAGGTAGTAGTTTTTTTATCAAGGAGTATAGCTTTCTTTGTGGTGTTTCTATGCTGTTTATAGTTCTGATGATCAGCTGGGCTCTTAGTACATCTCCATTTAGACCAGATCTTATTTCTTACTAGGATTTTTTGTCTTGTTTCTTTAGAGAGCCATGGTGCTGCTTTACTTCTGGTTCGTATGGATCGACTAGGGGCGTGGTATTCCAGTGTTTGTAGGAATTTAGAGTTAAAATAGGATACTGCTTCATCAAGGGAGAGTTCTTTTAAGGGAGACCAATCACCAGCTTGTAGCTCAGCTTGGAAACTTACAGCATTAAAGTGTTTTTTTGTTATGTGTGGTTTTAAAGATAGGTTGTTTAGGGAAAAAGGTTTTATGCCTAATTATATAGGTGAATGAATGGTCACTAATGTCTTCAGGTAGGATGTCTGCAGTATAAGTGAGGGGATGGTTTCTTACTAGGATCCAATCTAATGTACTTTCTTTGTTAGTAGGCTTATGGATTCTTGTAGGGGTGGTGATAAATTGTGAAAAGCCATACAGGTTTATATGGATTAAAGGTTGTTTGGAAGTACAACAGTTCCAGTCTATATTGAAGTCTCCAAGTACTAGAGTTTCTTGAGGGAGGGAGGATGAGAGAAAGCATAGGATATTTTCAAGGGTGTTGATATTATTGCCTGGAGGTAGATAGGAGCATATTATATAGATAGCTTTGCTAGAACTGAGCTGGAGTCTAGAGACAAGGATTTCTGTGTGATTATCTAATGGTAGTTGTAAGTCAACTAGAGACACATTTAGATTAGATTTATACAACATTGCTACACCTCCACCTTTTTTTGTAGTCCGGTCAGCCCTTATTATATTATATCCTGGTGGGATGACTTCATTATCTTTTGTTCCTGGTTTGAGACAGGTTTCAGTTAGGCAAAGGACATCAAAGGAATGTATGTCCAGTAGCGTATGCAGTTGGCTAATTTTATTGTTTAAGCTCTGTATATTAAGATGGGCTATCAATAAGGAGTTAGTAGTTTTGGTCAGGGTTGTATGAGTGGTGGTTTAGGGAATTTGGGGGTTTAGTAGGGTATTGTTAGGTCCTGGGTTGGGGTGGATATCCCCATGAAGAAGAGGGTGTTGTTGTAATGTATGTGAAAGTTTCAGGAGTTTGAAGAGATTTTATAATGTTCTTCTGGTTTGTTGGAGACTAATGTGGGCTAGCCTATGATACTTTGGGGAGAGGTAGGTTGAGGTAGAGATGATGTTTGCATGGTTGTGGGTAGTAGGTATATTGGTAGGTAATGTTTGTTTTAAAGGATGAAGGGGTGCAGTGATGTTTGTGTTTTCATACCATGTAAGTATGAGTGGTATGAGTAGTATGTGTATTGTTGTAAGAGAGAGGAGTAAGTATTTAAGTTTAGGTTGATGTGATTTAAGCATGGTGGAATGGGGAGAGATGTAAGTAAAGTAGTAGTAGGATAGATAAGAAAGCCAGGAAGGATAGGGGTAGTATGGAAGTAGAAGTAGTGGGGGGAATGTGTGTAAGGGAGTGTCTTTATGTAGTGTTTAGCTAAAGATTATGGGCAATTGGATAATTATGGGAAGGGGAGTGTCTTATGAGGTATAAATGTAGGAGCACTGGGGGTGGGTGGGAATTGGGGGTAGGGTAGGGGAGCTGAGTGAGCCCGCAGGGTGAATGGAGCGGGGAAGAAACAGGTGGCTAAGGACTAGCAGAAAAACCTATCTGTGTGCAGGTGAATACTGAGGAAAAGTTCAGTAGATGCAGGTAAGTATTGAGGGATAAAGGCTGGAAAGTGCAAGGTAAGGGACAGTAGAGAGAATAGGTATCGGGTATTGAGAGAGAGTCTCAGACAGAGTGATAATAGCAAGATAGGAAAGAGCTTCTTAGACTGTGCAGGAGAAAAGATACTTATGCTATCCTAAATTAGTGTAGGGTCTGAGCATTACACCAGTTAAAGTGAGGGCAAACAATGCTAGGAATCAGCCTAGGTTATGGTGCCATCTAGTGAGCAAATGATGAAATTGCAGCTGAAGCTGGTGAGCAGAGGAGGTTGGTAGAAGGTATAGATGGATTACAAGAAACAGTTGCTGGAGACAGTGCAAGGATAGAAATAAATAGATGGTCTAAAGGGCAGAATGATAGGATAGGTAAAAGAGAAAACCTATGGGGTAGAGGGAGGGTATGGCTGCTAGGTATCCTGGCTAGGTAGCATGTTAGAAAGCATATACAAATTGTTAGGCAAGTGTTCAGGTTTAGACAGCACGTACTTTCTTGCCTCTTTAGGTGACAGGGATCTTTTACAGGACAGTGAGAGACTTTCAATTACGTATCTGTTGTAAGGGTAGATTGCACAGGTCTTTTCGCCAGCTGGGTAGGTCCCACTGTAATGCTACAAGGTAATGGACAAATAAACCTGAGAATAGTGGGTAAAAGAGAAACAGTGGTAGGATAAGTGAATAGACATATACTTAGACATAAGGAAGAAAACACAGTAATAAGGAAGACAAATCAACAGTATAAATTCTGAAACATTCAGTCATTCCTTGTAAAGCATTCAGATTAATGGCTAGATCAGAGTACAGTGACTAAGTAGAGCAGCATCGCTAAAACATAATTCTAACTGGAACATGACACACACAACAACTAGATAAAATATCCTGGTTGTAAATGCCCTTTACAAGAGCAGCTATGTGTTAGTAATTATACATATGCACCAACAATCTTCAGACACAGTGGAAAATACTAGTATGAGGTCTAAAAGGTAACCATCTTTCAGCTAAGGCAATTAAAATATATCTGCAGTAGTGATAACAGTAACAACAGGAATATACAGAGCAGTTGCAGGTCAAAATGAGGTATTCACATTTTAAACAAGGATTATCTACTTGTATTACCAAATGGAGTCTAAAGCACATACAATGTAGTTAGCAACAGCACCGTTTATCTCCGCCCACGCAAAACAGTGTAACCACAAGCATTACTCACTAGTAAAAGATGTGCTGCAGAAGGTATAACAAATAAACACAGGGTCTAGGTTAAATCTGCCTCATACCTGGAAACTAATGCCTGGTCTAAATATAATAATACTATTATTATAACCACTATGTCACCGGCAGCTCCTACACCTTATAAGGTTTCCATATAGCCTCAAGCAATGAAAAACAGTAGCAGCGCTATCTTCAATAAGAAATAATTCCCAGGTGTCTGCAAGTGAGAAGGTGTACACAATATAGTCAGAGAGGTTGTATAGCAGGGAATAAACAATTAAATGTTTATACGGGGACGTGCTAGCAGAGCCATTTGGGCCTCTCACATTTACAGTTGTTGCATTAATAGAGTGGAGGAAATCAGGGTAAGCCCGCACTACTTGAAGTTGTCGTATAGGAATACCAACACTCATATGGTCTCCGATGCCATCTGAGAGCAGCTAAATGAAATAAAACAAATTATAGACTGTGAGAGGGGTGTGCACAACCTATTAGTACCACTTATAGTAAGTGAAAGTATGATGGAACGCTCAGAAATACCCAGAGGTTAAAATACAACCCACTGTTGCCACCAAAAGGGTTATAGGAACATAAAGCAGGTTTGTCCTATTGAAAAACAATTAGCAAAGTATCGCACCAAGACTAATTGCTAAGGAACCTTGTAGGTGTTTAATCTTAAGGAAGCTAAGGTAATTACATTAGTTGCTTTAGTGCCCTATATGAGTGTAAGTAAGTAAAGATGAATTACACAGCTCATTCATCAAGTGGGTTAGCTTGTGATTACTCCACATGGTACGCACAGATAACAGCTGAGCGTTTACACGTAACTTGCAACTGTACATTCATTAAAAGAAGTTACCAACTGCAGATATATAAAGATTAATGTCAACCAACAGTAAAACAATTCCATTAGACTTTCATTGATTAGAGAAACAGTTAAAAACAAACTGAACAAATAACTTACTAGGACGCTAGGGCCAGGTACGCAGAGCAGCCAGGGGTAGAATGCTGTTTCTAAAGATGGTGCCTCGCAGGGCAAGAAGGCTATATGGGATTGGAAAGGACGTGAGGTAGAAAGGGGAGGGGAATGAAGAGGCGGACAGGTATCAAGGAGGGGCTAACCCTAGAATGATAGCAACTAAAATATAGAGAGTGGGATATCCTAGAGGAAAGGGTAGGCAAAGGAAGAAAAGGAAACAAGTAAATCTACAGGTTGGGTGGTAGGAGTAAGAAGAAGAAGAATAGGAGGCAGAGAGTTATATCTGGCAAATGGCTTGATATTAGCCAACACATGGTAAAGAAAGAGAGACCGTCACAAGATCACATACAAGAGTGGCCATCATAGGTTCATAGGTAGGTACTAGGCTATTGGCCCTAGGGCCTATATAAGCCTAGCCAAAAAGGTACCCTGGCTTTTGCCACCCAAGAAAATTATTTTCCTGTGCTCCTGTCGAGCAGAGCCACAGAAGTGATCCCCGAGGTGAATTTCCTATTTCCCATCCAATCATCAAGATTTTTCTTGAAGAGTGCTAATGAGGATCTCTGTTTGACATAAATAGGTAGTCTGTTCCAGAGTATGGGAAGTCTCTGGGACAGGAATCTATCCCTCCAGCATGTTCTGTTCATTGTGGTGACAAGGTTTAGGTCCCTACAACGTGTAGTTCAGAGGGATTGGGATTTATTTAAGTGGAGCATGTCCAACAGCTCTGGGTTTGACATAGCTTTGTATGTTAGGCAGAGATCGCCTATGAGTAGGCGATATGTGATAGAGTAAAGCTGGAGTTTTTTTGAGACGGTCTGCAAAGGGTATCTGTTTGAGGCCAGTAATCCTCTTTGTGAGGTATTTCTGTGGCCTCTCCAGTTGTTGTAGATGTCTTGTGAGGTACATACCAAAAGGGGCACTGTACACTATAATGTGTCTTATGAGTGATGAGTAGAGGGGAACAATGACCTCTTTTTGTCTGGATGAGAAACATTTTGTGATGGTGTGCCACGTAGAAGGATTTCCTGACCACTGTGGCAATGTGATTATCAAAGGAGAGACTACTATCCACCTGTGTCCTAAGGTCTCTTATCACACTTTCGGTGTTAAGTAGACTACCACCTATGTGGTAGTTCATGGGTACAGAGTTTTTACCAAAGGGGATGACAATGCACTTTTTGGCATTGAGCTTAAGGCCATGGCTTTGACACCAGGCATCTGTCTCAGTGAGGCCCTTTTGTAGGATGCCCACATCGTTAGGAGTTTCGATTATGGCTCCCAGTTTGCAGTCATCTGCAAACTTCATTAGCTAAAGACCTTCTATGTTAGCCTGCACTTCAGAGAAGTAGATACCAAACAGGAGAGGACCCAGGACTGAACCCTGTGGTACTCCACTTGTCACTGGTCTGAAGTCAGATCTGGAGTCTACTACTTTCACAGTGTGGGTTCTGTCCGTGAGCCAGTTGGCAACCCATCTTGTGACATAGGGATTTATACCTAGTTTAGTGAGTGTGTCTATGATTCCAGAGTGGGGGATGGTATCGAAAGCCTTGGTGCGATCTAGATAGGCTTTGTGAACCACCATACCCTCATCTATGGCTTTGGTGACTGCTTCAAAGAAGTCTATCAAATTTAGGAGACATGATCTGCCTTTTACAAACCCGAACTTGGTGGGGTCCAGAGTTTGGAGATTACCAGTGTCTATGTTTATGAGTTCCATGATGATACATTCCATGACCTTGCAGACCAGGCTCATCAGGCTAATGGGGCGGTAGTTCCCGGGGTCCATCGTGGAGTGGAATAACCATCACGGGGTGCCATTCAGTGGGCACAAAGCCTGAGGTGAGGCTATGATTGAACATGGTACTTAGGTGGGGTGCCAGTTCTGTAGTTCATGTAGAATGCAACCTGGGATATTGTCATGTCCCATGGATGCTGTGTTCTTGGCTTTGGAGAGTGTGTTTTTACCTGTGCAACCATGATTACAGGAACTTTGCATTCTTCCGGTATAGAGATGGGCCCTCTAGGTGGTGAGAGGGGGGTAAAGTTAGCACTGAACCTATCTGCCAGGATGTTGGCAATATCAGTTGGTTCTGTATATTTAGTGCCATTGTGCTGTAACTCAGAGCAGATCTGAGTGTTGCCATTGAGATTCTTAACATAGCTATAGAATGCTTTGTGGTTGTCTTTAGAGTCAGTGGCAATTTTGTTTTTGTAATTAGCTTTGGAGGATTTTATGAGGGATCTCAGCTTCTTACTGAGGCTGACCAGGGAGCTCCTCCAGTCATGGGATTTTACTCTTTTTTGCAACAGTTTCTTTCTTCTGTTGTAGAGTTTGTTTATGGCAGAGGACCACCAGATTGGCTTCCTTTTTTTGGAGGATAGCATCTTGGTTCTGTTAGGGATAGCACTATCCATGCACTCGTGTAAGTGCTTATAAAGTGCATTTGTGTAGGATTCAGCAGTCGTACCTCTATTGTCCATCTGCATGGGTGTCATGAAGTTTGCCACTTCTGTCTTAAGAAGTGTGAAGTTGGCTTTGGAGAAGATTTTTACAGTGGTTTCCCTAATGGGGGTGGGGGCGGGATGTGGATGTCTAGGGTGATTAGCTTGTGGTCGGATCTGACCAACTAGGAATTGACCTCTGGTGTGGAACACCGGTCGCCCATGTTGGTAATGACCAGGTCTAGGATATTGCTGCCTCTGGTGGGGGTGTAAATAAGTTGATCCAAGGCGTTGGAATTTATGAATTCCAGAAAACGTTGAGCAAAAGAGTTGGTACATGAGTAGTTTTCCCAGTTAATGGTGGGGTAGTTGAAATCGCCCATTATTAGCATGTTGGGTTGTACCCTAATATTTTCCTGTGTATCAAGAAATGAGGAGTGGGAATCCTGGGGCATGGTGGGGGGTCTGTAGCAAGCTACAGTTTGGATTGCGATCTTGCCCAGAGTTAGTTGCACTTGGATAATCTCGGATGCATTATGCTGTGCAACTAGCCTGGAGGTGTGGATATCCTTAATGAATATGGACACGCCTCCACCTTTAGTGCTTCGGTCCGGGTTAGGTGGCCAAAAGGTGTGGCATGAATTATAGCCTGGTAATGCAGGGGTTCATAGGTTCATAGGTTAGTACGAAGCTAACTGCACTTGCAAGCCATTTTAAGCCTAGCCAATTATCCCTTGTGAGACTCAAACCCTGCATCTTGTGTTTGTAAGGCAAACACCTTAACCATTAGACCACCCTCCCAACCCCTCTCTGGAGCTTTGAACCAGGTCTCTGTCACTGCACAGATGTCGATGTTCTCCATTTTAAGGAGTGCCTTGAGTGAGTGCATTTTGAGGTTTAGACTTCTAGCATTGAGTAGCATTATCCTCAGGTTTTGCTTGCTTGTACCTGTTACGGTGGTGAATTTGTCATTTGAACCTTGCCTAAAAAAGGCACTATAGGGGTGGCAAGAGCCTTAGCCAGTATCCAGAATCCCAAGGGTGACAGGTGCAGGCCATCTCTGGCAAAACATCGTGGTCTGTCGATCATGTCATCCCAGGCAGACAAATACTGGATCACCTTAGAATGACACCAAAAGCTTAGCCAATTGTTGAAGTCTGTCATTTTTCCTTGTACTGTGGTATAATTCTGGGTGATGGCAGGATGCTACTGAGGGCTAGGGTCATACCTGCCTGGGCTACAAGATCGGAGAGCTCCTCCATGTCTCTTTTCATGTAGTCCAGGGAGGTATATCTCAGGTCATTCACACCAGGGTGGACAATGACAGAGTCATATTTGTACTTGTTGTGGAGTGACCTGAGTCCGTGCATTATAGGTTCATAGGTTCATTCTAGGCTATCTGCCCTGGGGCATTTATAAGCCTAGCCCGATTGTGTTTGGCTTATGCCACCCCTTGATTTGAGTATACTGTGCCCTTTTTAAAGTTTAGTTTACTGTGCCTCTGTCTAATAGTGACACAGAAGTAATCCCCGGGACAAACCTACGATCCCCCATCCACTCATCAAGATTCTTCTTGAAGAGAGTCAGTGAGGTGCTCTGCCTAACATGAATTGGAATTCTATTCCAGAGCGAAGGGAGCCTCTGGGTTATGAATCTGTCCCTCCAGCATGTTCTATTTATTTCTGTGCTGAGGTTCAAGTCCCTCGAGTGCGTGGCTCTAAGGGATTTAGATATACTGAGGTGGAGCATGTCCATTAATTCTGGGTTGGACATAGCTTTATATGTCAGGCATAGATCGCCTCGAAGTAGGAGGTATGCAACTGAGTAGAGCTAGAGTTTTTTTAACCGAGCAGCATATGGCATCTGTTTGAGTTCCTTGATCCTCCTGGTGAGGTACTTTTGGGGTCTTTCTAATTGCTGCATGTGTCGGGTAAGGTACATCCCAAAGGGGGCATTGTATTCTATGATGGGCCTGATGAGGGATGAATAAAGGGGCACGATTACCTCTCTTGATCTAGATGTGAATCCTTTCATGATGAGGTGGGCTATGTAGAAGGTCTTTCTAACCACTTTGGCAATGTGGTTGTCAAAGGAGAGATTGCTATCAACTTGGGTCCCCAGATCCCTAATTACTTTCTCTGTACTTAATGGGTTACCACCTATGTGGTAATTTGTGGGCACATTGTTTTTGCCAAAGGGTATGACTATACACTTTTGGCATTTAGCTTTAGACCATGGCTCTGGCACCAGTTATCCGTCTCTGAGACCTTTTTGAAGGATGTTTGTGTCAGCTGGAGAGTCGATTATGGCGCCCAGTTTGCAGTCATCTGCGAACTTGGTGAGCCATAGTCCTCCCACATTGGCCTGTACCTCAGAAAAGTAAATACCGAACAAGAGAGGTCCCAGGACAGAACCTTGTGGGATGCCACTTGTGACCGGTTTCGAGTCTGACATGGCTCCAGCAACGCTGACTCTGTGGGTTCTGTCTTTGAGCCAGTTTGTGACCCATCTTGTGACATAGGGGTTTATATTTAGGCTAGATAGCTTATCTATGATGCCCGAGTGGGGTATTGTGTCAAATGCCTTTGCGAGGTCCAGAGAGGCTGTGTGGACTACCTTCCCTTCATCCATGGCCTTGGTGACTGTTTCGAAGAAGTCGACCAGGTTCAAAAGGCAGGATCTGCCCTTGACAAAGCCAAACTGGGTAGGATCTAGTGTCTGTAGGTCCCCAATGTCCTTGTTTATGAGTTCCATGATGATCCTCTCCATAGCCTTGCAGACTAGGCTAGTCAGGCTTATGGGGCGATAGTTTCCAGGGTCCGTAGAGGTGCCACCTTTGTGGAGTGGGACCACTGTTGCTGTCCGCCATTCTTTGGGCACATATCCTGTAGTGAGGCTGAGATTGTACAGCAGTTTTACTTGAGGGATTAGTTCTTCTTGGAGTTCATGTAGGACGCAACCCGGGACGCCATCTGGTCCCATGGAAGCAGTGTTTTTTGCTTTGGAGAGGGCGGCCTTCACCTGAGCATCAGAGATGTTTGGGAGGCTGCACTCTGCCAGGATAGATACTTGCTCTTTTGGGGGGGAGAAGTTTGCACTGAACCTGTCTGCCAGGATATTGGCGATGTCTGTGGGTTCAGTGTATTTTTTGTCATTTAGAATCAACTCAGAACAAGTCTGGGAGTTGCATCCCAGGTTCCTAATATAACTGAAAAAAGCCTTATGATTGTCTTTAGTGTCCTGTGCAATTTTTCTCTCGAAGCTGGCCTTGGAGGATTTTATGAGGGATTGTAATTTTTTGCTAGTACTGATCAGAGATGCCTTCCCTTTTAGGGATTTTGCGCTATCATGTAGTAGCTTCCTCCTTCTGTTGTACAGTTTATTTATGGCTGGGGTCCACCAGACTGGACGCCTGCCTTTGGATGATTGGGTCTTGATTTTGTTTGGGATAGCATGATCCATGCATTCCTGGAGATGTCCGTAGAATGCGTTTATATAGGATTCTGCAGTTTGGGCCGTAGTTTCCACTGGCCCTGGGGCCTTGAAGGATTCCACTTCGGTTTTGAGAAGTGTGAACTTCGTTTTCACTGTAGTTTTCTGGGCTAGGGGTGGGGTCGGGATGTGGATATCCAGTGAAATTAATTTATGGTCTGATCTTACCAATGAGGGATATACTTCTGGTATGGAGCATAGAGTCCCCATGTTAGTAATGATCAGGTCTAGTATGTTTTCCCCTCTTGTGGGAGTGGTGACTAGTTGTTCCATAGCATTTGAGTTTATAAATTCCAGGAACCTCAGTCTATGTTTGGGTAGTTGAAGTCGCCCAATATAATGGTGTTCGGAGAGATCTTCATGTTCTCCAATGTTTTCAGGAAAGCCGAGTGGGATTCCTGACTTTGAGAGGGTGGTCTGTAGGATGCTATAAACTGAAAAGCAGTCTTGCCCACTGTCAGTTGCACATGGATGGTCTCCGATACTTCGTGCAATGCCACTAACCTGGAGGTGTGGATATCCTTGATAAATATGGAAACTCCCCCTCCTTTTGTGGTTCGGTCTGGGTTTTGGGGCCGAGAAGCATGATATGAGGTATAACCTGGTAGTGCTGGGGTGCTCTCTGGAGCCTTGAACCAGGTTTCTGTCACTGCACAGATATCGATGTTCTACATACTGAGGAGAGCTTCGAGTGCGTGCATCTTGAGGTTAAGACTTCTGGCGTTTAGCAGCATTACCCTTAGTTTCTTGTTCCTTGTGCTGTCTATGGAGGTGGGTTTGACTTTTGAGCCTTGCCTAAAAAAGGCACTATGGGGTGGCAAGCGCCTTTGCCAATATCCGAAAGCCCAGGGTGACAGGTGCAAGCCATCCCTAGCGAAGCAACGTGGCTTGTCGAGCATGTCATCCCAGGCTGACAGACACTGGATCCCCTTTGAATGACACCAAAATTTTAGCCAGTTGTTAAAATCGATCATTTTGTCTTTATACTGTGGCATCATTCTAGGTGAGGGTAAGATGCTGCTCAAGGTCAGGGTCATACCGGCCTGGGCTACATGATCAGAGAGCTCCTCTATGTCTCTTTTCATGTAGTCGAGGGAGGTACGTCTCAGGTCATTCACGCCAGCATGTACAATGACTGAGTCATATTTGTATTTGCTTTGGAGTGACCTGAGTGCTTGCGTTATGTGGCGGATCCTAGCGCCCGACAGGCAGCTCACTGTGACCTTCTCTTTATTCAGCCTGGTGATGGGACGTCAGTGTGTCTGACAATAGAGTCACCTATTACAAGAGTATCAGGTGTGTTATTCAGCCTTAAGGGCTGTGACTGCTTGGCACATTGACTTTGTGTGCTATGTGTTGTACGTGTTTTGTTTTGGGGTAGCGTTTGCTTGGATGTCTGCTTTGGAGGTCTCTGTTGCTTTGGTAGATTTTTATTTAGAGCCTTTGAGTATGTTTTTGTGTTTTTATGTGTTTGGTTTGCTGTTGAGGTGGAACTATGTGATACTGGAATTGTGTTGTGTGAGGTTACCTTCTCCTCCTGACTGGTTACACCAGTTTTGAGATGAGAGAGCTCAGCCTCCAGTTTGGCTATATGGTTGCATCTCTCACATATATTTGAAGCTGTTTGGAGGAGGAGAGGGTTGTCCGTGTACATGAGACAGTTGTAACATTGCCTCAAAATTCCCAGATTCACCAGCTGGACTGGAGAGGAAACCATTGACTGACCTTTGGACATGCTAGAGTAATATAGGGAACTGAATTAAAACGGACCAATAGGGGACAAGGTAATTGTAGAGAGTATAAGAGTAAGTAGTGCTTATGGTTTATTAGTGCTAACTTGTAAAATTACTTATTTGGACCAGTGAGGGGCCTTAGAATGAGAATATGGTGTTTAATTTGAGAGATAGAGCAGTTCTAAGGGAAAAAGTGAAGAGCAGACTTTGTGGAGCCAGGAATAGTTTAAACCCAATTAGGCGGCGCTGCCTGATGTTGCGCTATGCGCAAAAACACGCAAAACCGCACAAAAGAGGGTTTTAAGAGAGGGAGATCAAGGAGTTTGGAATTGACCCAAAATGGCCAATAAAACTACAGTTTCAAGGCAGTAACCACTCCCACAGGGGCAGGCAGGCTGCTCAATGTTTATCACTGCCACTGATGAACACAGAGACTTCCCTTTAGCCCAAGCAAACAATGGCCTCCAAGAAACTTACAAACAGTTCAGAACAGCAAATCTGTAACTGAACTTTTTTAAATCTCAGAAAAGTGGGGAAAAAGCAAGATTTTTTTGTTTTTTTTTTTAAGGAAAGCAGAGGTTCACAAGTATCAACAAGTTAGAACAGTGCAGTAAATGACCCCACACTTCAGTGCTAGGCCAGAGACAGATAAAATGCAGATCCTGCCACCTGACAGGCAGCTGACAGTAACTTTCTCTTTGTTTAGCCTGGTGAGTGGAATGTCAGTGTGCCTGATTAGAGAGTAATCTATGACTAGTGTGTTGGGTATGTTGTTATGCCTTATGGGCTGTGGTTGAGTGGCACACTGAGATTGTGGGCTATGTGTCATTTGGGTTGTGTTGGGAGGTGACGTTTGCTTGCGTTTTGGCTTTGGAGGTCCCTCTTGCTTGGGCAGGTTTTTATTGAGAACCTCCACAAATGTAGGTGTATGTTTTGCGTTTCTATGTGTGTGTTTTGGTGGTGTAGATTTTGAGGGACTATGTGATGAGTGTGGTGTGGTGCATGTGTTTACCTTCTCCTCTTGACTGTCTATTCCAGTCTTGGGTGCAGAGAGCTTTGCTTCTAGTTTGGCTATATAAGTGCATCTCTCACAGGTTGTAGTATTGGGTGGTAGGAGGAGAGGGTTGTCTGTGTACATGAGGCAATTGCTGCATTTCCCCAAGATGCCCAGATTCATCAGGTAGACAGGAGAAAACAACAGGAGCTGACCCTTAGACATGCCTGGATAGGTGCTTATTTATTAAGTACTAAAAACTGCTTTCCTCTAGACAAGTGAGGAAAGCTGATTGCTTTAGTAATCTTTAGCTTATTTAGTGCTTACGAGTTCTGAACAAGTGCTGAGCTTAAAGAAACAGATTTGAGTGCTGAAAGTAAAAAAAATAATGGCTAGTTCTAAGAAACAAAATTAAGCTAGATGGCTTCTCTCCAACACAGAAAGGTTTGGGGGCTCAGAAGCTTACAAATAGTCCTGAATACAGCAGATATGTATGTGGACTAGAGTACTTACAGCAAAAGCAGGAAACAAACTTTTGAGATTTTTTTTTCTTCCCAAATGCTCTCTTGTACACATTAGGAGTGCCTGAAATCAGAATATGACCTCAGTGTGGAGCGTGCAATTTCAAAGCCACCAAGATTAACACCAAAAGAAGAAGAGGGGGGGTGGGAACTAACTGTAGAGACAGAGAGCCACAATTTTCAGTTCAATTAATATTGAGTAATAACAAAAACACATAAAATGCAGTACTATATGAAAAAAGTGCAGATAAAAGTGAACTTCAATTCACTTATACGTCCAGTTGATTGCAGGCAGATCTTAGGTTGACTTCCTCATAGTAAGGAAAGGACACTGGGGTATAATCAGTGATTGAAGAGTCATTCCCAGTTATAACGTCAGCCCACAGCATAAAGCACTGGTTACCACTGTCAGGTGCAAGCAGTGGCCAGAGAAGGCTCTAAGGTCAACAGAGACCAGGCTTAAGACCTGAAAGTTGACTGGAGAGAAAGTATAACAGTTCAAGGAGTTACTCAGGGCTGTAGAACTCCAAGAATAGGAGAAAATAGGTGGAGTTGAAGAAGAATGGCAGTGTCTCCAAACAGCATGTGTGAGGACTAAAGAGTAGGTAAGTGGCCATGCCAGGAATGGAAATAAGGTACATAAGAAAAGCCGGTAGTGGAATGCAGAAGTCCAGGAAGTCATCAAAGAAAGGAGGAGTGCAGGAAAAAGTAGGACATAGAAAAGACAGGCCAAGCTAGGAAGGAATACTGGTTAGCTAACAAAGAAACTAAGAAAGGAGTTGCAGTAACAATGAACAGGTCATTGGAGGCGCACTACCAGCTTCTGGAAAGTGACTCAGTAGGTGGCACAGAGAAACTATATGAGGTTGCAAGTCACATTTCTGTGGATGGTTCATCTATGACAGCCTACACAAGTGTAGGTCTTCACAGTCACACTTGGCTGTGCCTAACAGACTTTGCTAAGAATACCAAGGAAACATTCACCAGTGCCTTTGATGCAGCCACTCTTTTTGACCATCTGAAGAACATGAAGAAAATGGACAAGACACTTTCTGTTAGTGTTAATTTTCAAACTCCACCACAAACTTTTTCCGGGATGCAGTGGTGTCCATTTTAACTCTGGTTTTGACACAGCCAGCTGCAAGAGGACTACCAGAGGTCTGGAAGAAACCAACATCACCATTGTAATTTTCCAAATGGCTACCAGCCTTGAGGTAGGAACAGTAAGCTATAACAGGAATACTGCAGTCTTCCTGTGGGGGTCAGTAGTGCAGTCCTTCAAGCTTTGCCAGACTGTCTAGCTTGGAGACAGTTGAGAGGTTCATCTGGCCACCTTCTTGCAAGCATAGCTGGTCATCATTCAGGACCAGCGCTAAAAGACAGCAATATCTATAGGGTGCATGATTCCCTTCCATACCCCTTAACAGCTCCACTCTGTCTCATTGGCACATGTCCTATCACATCAAAAGAGATGTGGCAAAAAAGAGGTATTAAATGTCATAAATAAAAGATCCATGCATGTGATCTCACCAAGCTATAAGGATCAAGTTATTACTTTGGGTTCTTTTTAGTTTCCAAAAAAAAAGGAAGAGTATCTTAAGCCTGTAATCAGTTTGAATGGCTTAGTGAACTTGCCCCTAAGGAAACCTATTAGATGATGCAGTCCATCTTTCACTGTATATAATAAGGAAACTGGATGTGTTCTTTGAACCTCCAGTACCCCTATTTAAACATAATTGCCAAAAAGTCTAGGAGGTTTTTGCACTTCTTGATAGGAGACAGTCATTTTTCAGTTCTGGACCCTTCCATTTTGGTCTCACCTCAGTTCCCAAGGTGTTCACCAAATGCATGTTCACAGTTGCAGTAAACAAGAGGATACAAAGGGTATTGGTGTTTCCTTACCTAGATAGTTCCAATGTAGTATACAACCATCATTGCATTTCTTCCACTACTTGGGAATTGCAGTGAATACTAGAGAATTCCAGATGGAGCCTTTCCAAGTGCTAATATTTATAGGATGCATTCTGGGCACACTATTTTGCAAAGAACATCTTCCCTGAAATAGGCACTTCAAACTCTTCATTTTCAGACAGTTACAGCATTACTATGTCTCAGAGCATTGGGTCTTGTCACCAATGATTTGCATAGTTCCTTGCGCCAGATTATACATGAGACCTGCAGTGGGCCTTGAAAAATCCAGTGGTCCTAACTAGCAGCTTTTTTCCCCCATATCCCTCCTGCAGCAGAATGTTCCAGCAGTACTGTTGTCTAGAAATCCCCCCCCCCAATTTTTATAGATTCATAGGTTTATATTAGGTTAATGACCAACAGGATCTTTACAAGCCTAGCCATGCAATCCAGCCCAGTTTTGTCCCTCAGTTCCTTGGCTGCCAATATGGTGGATTATGTTAGTAAAGCGGTAGCTAAGGGTTATGGGGTGTGTTAGTTGGGGATTAATTTACATACTGTCGAACTCTGTCCATCAGAGACATAGGGGCCAGACCGGGGGTAAATTTGCAATTTACCATCCAATGATCAGGGTTTCTTTTGAATAGGGTAAGGTATGAACTCTGCTTCATGTAGATGGGGAGCTTATTCCATAGGGCAGGGATCCGTTGAGACACATATCTGTCCCCCGGATTTACTAAACTTTTGTGCAGGACTAGCTTAGTCCTGCACAGAAGTGCCCGTTTAGGAGCAGGACGGCAGTGCGCTTTGCATATTAATAAGGCACGCTGCCTGAGCTCCTAGGCTTACACAGAGCATGTACAAGTGCAGGGGGCATGTCTGAGAGCAGAGCTCTCAAAATAAACATGCCCCTGCAATGTAGAACAGCAGAAAGTAGATAGACATGAGCGAGACCGCTCATAGGTTTCCGCATATCCCCACCAACAGTCCCCCATGTGTACAACAGCAACAGTACATCTAAATTAAATGAAGAAACCCTTTCATTTTTTTTTAAATCCGAGTACAGCTAACCATAGGTGCGCGGGTGTGCCCATTGCTTAGCTACGGTTATAACAGCTTAAAAGGCTGAAGAGGATAACAAGGAAGATATATGCAAATGAAGTAGCATAGCAATAGTGTAGTGGGCAGAGCATTCGCCTAACGAGCAGGCATTCCCAGTTCGAGTCCCACTGCAGCACAGTCTATTTTGCATGGCAAAGCATGTTATAACCAATATTTTTGTTGCAAAACCCACTAAATAACATACATTTATGAACTGGAGTACTGCAGGAAATGCACATGTGTAGTGTTAGTGTCGTAATGAATAAGGCACTAGTAAGCAGGTGTAAGTACAAATAAGCAGTAGTAAACATATGTAAGCAAGTTTAAGTGCATTTGAGCGGGGATAACACTGTCTACACAGATAAAGCAATGTAGAAGCTGAGTGTAAGAAACTGTAACCGGAAGTAAGCAGTGCTTTCCTCCACGCAAACCCGCTTTCAACTGCTTTAAGGTGCCTTAATCACTCTGTATCAAATGGCCTGTGTTCTGCCCAGTAACAAAATCAACAGCCTCTGCAAGGGTCAAACCCAGCACCATGCACACCATACACAAAGTGATTTACCACTAAGCCATGCCAGATATACATAAATCTGATGTTTTCAGTAACATAACATCCAGCCCAGTCATGCAACAGTACAGAGAATGTATACCAACATCTAGATGTATATGTGTGCATGTGTGTGTGTGTGTGTGTGTATGTAAATATATTAATATCCAAACAGATACTACATATCTATATGTGTGTGTGTGTGTATGTGTGTATATATATATATATATATATATATATATTTATATATTCAGAAATATATACATATATATAAATATATATGAACATATATACATGCAAATGCCGACATCTACACATATATATGTCACCACCTATATGTCCACATATACACAGCAAGTTACATATATGTACACAGATATATATCACCATAGGTATATACAGACATAGTGTTAAATATGTAAGCAAATATATATCCCTATATAGGTATATATGAGCATACATCAGTAGATAGCAATGGTAGATTAACAGAAACATACATGTCCACATGCACTGTTAATGGGGTTGGGAGGCCCCAAACAATATACGTCTTGTACGAATTGGCATAACCCCCCACAACCAAACACTTCCGCCCTGCAATACACTACTAAGTTTATTGTATTTTGTTTGTTTTATTTAAATAGGGATTTAAATTTATTTCCATTTATTTGTTATTTTCTTATATTTTATTTCCCTCTCCCCCACCCACTAGGCGGACCGACCAGTACAGGCCCATCCAACCCAGCCTCTTCTCGACCCATATTTTCTTTACCCACAGCCCCCCCCCCCCATGCTGCACACACGGAGCCACCATCCCTTCTGTGGTTACTGGCCTGTAGCTACCACACCACCACACTTTGCCCACCCTCCACTCCTCCTCCCCTCTGGACTCATTTTGTACGTTGTCCCGTCCCAAGTATCTTCGGTCTTCCACACACTGTAGTCCATGCACATATGAACACAGCCATGCTTACCTGTGTAGACATAGTGTTACCGTAAAGAAAGTCATCCAATTTTTAGGTTGTCCCGCATGGGACGAATGTTTTTCTGGTAATAACAATAGACTTCTCGAGTGACTTTGTTTGCACCGGTTTTATTTGTAGGTATCGCAAAGCATACTTGGTACACAAGGTTGCCGGTATGCACACGATACCTAATAGGAACATCTAATTCAGGTGTACGGGAAACACACGATCCTTGTATACACATGGCACTACAGGTTCCCCTCCTGATAACTAAATTATTGTCTAATGAAGATGCACACAGCACCCTGCAGGACTACTGGTAACTGAATCACCTCTTTATTATAATGATAATGAAGATGCACACAGCACCTTGCAGGACCACTCGTCTCACAGTATTATTGGTTAAGAAATGTGTTGGTAATTTAAAAAAACAGCTCAAAATATTGTAGTTAAACAATGATTAAATGGTTGCGTTTAATAATGACACGTCTTTCTGAAGATGTCTCGATAATAAAGAAGACAAAAGCTCTAAATAATACAGGAGTCTCTGGTGTTTTCTCCTCAAGTCAGTTTGAATTTGTTTTGAATGCTTTTGTGTCATGGAGTTTGTATGTTTTTAGTGATAATTATCTTTGTGTTTTCCTGCGGTATGGTAACATATATATATATATATATATATATATATATATATATATATATATATGTAAAAAGATATACATGTGACTACACATGCACACGCAGACATATGTACAGTAAGATACTTATGTAGTAGGCGCACACAGTATGGTACACCCACTATGCCTACAGTGAACACCCTAACAACTGGAGACTGGATGACCCACCCGTACAAATGACATTCGTTGCCTGCAACATATCCCCACAGAGAGGTCATAGGATAAACACCACACACAGTTTTGCAGAAATGGAATACATTTAATTGTGTACTATTACAGTTTTATATGCCATGTCATATAGCTGTTCAGACACTGACATCCATATCAACAGAGGAATGCAACTGTGAAACAGTTATACTAATACAGTAGTCTGGAAAGGTCCACAGCTGTTGCTGTCCAGGCCAAGCCCTTCAAATCGTACATTAGCAAGGACGGACTGAGCCACAAGATACCACACAATCAACAGTAAGTGATGCAGGTGTATAGTCCAGCAGCCTCTATCTACACTCTATACACATTCGCTAGGTGGTAAAGTCAGCAGTTGACCAAATGGGATGTAACTGTTACATAACAAGGCATAACTGACACCATCACAAGCACACTGAACAGTCTGTATGGCAGGAGGCAGTAGGCTTGCAGTAACCCACTTTATGTAAGTAATGTCAAGATAGGATACATGTATGGTACTGTAAATCCAGATACCTTAAGGCAGCTCACCCATGGTACTCCCACATGTTGTAACAGCCTAGGTTATGTATGTTGTATCCCCCCAGACTCATTAATACAGGGCCATATACCACTGTTACATACACTGGCCTCTGGAATGCATATGGGCACACATGTATTGTGTAGGTGAAGGCCACACATATATGGTCCCAGCCCCACCGTATGTGTGGGGGATACAACAGCAGTGTACTGCTGGCAGCATGGTATACGTATATTTGCATATGTATCTCTATCTGTATATGTGAAGAAATATATTGCTCTGTATATATCTGGATGTGTATATGCATATCCATGTACATATACACACCCATCTATATATGTTGGTATGTACATGTAATTATCTATATAGATATCTGGATAATCATATGTACATATATACTGACCATATGTCTTGAACATGGGGTGTAGCCCTACCCCAGCCCTATAGTCCCACCTTCGTAGTGCAAGGGGATGTCAGGCATGTATAGCAGGTATATTAGCAGACTATAGCTACTGTAATAGGGATTGTCTTCACAGACATGGTGTGTGCGTGAGGTCACATCTGCTTTTCACATGTGTGCCATTGGCTAATGACAGACATCCTAAGGACATTATAGTACAGTACTGCTGCAAGTACATAATGCTCCTGTGGACTACAGCAGAGATATTGGCCAATAGATGTGGACATTCTGAAACACACTGTACAGTCCAGAGGTATACACAGAACCCCTTAGTGCAGAACATGTGGACTAAGCCTGACAATATGGATGTTAACAACCATGCAGATGGGTATAACACACAACGACTGGTATACATTTGCCCCCATAGGTTATGCAGTCACACAACTCTGTCTGTCCTGACACATAATAACTGCTAGTACAGGGGTGCCATGGCCACATACTACCCACGAGATATTGACTTACATCTGTACAGCATCCCACCGCTCTGACATACATGACTGGTAAGGGAGGCCTGGCAGCAGTACATCTGGAAAGTATCTGGACATGACACCTCACTGGGTAACTACACTGAGCTGCTAGGCATGTAACAAAGCACTGTGCAGGCTACAGGCAGACTGGCTCAACACTGGCCTACATCTCCTTTGGGGGGATGCACATGTACCTGCATATATAGCAGGGTCTACAGGCATGTCACAGCACAGGTTAAGATACATCTGTGTGACGGTGCATAACCACAACCAATGTGAACACTGCCACAGCCACAGCCACATATGCTAAGCTAGCATAATATTACAGTATATGGACTATCTGTTCAACACCATCCTCCTATGTGCCACTCACACACTGACCCTACATATACTGGGCCGCTACACAATATGGTCTGATGCCCATCTGTGGTATGGGACATGTGTGTGTATGGCCATACAAACATGTAAGCCATTATGGTAATATACAGTGGAGCAGCATGTAACATCAGATAGGATGGGACCAAGGACGATGACATCTATCACGGTCTGTGCACAGGCCAAGGTATATATTAACAATACACACACTGTCGAAATTCACCATAAGTACACAGACCCCAGTACTGTACAAACAACCACAGAATGTCCAGGTCATGTCATCAAATATAACCCTTACTGTACATAACATGTGTAGCAGTCTGATATCTCACTGGCTTGTTATCAGATATGATGACACAAATGATGGTGTACAGCACATATGCACCTCTTAATGCATGACATATGTGCAAAGGTTGAGAGAGTTGTGGCTAGAAGCACATACACAGGGCCAATATTGACATGTTGCTGTGATAACCACGTACATTTACTGTTGTAACAAGGTTTGTTGCAACATATGTCCTATGAGGGATATGAGGTCAGTAACTGTCACAGCTTCCACCATGTACAGACTGCAATCTTCACACTATCTTCTGCAGTTCACAGATAGATGATCTGTGGGTAACACATGACACCAAAGGCACAACACACTTCCCAGTCTGCAGATGACCCTACAGATATGGATTCCTCATAAACATAGACCTGACATGGCAGGTATTAAAACATGTAGGACAGCCATATCCACACACACACTGTTAAACCAACATTACTCCAAATGCAGTATAGCAGCACTTGCAGTCTCTAGTCAGGTCAGGCACACCCCCTTCCTCTGTGTTGCCCTATTTCTACAGTGTATGTTGTTAGAGGTAAGTCCCCAATCCATCTGAGATGGTGTTTGCCAAGCAACAGCTCTAGTTCCTCACTGAATGAATAGGGCCAACACCAACATGATGTTCCTAGATATTGGAGTGTGTTTCCATGCAATTGCATCAGCTGATCATGAGCATCACTTAAAATGCACATGCTGTTGCCTAAGAAAGTAGGTGTAGATCTCCACATCCACCAGTGAGGGAGTGAGAGAGGCAGACAGAAGCATTGACAAGTCAGGGGGTGGTGGGAGAGTAAAACCTAAGCATGTTTGTGTCACACACCTACCAGCACAGGGTATCAAATCCCTGATGACTATGTAGTGCTATCACAGTCCTATGCAGTTATTGGATGCACCACATAGGTTACCTATTGTGGAGTGCTCAGAACATATATGTGATGGAGAGTGACATCTGCAACAGGGATATGGTAGCTATATGGTAGATGACGTACACGTGCCTGTCCGCATGAACAGTTGCCAGCATCAACACAGCCACACCCTCACAGGGACGCACACACATTGGCACACTTGGCAGGGCCAGGGATACAGCTCATCACTAGTAAGATTGCCACAACACATTACTGGGTCATACGGAGGGTCTATGGGCAAAAGGTATAGGAAGATGTGTGGCATCAGACAGCATACTGCAGTATGCCACTGGGAGTTGTAGTGAGTGTGGATGTTATCATACGCATCATACAAAAGACACACAACCACACAGGGTGTCAATACTGACATGCATGGGTGCATTTATGCACGGGTATGTGGTGGGCGACTGTGCCAGATGGCTGTACAAGGCTAGGCAATGGGTATACCTTGGCATAAGGCCACATGACAGTGGTCTGCATTATGGCTCAGGGTTGTGGTTTCTGCATTTGCCCACACAGGTCGGTAATGTATCCACCATCCAGTCACCTGGGTGACTATTGCATGTGGCCAATGCTGTGCATTGCTTACCATGTATGTGTTCCTTAGTCCATATCATGGGCATTGTCTGGGATGTGCACACCTCCCACATGCATGTACAGTGCCATGTGGAACTGTACCTGGGGTGTCGAACCCATGTTGTGTGCACAGGTTATCATCAGATGTGCCAGTCTTGCCCACCTGTGGCAGGAACTGGTAATGGACAGCAGGTTACCCCTGCACCTACATTGATAGCATGCTAACGACATTCCCTGGTGTCAGTGGCATCTGTCCATACAGGGAATGTTGTCAGGCATGGTATGTCCTTTGTAGGTCACGTGATGGCATCACAGTTGTTGCAGGTCTCCAGTGGGGAACATGGGGAAGGTGCACTGTCTGCATGTATGTGTCTATTGGACAGATGGACAGGGTGCCATGCCCTCTGTAGGCCACTGCATTAATTCAATAGTTACTATCAGTCGCCAATATGCAGTGTACTACACACATATTGGCTGTTGCCTCGGCATGTGTGTGTGTATGAGACATGGGGTGAGAGTGTGCTCTGGGAAATACTGGGGTTGCCTGGCCTTGCTGTCACATGTATGGGTATGGATTTGCACCCCAGCCTCTCAGCTATTTCACATCTGTTATCCCTGTACAGTGAACATTGTGATATATGCTAGGGCCACCATATAAGAAATTTGTAAAACCCACTCCACATTGGGCCCAGGTGTCACACACACACCTCCACACAGGATACAAGTTACAAACACACACACAGCTGTCATGTCTGGGAGTAGAACCCCTACCTAACTAGTTTATTACACTACAGCACTATGCAGTTATAGTACACGCCACGGTGATTACGGCAGTACTCCTTCCCCAAAGGTGTATATCACATTGGCTGACATCAGCAGGCTTGGCAAAGTGGGGCAATTGACATGTACTGAGTGTGACTAGCCTAAAATGCATTGCACACTACACAGACAATGGAACACACACAAAACATCCACAACCGACTTGTGTGGGTATAGAACCCCTAACAGAGGTTTATATCACACTACAGCATGGAGCTGTTATAGGACGCACCATGGGGATTACTGGAGAACTCCTTGCCCAAAGGTGTATATCACATTGGCTGACATCAGCAGGCTTGGCAAAGTGGGGCAATTGACATGTACTGAGTGTGACTAGCCTAAAATGCATTGTACCCTACACAGACATTGGAACACACACAAAACATCCAGACCTGCCATGGGTGGGAATAGAACCCTACCAGAGTTCTACAGCAGTACGCAGGTATGGCACATGCTACAACCTTCACAGAGGTGTATTTCTGGGTGGATGACATCAGCAGCCTTGACAAAGATGAGCTTTTCAATTGTAGGGTGTGTGACTATCCTAAAAAGCATTGCTCCGTACACAGACAGAGTCAGACAGACACACATTCACACACACACACATGCCATGTCTGGGAGTAGAACACCTACCAAACTACTTTATCACACTACAGCACTACGCAGTTACAGGACACGCTACAGAAATTACTGGGATGCAGCCTTCCCAGAGGTGTATTTCTAGGTGGATGACATCAGCAACCTTACCAGAGAAGAGCATTTAAATTGTAGGGGGTATGACTACCCTAAAAAGCATTGCTGTCTACACACACACACACACACACACACACACACACACAGTTGCCAAGGCTGGCGTTAGAACTCCTACCTAACTACTTTATCACACTACAGCAGTTCCCAGTTACAGGACGCACAACAGAGATTACTGGGATACAACCTTCCTAGAGGTGTATTTCTAGGAGGATGACATCAGCAGCCTTACCAGAGAAGAGCATTTACATTGTAGGGGGTGTGACTACCCTAAAAAGCATTGCTGTCTACAAAGAGTCAAACACGCACACAAACATGCATAACACACACACAGTTGCCAAGGCTGGGGTTAGAACTCTTACCTAACTAGTATATCACACTACAGCAGTTCGCAGTTACAGGACGTGCTACAGAGATTACTAAGATATGACTCTCCCAAAGGTATATTTCACAGTGGGTGACCTCAGCAGGCTTGTCATAGTGGGGCTATGGGGAGGGCAGTTTGTGTGCATGGGCCATAACCCATTCATCTAGGGGTTGACACGCCGCATGCGGGCACAACCTGGGTCATATTTCACAGGTACATGTATGCAGCTGCTAGATGACTACTTCCTTGCACAGTCATGTTGCACAGCTGGCACGTGCGCCACATACTCTGTAATGCTGACAAATACCGGTGGCTAGTATATGTAGTGAGTGACATCTGACCCTCGTGATGTTGTGGCCCTTTGTCTGTGTGCTGGGTGAGACAGGCCAGGATGGCTCCTTGTCACAGTCACCTTCTTCCACACATCTATGTATGTCTACCTTTGGCTTATTATACTGTGTTGTCCTTACATATATTCCTGTTGCCCTATCCACTGTGTGTGCAAAGCATGAGTGGGGCATACTGAGGAGTGTCTGCACTAACATCTGCGGCTGCCGGATATGTCTAGTCCACTGGTGTTTGCAGACATGGCCTTCATGTGTTTAAGTGTATGGGCATGCCCAGTATGAATGTTCATTATGTTGTTGACTGACATTGCCTTCATTTCTCTAAGTGTGTGGGCATGCTTCCCAGTATGGCCGTCTGTATTGAATGTGTGGATCGAGTCCAGGTCATCTGTACTGCAGTGCTGAACTTTGTGTTGTACACCTACAGGTAGCATGCTGTCTCTGCAGGGTATCTGTCAATCATTTGGCATGGACTGTTACTACATTTCTGCATTTCTATATAGGATGGGGGGGCACACCTGACTATTTCTACATTACTACACAGGATTGGGGAGGGGCACACCTGACTGTGACTACATTTCTACATAGGATTGGGGGGGCACACCTGACTGTGGCTACATTTCTACATAGGATTGGGGGGGGGCACACCTGACTGTGACTACATTTCTACATAGGATTGGGGGGGGCACACCTGACTGTGACTACATTTCTACATAGGATTGGGGGGGGGCACACCTGACACTTGTACACATTTGCTAGGACTGTACTGGTATGTCTGGTACTCCATTTCAGTCTGTTGTCTTACCTATCATGCTGACTAGAGGCATACCGGTGTACTACAGATCTTAGCTTTTAATTACCTGCGTATTAGTTTCTGACTTCCTACCCTTCAGAACTGGCATCCCACTGCCTGACCTGCAGTAGTCTGTGTAGGCCTGGGGGGAGGTTACCCATGGGCCTCATTCAAAGGCCATAGCACCACCTTTGTTTGTGTTTGTCTGCACCTGTCCTGCTGGCCGTGACTGTTAGGTATGTGACCCCCCCCCCCGACTGGCATGTGTGAGTCACTTACCTTGTGGGTGTCCCAGTATTGAGGGTGGTGCTGCAGGGCTGCCTATGTCAGATGCACATAGTACACTCCCTACACATGGTTAGGCACAGGTAGTGTAATGTTTGGCATCCCTTTTACTGTATGTGAGAGTCAGAGAGAGGTGTTATTCCCTGGATCCATCCTTTGTCAGTTTATGTGCTATGCATTGCCTCTTTGCCAAGGCCAGGGCATACTGGGCATGCCTCCTTGGCAGGCTCAGGTTGTTCCTCCTTTGAGTCACTCTGTGCCTGTGCAGGCCTTAGCAATGGTGGGGGGATGTGTGGCCCTGCCCCATGCTGTTCCTGCTGTAGCTGTTTCCACAGGATCATATTGTGTAGCATGGCACATACGATGACAATTTGGGTGCATGTAGCTGGTGAGTACTGCAAGGCTCCACCGGATGTGTCCAGGCACCGGAACCGTGACCTGAGCATCCCAAACACATGCTCTATTATAATTCTGGTCTGTGCATGTGCCTCATTATGGAGTTCTTTTTCGGGTGTGTGTGCATTTCTGATGGGCTGTAGGTTCTGTACAGGGTATCTACTAAGAGAAAACTATAGCAAGTGTACTGAACCCAGCAACATTTAGGTGAATAATACTCAGGAAGCAGTTTGTGATTAATGCCACTCTTGTACTTCTCATGAGAGAAAGAGCCAAGGATTATTGATTGCTAGCTGTATGTTGCTATACTGACACCAGCACTATCTCCACTACCAGACAGATAGTACTGCCAGTCATCGACTCCAAACCTCATGGGCACTACTCCCTCTTCAGCCCATGTAAGCAACTGGAACCATGAACCTGCACTTTCCAACTGTCTCTGTAGCCAACTTGGTTGAAATGGGCATCCTGAGACAATGTAGCAAATGTCTAATGTTTACTAACAACACCTTGTTAGTTAAAAAAAAAACACAGTGTGAGAGAGATGCAGTTGTTTAATGCTACTGGAGACAAAACTCAAATAAAAATGTTGTCAGTACCTCCCAATACCACACTAAACCTATCACACACAAATCAGGTCAAACACATAGACCTACATATGCAAAATCTCTTAAAAGTAAGTTACCCAAACCATGAAGTCCTCCTAAATGTGACCTAAGAAATAGTTACCCTCAGCAACCTCACAAACACACAACACAGACAATGCCCACTTTGAAATGTACATTAAAGAGTCACAATATCTCAGATGAAAAGCCCATAAAGCAAACCTCCAGACAATCCAACATCCTAGTCATAGTTGACTCCATTGTGAGACACATTGCTGCCACTAACTGGGTTGTGCAAGGATAGGGTCCCGGTCAGTTGCCTATCAGGTGCCAGGATTCGATACATTATGCAGGCAATCCATATCCTTCCACCACAAGTACTCATATGATGCATTCATACTACAGGTGGGTGTGAATGACTTGAGACGTACCTACCTGGATTTTATGGAAACAGACATGATGGGGTTCTCAGAATAAGTGTCCAGGAAAGGTATGAACTAAGTCTTGAGCAGCATTTTGTCATCAACAAGAATGATGCTGCAATACAAATTGAAAGATCATTGACTTCAACAATTAGGTTATATTGTGGTGTTATTCAATGGTGGTCCAATATATATCAGCCTCAGAGGAGATGTTAGACAGTGCTAACTGCTTTGCTAGAGATGGTCTGTACCTCTCAAGGCTTTTGTATATTGGCTAAAACTTTAACCAGTCCTATAGGGCCTTTTTTTAGGCAACGTCAGTCCTCAAAAGCTTCCAACATAACAAAATGGAATCTGGATAACATAAAGGTATTGCTGCTTAATGCTAGGAGCTTTAACAAAAAACTCCACCCTGTACAAACACTTACTACCCTGAAAAACATTGGCATATGGATTGTTACAGTTACCTGGCTCAAGACCATTGAGAGCACCCCCATCAGTGCAGAGTTTCAACTACTGCCACATACCGCACTAGATGAAGGCATTGAAGGTGATGGTGTCACCATACTTCAAAAAAAAAAAAAAAAAAAACACTTTGCCTCTAGACTAGTTAGACAAAACAACAATCAGCAACTTCTTCTCATCCAGCTTACCATTAACAAGACCCCTTATCACATCATGATTACCTGTAGAGCCTCTTCTATGTCCCCCGTAAATCTTACCTAACTAGTATGAAGTTCGTATGCATAAAGCCAAACACCATTCTCCTAAGAGACTTCATCTATCCCTCCATTAACTGGGAGATGCATACATCCTGAAACATGTATGCCCAGAAATTTGTGGATTTTCCAATACAAACACTCTGGGCCAGTTAGTTTGCACACCAACCAGGGATGATAAAATCCTGGACTTGGTCCTCATCAATATGGGACAGCTGTGCTCCCTACCAATTGTAACTCCCTCCCTGGTCTAATCAGACCCCATATCAGTCACATTCACCTTAGTACTGAAGCCAGAGGCTTCCTGCTTTAACTTGGTATTCAGAGATTATCAAAAGTCTAAAGCAGCTCAAAAAGGAGAACATGATGGTATAAAACTATGTAGTTTTAATAACACCAAGTTGAACTTCTGACAAGCTTACAAACTTTTGCATAACATTTAAATAATCTCTGTAGCTCACATGATTAAATCACATCATTTAAAATGTAAAGGAACAGTCACCTTCTAGTATGTATTGTTAATAAAGCCTTTATACAATAGCCACAATTTTTAAGCCTGGAGGTTGATCACCTCTGAATACTGAAATTCCTTTATATTCAGCATTGTCCTTCATAGTGGATATATCACTACCTCTTATACCATCATGTATTACCTCATTTATTACTGAAAGAAATCGAAAGAAATTATTTTCTCCTTTATCAAGGATATGTTTATGTAGTGCATAGGGGGTATTTTACATTTTATGGCAGACAAATGCTTGCCAATACTTTCTTTTAATTTCCTATTACATTTACAAATATAAAAGGCATTACATGTTTGACATATAGTGATATACTCTATATTTTTCATGTCACAATTAGCAGGTGTTCATAAATAATGAACTTGCGTAAAAGATCTCACACCCAAAACATTTAAAAAAAAAGCTTGAACACTCCCTTGTAAACACATGGCTCTGCCCCTGTCTAACACCCCCATCTCCAGCCTACATCTTTTATTTTACCGCCTTTCTTCTCTCTGGCTTAACTCCGATTTCTTTTGTCCACTTTCACAAAGCTATCATACCACACTTACACATGCAACTACACTGTACGCTAGCACATACATTTTATTATATTTTTCCACAATCACATTATATGTAAATACTCTTTACAAAATAGCCTTTGTTATTATTTCACTCTTCATTTTTATCTTTTTTGTATATCCTGCCTGATTACCTTGTACATGATTTCTCTGATTATTGTAACTGCTTAGACTGTCTTAGTTATGACCACACTGTTAATGATTTCTCTCTGTCATGTAACTGCTTAACTACTTCCTTATGTTACCATACCTTCTTTTTTGTAAATGATTTTGTATTTGTCTTCTTGTCTTTATTAATAATTGGAGCTTTTCTCTTTGGGTCTTCACTGAAAATGGGCTTCTAACCCAGTTAGATCAACCTGGTTAACAAACTTCAACAGACCTAGAAATTGTTGACCATAAGCCTGACCAGCTCACCTGTAAGGTTATGGAAAGGATTTAATAAATAGGGATACAGGTAACTTACATACTGTCTATTCAAGCCCATTCAGATTTGTTAAGGGCAGATCCTACCTACTTAATGTAGTTGACGTCTTTGCGAAGAGAAGCAATGGATGAGGGAAATCAGTATACACTGCAGATCTAGACCTCGCAAAACCATTCAACATCATATCACACTTGGGTGTCAGATAAACTGTTCTACCTAAATGCTAATCCCAGTGTAATTCATTGAATAGCAAATTGGCTCACAAATAGAATCCATGAAATCAGGGTGGACTGCTTTCCCTCCCCCAAAAGACCTGTCATTAGTGGTGTACTGCAGGGCTTAATCCTTGGCATTTATTTCTTGGTGGTCAAAGCTACTGTTAAGAGTTTATGGCTGATCAGATTTGCAAATAACAGTAAACTTGGTGCTGTCATAAACTCCCCAGAAGCCAAGATCCTCCAAGAGGGTCTTTCCCAAACCAATAGCTGGTGTCAAAACCCTTTGGCAAAAAAGAAGTCCCTTGTAACTATTACATTGACAGCACACCCCTGAAAATTGATCCAGTAGTGAGGATAGTCTACCACTGACAATACTAAGACTATTGTTAGAATGTGATGGGTTATCCAGATCCTACACCCATTCCTCCTGTTCTGTCTGCTTTAGAGGATGTGAGTATTACTGCCTGCAATTTTCCTGACAGACATCTAGGCCTAAAACGGCAGATAGAATGTATAAAGTTCATCAGTCTTTTAAATTTCTATACACTTTTTCCAAAGCTGACCTAGCAGCTCTAGCTCTAGTTGATACTACAGCTGCTAAGCGCTTAGCCAATTCCAGCCCTACTCTTTCTGATAAGTATGGGAAAATTATAGATAGGTAAGGGAAAAAAGTGTATAGTTCTACAGCTTTGATTTTCAGAATTTTGAATTATCAGGCTCTTATGTTAAAGTTTGTTCTGACTAATTGTAAAAGTATGAGTAGTATTTTATTTGCAGTTTCTTCTTGTGATGAAAAACCTACTTTAAATAACTTAGTATCCAATGTTGTGCACTTTCATCCAATTTAATGTTTGGGTTGTCAGATACAATTGGATCAAACATTGGTGCCCTCTTCCAGAGTTTTGGATCCAAGAGACTGATTCCTCCCTTAGCCACAGTTCCCTCTTTCTGTCTTAAATATCCCAGATCTTGTTGGCCACGCGTTCCATCCAGATGTTATCCAAGAGCTCATATTTTGAGTCATGACAAGCGAAAATTTTCCTCAATTTCCTTCTCGACTCCTCTCTTGAGATATAGTTGTGTGCGTTTATAGTATAAAATAGTGTTAGGTTAGTTTGAGGTAGTTTTTATAACTACTGTTAAGCTTTTAGTGTTAGTATCTCTTAATAACTTAGGCTAGTATTAATATTTGTGCATGAGTGTTTTTTGCAGTAGTAGTAATATTTTTGTGTGTGTGTGTGTGTTTTTGCAGAAGGCTTTTGATAGGATAGTGTTTCTTATATTAGAAATGTATTAGATTGTAGTAGTGTATATACTTTATATATATATATATATATATATATATATATATATATATATATATTTTTTTTTTTTTGTGGTCCTATCTCGCCTACATTCTTTACTCACAGGTTCGGAGCCAAGAATCGGCTCTGATTCGGCCAACTTATTTTCTAGCACGAAGTCTCTAATTGGCTGGGCTAACCCGGTATCCCAAGATGCACCTCGCCCTAGCCCCATATCTCGTTTGCCGCTCGTAGAGTTAGGACGTGGTCTCGCTTGGCTGTGGCTAAGTACCCTTTCTATACTTTTCATAAGTATTTAGCAGTCTGTTTCTAGTAAAAAGCTATTTTAATAGCTAGTTTTCTTTGTGAGTGTACTGTGTGAGCGAGTTGTGTTTTTTTTTTGTGGTATCCCTCTTTTGGTGGGCTAGGCCCGTTTAAATTAGAGGATCTAGTCCTCTCCGGTGTGTTTTTTTGTGTAAAATTGTGTTTTTGTTGGTCGGTAGTTAGATTCCTTGCTGCACCAAAGAAACGTTTAAATTAGAGTTTCTTTGGTTGTTCTTGGTTTGGTTTTCCCGCCTTCCTCTCGTGTCTGTAGTTGTCGGTTGAGTGGGTGCTGTGTACTATTATGTCCAAAGAGCAGAAAGAGCACAAACCCTCTGGGTTTAAGAAATGCTCTAAATGTGGCTACAAGATGTCCATCACAGATGGGCATTATATCTGTGTTTATTGTCTTGGTGCTATTCACCTGCAAGAGTCCTGCAGTTTTTGCCGCGCTTTTAGCCCGAGGGTACTGCAGGAAAGAAAAAATAAGTTGATTTTGAAGGGCCTGGTTAAACCTTCTTTTGAGGAGTCCTTAGACTCTTCTTCTAGTACAAAGTCTAAGACTTCCAAGGCCAAGAAAAGATCTCTGGCTCCATCTGTCTCTTCAGAGCCCCCGGAGAAAGTTTCGAAAGTGGATACTGCCTCCTTGGCTCCATTGTCCTGCAGGAGGTATACGTTGTACTGGAGTTGACCTCGGCCCCGATATTATTGGAACCTATTCAGAGCGGGTCACCCAGTGTTAGGCCTGAGTCTCCGGGTAGGAGATCCCAATCTCCCTCTATTTCCTCCAAATCCTCTAGGCTGTCTGATTTGGATGTGGATAGGGTGGTCCACAGGCTCCTGCAGTTGCCTGTGTTAGCAAAATTGTTCTCGGCTCCGGCCCAGTCGGCTCCGGAGCCAGTCCCTATTCTTGTACCGATGATTCCTCCTCCGAGCACCCCTGTGTCGTCGGAGCCGGAGTGCTCCACGCCGAGTGATGTTCTCGTGTCGGCTCTGATACCCCTTGCGAGTTTATCGGAGCCGACGTTGGCTCCAACCATGTCGGATCCGTCCTTTGGTTTCGGTACTCGGGTTTCCTCAGTTGGACCTGAGGGGGATACCTCAGGACTCTTGTCGGTTCCAAGTCTCCCTCTCGGTGCTTCGGCTTGGGGAACCCCGACTCCGGTTGTGGTCTTGGAGATGGGTCGGTCCTCGGATTCGGAGGGACCTGCCTTCGAGGCCATGAGGAGCGCACTGGCCAGATCGTCAGTTACATCACCCAGATCGGTCACTCCTTCCCCCTACACCCCGGCTAGAGCCTCTGACACACCCCTGTCTGTGGATGGCGGAGCCCGAAGGTCTGAGGATACCCCCATGAGTGGTCCCGAACTTTCTGAGGGCCCCTCAGGGTCGGTGCCTGAGGAGCCCCCTAGAAAGAAGTTGTGCAAGAGGAAGCACATAGACTCCCAGGACGAGTCCCTCACTTCCGATACCGACCTCGAGGAGTCTGAGGGGTCCCCTAAGTCATCCTCCGATGTCTCTTTCTCCGACATCCTGGAGATTTTGAGGCAGAGAGGCGACTGGCCTTCCAAGACCCCCTCTGAGGAGGAGTCGGTATTCCTCAAGGCCTTTGGAGCTTAACCCTCCGCCTCGGGTGTCTCCAGCATTTGATGAACTCCTGGATTTGATTTGTCGAAGGGTGTGGGAGACCCCTGATTCCATGTAACCAGTGCCCAGACGTCCAAATAAGTTTCTTTCTGCTCCCTGGGGGAAAGAGTTCCTGACCAAAGGGGTTTCTGTAGATGCCTTGGTGGTGGCGGCAGCCACTCAGCAGGAAGTTGCAGAGGCTTCTTCTTCCGTTCATCCTCCTAACAAGGAGTCCAGGAGTATGGACCGGTGCAGGAAGCGTACCCTGTCTTCAGCAACCTTTACATTGCGTTCGCTGAATTATCTTTGTCATTTTACTCTGCTCCAGAGAGATCTCCTTAAGGAGCTAGGAGACACTCTGACGGGTAACATACCTGAGGCAGTAGCGCAAACTGTTAATGCCCAGTTGTCTACCCTTGGTTCCATTGTCAACTCGTCCATGAGGCTCATATCCTATGCAGTCGAAGGGGCGAGTAGGGCAGCTAGCTCAGGTGTAGCTCTCAGAAAGCAAGCCTGGATGCGCCTGTGCCATTTCGCGGAGGCCTTTAAGTCTTCCTTCACTGACGCCCCCTTTGATGGGTCCTCGCTCTTCAGGACCAAAGTGAAAGATACCCTCACCAGATGCGAACAGGAGGGGAAGACCCTATCTGCCATAGGGGCCCATTTCTCAATTCCTTCTAGGCCTTACCCCAAGGCTCAGAGAGGAGGGAAAATGTGGTTCAAGAAGTCACAGAAGTCTTTCCTTGCCGCTCAAGGTGAGTCCCCCTCCAGAGGCAGAGGAGGGGGAAATTATTCTGGAAGACGCCATCCTAGAGGCAGAGGAGGCCCCCGCAACTCGGGAGATCGCGATTCCTTTCGCAGGTCTTCCTTTCAGCGTTCCTGAGGCATTGCCCGACTGTGCTGTTCCGGAGCCAGTTGGGGGCCGAATTTCGTTGCATCCGGAAGCCTGGGAAAGCATCACCCAGGATCGTTGGGTGCTTCCAATAGTTACCGGAGGTTACACCATCCCCTTTTTATCAACACCCCCTCCAGTCAAAAGAATCCCGGAAGTTCCACCCAGTCAATGGGATCAAGCAGTACTAGAAGTTTCAAAGCTGCTAGAAAAAGGGAGTCATCCAACCAGTCCCCTCAGACCATATTGGATCAGGAACTTACTCGAGACTCTTTTTGGTGCCGAAAAGAACAAGGGATCTGAGGCCCATTCTGGATCTCAGCTGATTGAATCACTACATTCTAAAGTCCAAGTTCCGAATGGTCACTCTTCAGTCCATTTTTCCCTTGCTGGAAAAAGGAGTATGGATGTGCTCCATCGATCTCAAGGATGCCTACTACCACATCAAGATGGACAAGGGATCCAGGACTCATTTACACTTCCGACTGGGAGCCAGTCACTTCCAGTTTCGTGCCCTGCCCTTTGGTCTCACCACAGCCCCCAGGGTGTTTACCAAGTGTTTGGCAGGGGTGACGGCTCACCTGAGACGTTGGGGATTCCAGGTGTTTCCATATCTGGATGAATGGCTTCTCACCGCCCCCACCAGGCATCTCCTTATTCAAGCCAGGGAGGCTACCATTACACTTTGTCACCAACTAGGAATTACCTTGAACTGGGAAAAGTCTGCCTTGCTGCCCTCACAGCATGTTGTTTTTATAGGCGCCAAGCTAGACTCTATTCAAATGCGGGCCTTTCTGCCAAAAGAGAGAATAAGAGTGCTGCAGTCTCAGATTCATGCATTGTTGCCCCTCAAGAGAGTTCAGGCCAGGTTAGTTCTCCAGCTCCTGGGATCCATGGCTGCCACCATCATGCTGGTGCCTCTAGCCAGGTTACACATGTGGATCCTACAGTGGCTCCTTTCGGCCCAGTGGCCCTTTCAGAAACTTCCTCTTTCCCACTTGATACTTCTCATGGAACGGTGCAAACAGGACCTCCGCTGGTGTCTATGCTCCACCAATCTGGACAAAGGGAGGAGCTTGATTCCTACGTCTCCAGTGGCCACGGTGACCACTGACGCCTCCCAGATGGGGTGGGGGGGGCAGTATCTTGGCATGACGGTCCAAGGCACGTGGCAAGATCACAAGGTACACCTGCACATCAATGTTCTAGAGATGAGAGCGGTGTTACTAGCGTTGCGGGCACTCCAAAGCTCTCTTCCTCGGGGAACAATTGCAATTCACTCGGACAACATGTCCGTGGTGTGGTACCTGAACAAGCAGGGGGGAACCAAGTCTTATCCCCTCTGCAAAGAGGTCATGCGAGTGTGGCATTGGGCAGTGTCTTCCCAACGGTTTTTAGTGGCAACGCACATTCCGGGAAAGACCAACGTGATAGCGGACAGGCTGTGCAGAGCTATTCTGATGCCTTACGAGTGGTCCCTGAATGACCGAGTGGCGGTTCAAATTTTCAACAGGTGGGGTCAGCCTTGCTGCGATCTCTTCGCCAGCCCTCTCAATGCCAAATGCAGCAAGTACTTCACACTGATCCCCCCACAGGGAGAGTCACCCAGGGACGCTCTAGTCCATGATTGGCCCCCCGGTCTGATCTATGATTTCCCTCTGTTTCCTCTGTTAGCAAGAGTGATTCAGAAAGCCATATCCTTGGGAAGCAGGATGATTCTAATTGCTCCACACTGGCCTCGACAAGTATGGTTCCCCTTTCTTCAGCAGTACGCAGTGGACGGCCCATGGACTCTGGACCCAGTGCCAGACCTACTGATTCATATGTCAGGACAGCTCCACCCCTCCCTGCGAACCCTCAGGTTGACGTCCTGGCTGCTCCACTTCCATCACTAGTTAGACGGCATTCCTTTTCACCTGAGGTGGTACACATCTTGTCTTCATCTCATAAGTCTTCCACCAGAAGGATTTATTCCAGCAAGTGGAAGAGATTCTCCATTTGGGCTCAGGCCCAAGGTTTGGAACCCTTCACAGCCCCAATTCCGTCGGTCTTAGACTTTTTAGCCATGCTTTTCCGACAGGGCTCCGTGCCTGCTACTATTAATGTGCAGCTGGCTGCAATTTCCAACTTTTGTACATCTTACGAGCCTTCTCTTATGGGCCATAAACTTTGTAAGGCCTTCTTGAAAGGTGCCTGGTTACTTCGCCCTCCGGTTTCAGAACCTGTCATGCCATGGGATATAAACCTTGTGTTACAAGCCATCACTTCACCGCCCTTTGAACCGGCTGCCACCTGTGAATTAAAATTTCTATCTTGGAAGACGGCTTTCCTGATTACATCGGCCAGAAGAGTATCAGAGATTCAAGCCTTGTCCATTAAGCCTCCGTATTTGACCTTCCATAAGGACAGAGTTTCCCTGAGACTTAACCCGTCCTTTCTTCCAAAGGTGTCATCCACCGTTAATCTGCATCAGTCTATTGAGTTACCAGTGTTCTTTCCGAACTTTTCCAATAAAGCAGAGTTTAGGTTTCACCAGTTGGATGTGCACAGACAACTAAGATTCTACTTACACAGGACTAAGCAGATTAGGAAGTCTGATCAACTGTTTGTGTCCTTCTCAGAAAACAGAACAGGTTGTCCTATTTCCAAGAGCACAATTTCTAAATGGATCAAAGATTATATTTCTTTTATCTATTCGTCAGCAGGCAGAAATTTACCTTTTCCCATTAAAGCTCATTCTACCAGGCAGTGTCTACATCAATAGCGTACCATGCTAGGCTTTCATTGGATAATATTTGTGCTGCGGCCACTTGGGCTTCTCCGCACACCTTCATTACTCATTACAAGTTGGATGTGGCTTCTACAGGCCGGGCTTCCTTTGGTTCCACGGTTCTCAGGAGTATTTTCCTATGAGCCGCCCAGGATAGAGGTGCTGGAGACACTGTCCCGTGAGTAAAGAATGTAGGCAAGATAGGACCACATAACATCAGGTAGTTATGTACTCACCATAACGATCGATGTATGTAGTCCATCTCACCTCACATTCTTACGTACCCTCCCACCTGCCCCCTTCCTATAGGATTTGGAGGAAAAATTGGTTCTGAGAACCCTTCAATGTCAGTTGTTTTTTCTTTCCTTTCAGGCTGGAGCTCCCTCCAGTGGCAGTTGTGTGCGTGGGGTGTGATTAGGATGGCTGAAAACTAGATCTGGGGCTAGGGCGAGGTGCATCTTGGGATACCGGGTTAGCCCAGCCAATTAGAGACTTCGTGCTAGAAAATAAGTTGGCCGAGTCGGAGCCGATTCTCGGCTCCGAGGCCGTGAGTAAAGAATGTGAGGCGAGATGGACCACATACATCAATCGTTATGGTGAGTACATAACTACCTGATATATATATATATATATATATATATATATATATATATATATATATATATATATGGGTCTACTGTATATATTCGAAAACTCACTTATTCAAAAATAAACAGTAGACCCACTGTTACACGAAAGTGCACTTCCGCGAACATTGGTTCAATGAACCGATAAAAAACACTGCACCTCCTTACTTAAATATACCAACTCTGAGATCGCACTACAGTGGGGAAACACATAAATTCTCTTTCCCCACTGTAGTGTGCTTCGCCACCCGTGTTCTGAAGTTCGCCGAAGTGCATTTTCACTTAAGTGCAGTTTTGCGTAACCGAGAATCCACTGTTCGTTTTCGAACAAGTGGATTTTTTCGGTGTTTTACAGTAGATCCCATGTGTGTGTGTATATATATATATATATATATATATATATATATATATGTGTGTGTGTGTGTGTGTGTGTGTATGTATATATATATATATATATATATATATATATATATATATATATATATATGAAAAGCAAACTGATACGGATTCAAACACAATAAAAACTCGGCTTGGACAGTGGAATGACCGTTTAATACCAAAACACGAATATCTCCACAACTAACAGGTAGAAAACTCCACAACAAACAGGTTAAGCGCTTTCATCTGGCTAGCAGACTTCTTCAGAACAAAATTGATTAATACTGTGTTCATTAAATACCAAATTTGGTGCCAAAATAAAATCTCACAATAAATTTCCTTAAAGAAATACATACATATTGAACTGTTGACAATCATACACTGCTAAATATATAAATAAATACATCAATACATAGATTCCATATGAAGAAACCATATGTAGACACTCTATATGTGAAAAACCTGTAGAAATGTGTGAATACATATTAAAAATCTAAAAACTATTAAATATGTGACTATATATGACTATAAGACATAAGTATATATATATCTCCCTAAAAAGAACCATACTATTGGGACAGAATTAAGTATGGTTTAATACTGATAAAATCATCAATACCTGGGTATCTGGTGGCATCAGTGAACATCTGCCACCTACCCTCCTTCAAAGCCAAAAGTGCTTTGATATTCCCACCATATGGAGAAATACCCACTGTGTCAATAATAGCAAATATAAAATGATGAGTTTCACCATAATGATATATATGCCGATATAAGGCATTCTTTTTATCCTTCGTTCTGATGCGATACAAATGGTCATATATACGCCGTTTGAATTGTCTCTCGGTCTTACCTATGTAGAATGCGTTGCATTCTACACAGGTAGCCAAATATACCACATACTTCGTGTTGCAATTTCCACCCCTACTATATATGTAAGTCCTACTTGAATTATATAACTTACAACCTTCAGCTTCATTAATACAATGACACTGATTACAGGCTCCACATTTTCTAGTTCGAAAACTTCCCCTCTTTTTATCATTTATATATATATATATATATATATATATATATATATATATATAAATATATATGTATTTGTAAATTGTGTTAAAATATTTTTTCTGATGTCAGACAAACCATCAATTTTAAAAAGTTTTCGGCCTGTGATCACAAGATCCCTCCTCAAGATCTCCATTCCTTAGGTGTTTATTGCTTTGGTACTGCTCATCTTCAGGCAAGTTGTGATATTTGTGCTACTTTTGGTTCTACAACCATATGTTGGGAGGGGAATAATTAAGGGTTTGCTTCCCCCACAGACAGGGTCTTTTACATTCACTATGTCTTTTGAAGCTAGACCTCCATCTGCTTCTCCCAGTGTTGAGAAGAGTAAGGAGAAAGAAAAGGGCAGGTCTAAAGAAAAACACCAAGAGAAGTCTGTAGAAAGAAGGACTGAAGATAAGAGATCAGAAGAGAAGAGGACAGACAAATTGAGAATAAGGACTTCAGATCCATCCAGTTTATTGGGTCTGATGCCCAAAACTTTGAGGCAGTTGTATCCACCTGTCAGTAGGGTCCAAACTCCCTCCCCAGAGCTACTTTTTCTCTAGAACTGGTTGAGTTCTTGGCTTCAGATCTGCATCGATAACTTCTTTGCAGAAGTCTCACAGAAATGGACATTGACCAAATGATGAGGAAATTTTTGAGAACACAGATCCAACTTGGAGCCCTCCTGGTGCCATCTCTGAGAAGGAGGTCTGAGCACAGGTTCCAGTACTGTTCCATTATCCAGATCTGATTTCTCTAGGTCCTAAACATCACTTTAATTCAACATTCCAAGAGACCTCACCTTTAACTGCATCCCTTCCTGTCTCAACTCCGACATTATCAGGTCAAGACTAGTCCCAGAACTGAAGCATCAGTGTTGGAGCACCAGTGCTGGAGTTGATCCCGAAGTTTTCAGAGCTGTTTCTCCCACTCAGTGCTTGACATCTCAGGTCAGAGGTCCTTTTTGGAGCCAATCTCCATTGGAACAGGGAAGCTCAATGATTCAGCTGACAGAGGAAGTGCTTCCTGAATTCCAATGGCAGCATTGGCTTTTAAGGCTGTGGAAAGGGATTTGGCTGGTCCAAGAAGGTAGTTGCATGCACAAAGTTTGGCTCTATCCTGACACCCAAGGAACCCATTTCTTATACCTTTCATTTGGGTCGACAGGGGCAGTCAGAACCCATAGGCTTTGAGATAGCTCGACACTTGAGCTCCCAATTTGATTCCGATCTGTTTTCACCAGAACACCAGAGACATGCTCAGAGGAAGTAGATGTGTAAATGTAAGCACATGGACTCCTTTCCTGAGTCATTCAGGACATGAATTTGGGTGAGAGAGAGAAGGATCCTTCAGATCCCCTCTGGAAGACATCATATTTGGAGACATCCTAGAATTGATGAAGCAGAAAAGGGGATGGTCCATCAAAACTTTTCCTTAGCATGAGTCCATGTTCCTCAAAGCTTTTGGGTCTGGCTTATCTGTGACCTGAGGTTCTCCCTCCTGATGTTCTTATAGATCTTATGACACAGAGGGTGTAGAGGGACCATGATATTACAGAGCCAATTCCTAAAAAAAAAAAAAATTTCTAGTAGCCCCAAAAGGTAGAAAGCAGTGGTGTAAAAGACATCCAATAGATGCCATGGTGGTAGCAGCAGCCACAAAGAAAGAACTGTCTGAGGATAATTATTCTGGCCATCTCCCTAACAGAGAGTCAAGAGCTTTGGACAGATTAGGGAAATGGACTTGCACTTTAGTGATGTTTGCTGTCAGGGCATTGAATTATCTTACTCGACACATTTCTAGGAGGACTTGATAAAGGAGATGTCCAACTGTTTTTCAGGTAACTTGCCATTTCATGTCCAAAAATCAGTGGACACCCAAATGTCTACCCTACAAGCTACATGTAATCTATCCATACACCTGCTATACAATGCAGCAGATAGTTCACAAGAGCAGCTGGCATAGACATTACCTTATATCACCATGCCTGGATGTGGCAATGCAGTATCATAGAAAGCTTCAATGCACTCTTTATTAATGCCCCTTTTGATGGTTCCACACTGTTTGGACCCAAGGTTAAAGAGATGCTTACCAGGAGTGAATAAGACATCAAAACCTTGTCTACCATTGGAATATGTTTCTCCACTCCACAAGGATCCTATTCAAGAATCAAAGGGGAGGTAAGAAAATGTGATTCAGGAAATCACAGAGTTTTCACCATAACACTTCTTGGGATAGACCCTCAGAGACAGAGGGAGAGGCAGCTCGAACAAACGTTGCCACAGAGGCAGACTATAGAATCAGGGTTTCTGTGGTCTCTTCAATGAAAAATCTTACCAGTGCCCTTGAGGGGTTACCTGACTGCTGCACTCTGGAGGCATTTGGGGGGTACTTAACCTTACACCCACAAGCCTGACAAATCATTACTTTTGATTTGTGGGTGTTAAGGATAATCGTCAGAAGCTTTACCATACCATTTTTGTATCCACCAAACAAAAATGTTTCCGATACTCCACCTGATCAGTTGGAATCTGCAGCAACAGAAATTTCAAACTGGCTAGAAAAAATCAGTCATCCAACAGATTCCCCCAGACCATAGGATCTTAGGATCATAGGAAGTTACTAGGCTAATAGGCCGAGGGCCCTTACAAGCCTAGCCAAATTTACCCTTGTTACCACGATCAGCACCTATTGCCCCTGTTGAACAGGGACACAGGTGGAGCCCTCTAAGTGAATTTATGGTTACCCATCCAGTCGTCCAGATTGTGTTTAAAGAGGGCCAATGAGGTGCTCTGTTTGATGTGAAGTGGGAGCTATTCCAAAAATGTGGTAACCTGTGGAAGACAAATCTATCCCTCCAGCAGGTTCTATTAATGTCACATACCAAGTTTAGGTCCTTAGAGCAAGTAACCCATGTGCCATTTGACTTCCGGATGTGCAGCATTTCCAGTAAAGCAGGGTCAGAGATTGCCTTATACACGAGGCAGAGATCACCTCTGAGTAGTTTGTATGAAACAGAATGAAGTGACAGTGATGTCAGCCAATCTACATAGGATAGTGGCTGAAGACCTTGAATTTTCTTTATGAGGAACCTTTGTGGTCTCTCCAGTTGCTGCAGGTGCTTTAAAAGGTACATACCAAAAGGGGTATTGTACTCAATTATTGGCCTAATGAGTGAAGAGTATAGGGAGGTGATAACTTCTCCTTTTCTCGAGGTAATGCCCTTACATATGAAATGAGTGGTATGGATCAGTTAGAATCCTGAGTCTATTCCACGTGTTCTTTTTAGTTCTAAAGAAGACAGGTGCCTCAGGCTACCTTTGGGCCAAGTCATCTCAGTCACTTTATCAAATAGACAAAATTCTGTATGGTCACAAAAGAGTCCATACTACCTCTCTTAAGGAGGGACGATTGGATGCGCTCTATAGACTTCCATTATACCTACCACCATATAAACATTCAAAGGCAATCTAGGAGATTTCTCCATTTCTGTCCAGGGGCCAATCATTATCAGTTCAGAGCACTGCTATTCAATCTCACTACAGCCCTTTGGGTGTTCGCCAATATTATTTCAGTGGTAGCAGCTCACCTGCAACTACAGGGGATCCAAGGCTTCCCATATCTAGACAAATGGCTCCTAACTGCTACCTCCAGGGATCTACTGCTACAGCAGCAAGCATTCCTACTCTGCCTTGCAGATCAGTTATCATCAGACAACATTTGCAGAATATTCTATAGGAATGAAAAGTGTACTAATTAGTTCTCAGAGACAGCAGCTACTGCATGGACTAGATTACCAAATTACATTAAGGCAAGCACCAGTTTAGATATTTTTAAGAACAGCCTGGACAGTTATTTTGGGGATAACTGTTTTAGTATATTAGCAGGATAGAAAGGAATTAATGCCTGTGCTTGAAATATATTTGTCTGTATGTATGCAACTATCAGTCAAGCAAAGAGCAAACTGCTTCCTACTTACAAAAATTGAATTCATAAGATGTCTGATCAGTACAGTTCAACAACCTGACAGACTTCCTTCATCAGGAGTACTATCGTTAAGATTGGTGGCTTTTCAAGTAATTCAGCATCCCTGTCCACAGGCAAGATTGATCCTATGTCTGTTAGGTCTAATGGCCTCTACCATCACTTTAGTACCACTAGCAAGATACCACATGAGAGTGTTACAATGGACTCTTGTTAGTCCAATGGTCACAGAGTTTTCATCCTCTCCATGCCAGAATTCATCTCACTTAAGTATGCAGAAACACATAATGTGGTGGACAGCCTCTCCATAAGTTGCAGAAAGGAGGCTCTTCTGTCTAACGTCCCCCTGAGGGCCACAGTCACTACGGATGCTTCCCTTCTAGGATGGGGGATGCATTTCAAGGGCAAGATGGTTCAAGGGACATGGTCACCTACAGAGGCCAAACCTCACATCAATATCTTGTTGATGAGAGCAGCCCTCCAAGCATTGCAGACTTTCCAGGACTGCCTAACCAAGAGTGTTTTTTTCATCCAGATGGACAATATGTCAGTGGTATAGTACATCAACAAACAAGGTTGAACATGATTGCATCCACTTTACCAGGAAGCCATGCAAGTATGGCAACAGGTGATGTCCTCCCATCACTTCCAAGTCAATGGATATTCCCAGGACATCAAATGTATTAGCAGACAAATTGAGCAGGTGTACCCTATTACCTCACAAGTGGTCTTGCAAACAGACAGTGGCAGCAGAGATTTTTAGCCTCTGTGGCCAACCTTGCTACAGTCTCTTTACCTCCTACCTGAACAACAAATGCAGCAGTTACTTTGGCCTCATCACTCCACAGGGACAGTCATTGAGAGATGCTCTAGTCCACATTTGGTCCTTGGGTCACCTGTATGCATTCCCACCCATATGTCTCTTGACAAAATTGATGCAGAAAGCCACAAGGTGCAAGACCAAGGTGATCCTCATTGCCCCATTCTGGCCTCGACAAGTTTGGTTTCCCCTTCCTTTGGCCTCATTTGCTATACCTTCCCTGGATGCTGGATCACATTCCAGATCTTCTGAGTCACTCATCTGGGATGCCTGTACTGGATCTAGAAGTCCTAAAGTTAACTGAATGGTTTCTCCAATTTTAATGATAACCAGATATGCCAAGCTGTCTTCATCAGTAGTTCACATAATTTCCTCTTCTCAAAAACAATCAACCAAAAAGACTTATAAAAGCAAATGGAGAAGATTTTCTATTTGGGCATTATCAAAAGGACTGGACCCCTTTTCTGCCCTTCCCCCATCAATATTGGAGTTTCTTTCAGAACTTTTTCACCAGGGTTCTAGTTTTTCTACTGTCAAAGTTCAAATGGCTGCCATTTCAAATTTTCACATAGGCCATAATGACTCTTCCATTGCTTCTCTTAGGATAGCCAAAACTTTCTGCAAATAAACCTTTTTACAGAGGCCTCACATCCGGGACCAAGTAAATCTGTGTGATGTCACATTATTACTTCAGTCATTGATTTCCCCTTCGAACCTACATCATTGGCTGACATGAAGTTTTTTACTTGAAAAAAATATTTTCCAGATTGCCATTACCTCCACTAGATGAATTTTGGAATTACAAGGACTCTCATGTAAGCCATCTTTTCTCATTTTCCACAAAGACAGGGTGTCATTCAAAACAAATCCTATATTCCCCCAAAAGTCTCATCTCAATCAAATTTGAATCAATCCATTGATTTGCCCCAATTACTCTAACAAAGGAGAACATATGTTTCATACATTAGATGTTCACAGACAGATTGTATTTTACTTACACCATACCAAAGATATTAGACAATTAGATCAACTGTCTAGTTCTCCAAAGCAACACTGGGAAATCATGTGTCAAAAGTTACACTTTCTAAGTGGCTGTCAGGCTGTATTTCTTTTATTTATAAAACTTGAGGTTTGTCTCTACACTCAAAACTAGTGTTAATTCTACTTTTACAGCATTCTTGAAGAGTTTCCATTGATGATGTTTGTGTAGCAGCAACTTGGTCAATAGTTTATATATTTATATCTCATTACAGACTGGATGTACAGTCTAGAGCTTGCACATTCTTTGGCTCTACCATTCTCAGGAATGTCCTTCCTCTATACTACCCAGGTTATTGTAGGCATCTTGGGAATCTGTCTCATATGTTGAATCAGACAAAAATAGACATTGGATACAAAAGTTATGTGCTTACCATAATGATAGATCCACATTGTCTCATTTTTGTTTGATTTAATATCCCCTCCTTCCCCCTTCCAAATTGCCATCTGCAAACCTCTGATGCTCATTCAGGTGTCAGCTAAGATCCTTCCTGCTTAAGGTCACTTTACAAAGCATAGCATACTCAATAAGTTATTTTATTCCACAGGAGTTTCTATTGTTATCAAGATATTTTTCTCCTTGGTTAAAAACAGTCAGCAAACTCAATCTGTGGTATTTTAGGCAGAAGGAGGGAACTGTGGATAAGGGAGGAATTAGAGTTTCAGATTCAAAGCTCTTGAAGAAGGTGCCAGGGTTGAATCCAGTCAGATCCTACAACTGGATGAAAATGAGACAACACAAATCTCTTGTTATGGTAAGTACATACTGTAACTTTCATTTATTTGATTGCACAAGTCTCTGTGATTTCCTCTTTCTTCTATTGCAGAGATCACTACTTATTGTTTGCAGTGTGTGTATGACTATTGATACTCCTAACAGGGCTGTGGCCACTTGTACTGTTTTAAGAAAGCTTGCATGGCAGCATTTTCAGGACTTCCCAAATTGTGTTAAAAATAAGATTTTAAATTCATCCTTGGTTAGAAATTTAATGTTTGGATCCTCTGCTGAAGAGGTAAGCAGAAAGTGTGATGAAAGAGGCTAGTTTTCCAGTTTTGGCAAAAAGCTGAATAAACAGTCTGAAGAAAATACAGATAAACAGAAGATCTGATATTGTCAATTTTCATTAATCCTCAACATATAATCGAGTATACAGATCAGCAAGCTCCTGCCTGGTGTCCTGCAGAGTTCTACAGCAGCAGAGAGACAAAAGAGAGACTTTGGAGTAATTAAGTATCATTTTTCTGCATTTTCTTGCTGCCTTTAGCTAATTCCGCCTAAAATGTCGATTTTCTAGAGTTTCTGTGATTTAAAAAGCTTGTTTCAGCTACATATTGTACTTATTTTACTACCTGCACTTTAAGTCATTTTTGTGTTTAAATTGCCCGTTTAACTGTTGTAGGCTACGCTACACACTCGTGTGACAGCCATTTCTGTGCATTTAACATGTTTTTTTGATTGTATCTGGTTTATTTTCTGTAAAAAAAAAAAAAAAAAAAAATATATATATATATATATATATATATATATGTTTTCCCACGGTAGTTGTGCTGCGGTAGCGTTGTCGCCTCACAGCAAGACGTTGTCCCGTTGATTCTCAGCTAGAGCGTCTTCTGTGTGGAGGCATACGTGAATGGGCATGCCTTTGTTGAAGGTTGTGCATCAGGGCTGGTAACTCAGCATGTAAAAATCCACTACCAAACATTAGCGGACCGGAGTTCCGCTGTGGCAACCCCTAACCGGGATAAGCCGAAAGACACAAAATACTTGTTTTCCTGCCTTTCTAAGCTAGTTTAGTCCAGTTTTCAGATTAGTGCTGAATTCAGGGCTGTGTTACAAGTTTCTGTGTTTGCCCATACCTTACTTGGATAGAAGGAAGTTTCTCTGTTCACTGAGAGGGAGCTTTGAGCAGCCTATCTGTCTCCTGGAGGTGTGGTTTCAGCCCAGAAATTAGTAGTTTATTGGCCATTTTGGGCTAATTTCTATCTCTTTCATTTCCCTGCTATAAAACCCACATTTGTGAGGTTTTTGCGCTAGTATACAGCTCAGCAAGCTCCTGCATGGTGCTCTGCAGAGTTCTACAGCAGCAGAGAGACAAAAGAGACACTCTGGAGTGATTAAGTATCATTTTTCTGCATTTTCTTGCTGACTTTAGCTAATTCCACCTAAAACGCCGATTTTGTTTCTGTGATTTAAAAAGCTTGTTTCAGCTACATATTGTACTTATTTTACTGCCTGCACTTTAACAAAGTCATTTTTGTGTTTAAATTACCTGTTTAACTGTTGTAGGCTACACACTCAAGTGTGATAGCCATTTCTGTGCATTTAAAGTGTTTTTTTTTTATTGTATCCGCTTTATTTTCTGAAAAAAACAAAAAAAATACTTGTTTTCCTGCCTTTCTAAGCTAGTATAGTCCAGTTTTCAGATTAGTGTTGAATTCAGGGCTGTGTTACAAGTTTCTGTGTATGCCAATACCTTACTTGGATAGAAGGAAGTTTCTCTGTTCACTGTGAGAGAGGAAGCTTTGAACAGCCTATCTGTCCCTGGAGGAGTGGTTTTGGCCCAGAAATGAGTAGTTTATTGGTCATTTTTTTATTTCTATCTCTTTCATTTCCCTGCTGTAAAACCTGCATTAGCGCAGCACCGGTTAGCTAGGGTATAACTATTCCTGGCTCCACAAAGTGTACTCTTCAATTTTTCCCTTGGAACTAGACAAACTTTCAACTTAAGCACTCAAACCATTCACTTCTCATCCCGATACTTGCTCTAAACTCATAATAAGCACTAATAAACCTTAGCACTAGACCCCCCTATACTGTAGAGAAGGACAAGGCTCTCTATTCAACCTTACCAATCAGTCAGTAAAACAGTTCACTGTACCTATCCAGGCATGTCCAAAGGGCTTTTTCAGGTGTACTCTCTGGTCCAACTGGTGAATCTGGGCATTTTGAGGCAATGTTACAATTGCCTCATGTACACAGACAACCCTCTCCTCCTTCACATCACACCAGCAGTCTCACATAGACCTATGAAACCAGCACAGGCAAAAAACACACACAAATACAGGAAAACATACTCGGAGGCTCTAAATAAAAATCTGCAAAAGCAACAGAGACCTTCAAAGCAGACATCCAAGCAACCTCCACCCCCCCAACACAAACCATGAAACACATACTTCACAAAACCAGTGTGCCATGCAATCACAGCCCTTAAGGCAAAATAACATACCCAACACACTAGAAATAGGTGACTCTATAGTCAGGCACACTAATGTCCCACTCACTAGGCTGAACAAGGAGAAGGTTACTGTTAGCTGTCTGTCCGGGTGCCAGGATCCGCCACATAACACAAGCACTCAGGTCACTCCAGAACAAGTACAAATATGACTCTGTCATTGTCCATGTTGGTGTGAATGACCTGAGCCGTACCTCCCTTGACTACATGAAAAGAGACATGGAGGACCTCTCTGATCATGTAGCCCAGGCCGGTATGACCCCGACCCTGAGTAAGATCCTGCCCTCACCAAGAATGATACCACGGTATAGAGAAAAAATTATCAATTTCAACAATTGGCTAAGCTTCTGGTGTCATTCAAAGGGGATTCAGTGTCTGTCAGCCTGGGATGATATGCTCGACAAGCCACGCTGCTTCACCCTTAGGCTTTTGAATACTGGCCAAGGCTCTTGCCACCCCCATAGTGCCTTTTTTAGACAAGGCTCAAAAGACAAACCCACCACCGTAAGTAGCACAAGTAACAAAAAACTGAGGGTAATGCTACTCAATGCTAGAAGTCTAAACCTCAAAATGCACGCACTCGAGGTACTCCTCAGTATGGAGAAAATCGATATATGTGCAGTAACAGAAACCTGGTTTAAGGCTCTAGAGAGCACCCCAGCACTACCAGGCTACAACTCATACCATACATTTCGGCCATCAAACCCGGACCAAAATACAAAAGGCAGTTTAGTATCCATATTCATCAAGGATACAGACACCTCCAGGTTAGTGGCACAGCACGATGCTTCAGAGATCATCCACGTGCAACTAACAACAGGCAAAACTGCTATTCAAATTATAGGTTGCTACAGATCACCCACCATGTCCCAGGACCCCCACTCTGCATTCCTGGAAACACTGGGAAACATAAAGGTCCTACCAAACACCCTGATATTGGGTGATTTCAGTTACCCAAACATTAACTGGGAGAACTACTCAAGTACAAACTCCCTTGCCCAACATTTCCTAGAATTTATAAACTCAAACACCCTGGATCAACTGGTCAACACCCCCACCAGAGGTGACAGCATATTGGACCTGGTCATCACCAACATGGGTGACCGGTGTTCCACACCGGAGGTCAACCCCTCGCTGGTTAGATCTGACCATAAACTAATCACTCTGGATATCCACATTCCGCCACCACCCCCGGTCAAAGAAACCACTGTGAAAAACTTTTCAAAAGCAAACTTCACGTTACGTAAGACTGAGGTGGGAAGTTTCAAAGCCCCCATGCTAAAGGATAACACTGTCCAAGCTGCAAAACCCTTTACTAATGCACTCTGCGGGCACCTACAAGAATGCATGGATCGTGCTTTCCCAAACAAAACCAAGACTCACTCCTCCAAGAAAAGGAAACCAGTCTGGTGGACCCCTGCCATAAACAAGCTATACAATAGAAGGAGGAAACTAGTACAGAAAAGAGTAAAATCCCAAGAAGGGAAGACTTCCCTGATCAGTATCAGCAAGAAACTACATTCCCTCATAAAATCATCCAAGGCTTGCTTCGAAAGAAAAATTGCCATGGACTCCAAAGATAACCACAAGGCATTCTTTAGCTATGTCAAGAATCTAAGTGGCAGTTCTCAGATCTGCTCGGAGTTAGTGCAGAATGACACAAAATACACTGAACCGACTGATATAGCCAACATCCTGGCAGACAGGTTCAGTGCAAACTTCACCACCCTCTCACCCCCAAAAATGCCCATAACTATACCAGAAGAATGTAGTGCCCCTGAAATCACAGACAGGTTAAAACAGCTCTCTCCAAAGCCAAAAACACAGCATCAATGGGACCGGATGGTATCCCAGGCTGCGTCCTACACAAGCTCAAAGATGAACTAACCCCTCACCTAAACACATTGTTTAAACTCAGCCTCTCCACAGGCTACATGCCCACAGAGTGGTGCACAGCAACGGTTATTTCACTCCACAAAGGTGGAGCCACAACGGACCCCAGGGACTATCACCCTATAAGCCTGACTAGCTTGGTCTGCAAAGCTATGGAGTACATCATCATGGATCTCATTAACAGAGACATTGGGAACCTCCAAACACTGGACCCTACCCAGTTCGGCTTTGTTAAGGGCAGATCATGCCTCCTAAACCTGGTGGACTTCTTTGAGACAGTTACCAAGGCTATAGACGAGAGAAGTTAAACTATTCCAGGTGCCAGAAAGTCTGCTCTTCAAAAGTTCCCTTAGAACTAGCTGGTTTCTCAGTAGTAGCACTAAAATCTGAGCCGCTGTGACTAGCACTTGCTCTAGAACCTGCTGGAAAGCACTAGGAAGCCTTAAACTGACACAAGCACTCAACTCTCCTTGTTAATAAGGAGAAATTAATTGTAGGCACTAAACAGCCTATAATTGCAAAGTACCTTGCAAAGGTAAGGGAAAACAGCTTTTGTACTTTACAAAAAAAGCACCTAAACAGGCATGTCCAAGGGTCAGCTTCCGGTGATTTGTCCTGTCCACCTGGTGAATCTGGGCATATTGGGGCAATGCAGCAACTGTCTCATGTACACAGACAACCCTCTCCTCCTACCACCCAATGCTACAACCTGTGAGAGATGCACTTACATAGTCAAACTGGAAGCAAAGCTCTCTCCAGCCAAGATTGTGCTAGACAGTCAAGAGGAGAAGGTTTAGTATGTACCTCACAAGACATCTGCAACAGCTGGAAAGGCCGCAGAAATACCTCACTAAAACAATCACAGGCCTAAAGCAGATGCCTTCTGCTGACCGTCTAAAAAACACCAGCTATACTCTGTGGCATATCGTCTTCTCAGAGGCGATCTCTGCTTAACATACAGGGCCATGTCAAACCCTGAGCTATTGGACATGCTCCACTTAAAGACATCCCAATCCCTTAGAGCCACACGCTCCAGGGATCTAAACCTTGTCATTACAATGAACAAAACATGCTGTAGGGATAGGTTCCTTACCCAGAGATTCCCCATACTCTGGAATCGACTGCCTATACATGTCAAGCAGAGCACCTCCTTGGCCCTCTTCAAAAGGAACCTTGACGATTGGATGGGAGATAGGAAATTCACCCCAGGGATCACGTCAGTCGCCTTGCTAGACAGGGGTCCAGGGAAGTAAGTATTGTGGGAAGAAATATCCAGAGAATTGTTATGGCTAGGCTTGTATAGGCCCTAGGGCCAATAGCCTAGTACCAACCTATGAAAGGTGGTCCACACAGCCTACCTAGACCTCGCAAAGGCCTTTGACACCATTCCCCACTCAGGTATTACAGACAAGCTCACCAGCCTGAACATAAACCCCTACATCATGAGATGGGTTGCCAACTGGCTCACGGACAGAACCCACATGGTAAGAGTTGTGGGAGCTAGGTCTGACTCTAAACCGGTTACAATTGGCATTCCTCAGGGCTCAGTCCAAGGACCCCTCCTGTTCGGCATATACTTCTCAGAGGTACCGGCAAACATAGGAGGACTATGGTTGACCAGGTTCACAGACGACTGCAAATTAGGGGCTATAATTGACTCTCTGGCTGTCACAGACATCCTCCAAAAGTGCATAGTCATTCCCTTTGGAAAAAACAAAGTACCCACTAACTACCACATAGATGGTAGCCCCCTAAATACAGAAGACGTAATAAGAGATCTGGGGACCCAAGTAGATAGTAACCTCTCCTTTGTTAATCACATTGCCAAAGTGGTTAGAAAATCCTTCTGTGTGGCCCACCTAATCACAAAAGGGTTTGCTTCCAGATCGAAAGAGGTCATTGGGCCCCTCAATGCATCACTCATCAGACCCATCATAGAGTACAATGCCCCATTTGGGATGTAAATTACAAGACATCTGCAACAACTGGAAAGACCACAGAAGTACCTCACCAAGAGGATCACTGGCCTCAAGCAGATGCCCTATGCAGCTCAACTGAAGAAACTCCAGGTGTACTCGGTTGCATACTGCCTACTCAGAGGTGATCTTTGCCTGACATACAAGGCCGTGTCCAACCCAGAATTGATGGACATGCTCCACCTAAAGAAAACCATATCCCCTCAAGCCACACGTTCCAGGGATCTAAACCTCACCACAACAATAAATAGGATGTGCTGGAGGGATAGATTCCTGTCCCAGAGACTTCCCATGCTCTGGAACAATATTCCAATCTACATTAGGCAGAACTCCTCACTAACCCTCTTCAAGAGAAACCTTGACGAGTGGATGGGAAACAGAAAGTTTACACCAGGGATCACTTCAATGGCTCTGCTGGACAGAGGCACAGGGAACTAATCTAAGGGGGTGGCGAAAGCTAACACATTCCTGCTAGGCTTATAAATGCCTTTGGGCAGATGGCCTAGTACCTACCTATGAACCTATAGGACTCTGATCCGACTTGGCCACTGTTTCAGCTCATGGAAGCCTACACACTCTCATGCTCCTCCTTAACCATGATGCTCTGGTCCCCATTTCACTCAGATCTTGTTTGCCGCTCTGCACATCCAGATGTGGTTGTTGACTACTCTCGAGTTTTGTTTTTAAATCAGATAAGTCTTTAAAAAAATCTCCTTTTTATATTACCATTTTACTTTTACTGTGTTTTTCTTCCTGTTCTATTGCTCTGTCTCTGTTCCTTTTGGTGGATTACTGTTTGTTTTCCCTCCCTATCCTTTATTAAAAAAAAAAAAAACCCTCTCTACTCTGATATACAATTTTTTTTCCCCTTAATTTCCTTTGCCTAGCGAGAGTGTGCATGAGTCCATGAGTGACAGTCTTTTTTACATCTGTCATTTCTCATAACTGTTAGAAGTTCTTTGTTTTTTGTACAATTTGTCAGAGAAGGGGTTTAAAAAGTGTACTAAATGCTGGCACAAAATGCCGTTTTCTGACGAGCATTCCTTGTGCATATACTGCTTAGGTCCAGAACACCTGAACAAAGCACTGTGATATCTGTGAGGCCTTCAATCCTAGGGCTCTCACAGAAAGGAAAAACAAGTTGATTCTTAAAGGGATGTTGCCCTCTACTTTTTTGTAAGCCATCGCTGGAGTCCACCTATCTACTTTGTCTAAACCTAGAGACCATTCAAAGAGATCAGGATCTGCCAAAGTTCCATCCTCCTTGGAGCAGAAGAGGAAAGTACCTAGGTCGGATCTGACTTCTCCTGTGCCTCAAAAGTCTTTGGATCCAACGAGAATGGTATCCCTGGATCCCAAGTCAAAGACTTTTTCAGATCTAAAGTCTTTGGATCCTGAAGTCCTTTACTCGAATGGGCTACTCACTGTCACTGGATCCAGTACCATCTAGGGTACCCTCTCCCTTCCTGGAGAGGTGCTCTAGACCTTTGTCTATAGTGTCTTCATGCTGTTCCAAAATTGACTGAGGCATATGTGTCAGGGATGGTGAGGGAATTAGCCAGGGAACAACTTTGGAGGGGTATTGTTGTACTTCCTGTTACATCGGATCAGGGACTTCTACCAGTGTCCACTTCTCCTCCTCTGTCTCAACATATTGGATCAACGTTATCGGATCTGAATGCTCCGGGTCCATCTGTGTCAGATTCAAAGAAGCTGGTTTCTACAGATCCAGCAATGACTCTGAGTTCGTCGGCCCTGACTTTTTTCGATCCAGATGGCTCTCGGATCAGAGGCTTACATGCCAGATCAGTGGACTCCAAAGTTCTCAGAGCCTTCTCTCCCCCTCAGAGCTTTGGTGTTTGATAGTTTGGCTCTGGCTTCCTCCTTGGGCAGACAACCTGTGAGGAGAGGGGTGCTGGTGGACTAGGGACTTGCTCACTCTGCTGTGTTGGTCTCCTGCTCCCTGGGAAGGTTGGTCTTTGAAGTAGTGAAGAGGGTTTTTTCTGTGCCTTCAGATCAGGTGGGTCCAACCCCTTGATTCCACCCTCGACCAACCAGCTGACTGTCATGTGATCCTCACCACTCCATGCCACTGGGACAGCCAGCCCAAAGCTTTCAATCTGCCCAAACTGGGATTCTTACCGCTTACAATACTTCCCTGGTCATCCTACCAAGGAAGTCAGAGATGGTGTAAGAGGAAACACCTGTACTCACCCAAAGAGTCCCTCACCATGGATACTGACTTTGATGAGGGAGAAGTGTCTTCCAAATAACCACCTGATGATGTCTCCTTTGGAGACATCCTTGAACTCCAAAAACAGAAGGGTGGCTAGTCTGCTCAAAACACATCTCCTGGGGCGTCGGTATACTTGGAAGCTTTCAGGACTGGGCCATCTACCTCCTGCATAGCCCCACCTGCCGACGAGTTGGTAGATTGAATTTGTCAAAAGGCTTGGAAGGAAACTGACTCGACCGAACCCATCCACAAGAAACCAAATAAAATTATGGCACCTCCAGTAGAAAGGTAGTATTGGAGTAAGGGTATACAGGTTGATGCCATGGTTGTGGCTGCAGCCACCAAAAAGGAACTTGCTGAAGAAAGTTTGTCTGTCCATCCCCCAAACAGGGAGTCTAAGGCTATGGACAAGTTTGGGAAACGAGTATACGCTTCAGCAACTTTTGCCATATGATCACTGAATTATCTATCCCACTTTACGAGATTGCAAAGGGATCTTCTCCATGAACTTTCCAACTCGCTAGCAAGGACCACTACTGGAGTGGCCCAAGCATCTCTGGCTCCTCAGCTGACTACCTTGCAATTGATTGTGAATTCCTGCATGAGGCTCATCTCCAGTGCTATGGAATGCACCTCACGGGTGGCGGTTTCAGGCATATCTGTTAGGAGGCATGCCTGTATGCACCTGTGTGACTTTGCTGAGCCTTTTAAGTCTTCTTTCATCAATACTGTGTTTGATATTCCTTCGCTTTTTGACCCACTATGAAAGAAACACTCTCCAGGTGTGAAAAAGATGGAAAGACCTTGTCTACCATTGGAGTACGTTTTTTGTTCCCTCAAAGAACCATTGCAAAGAATCAATGGGGAAGTCACAAAATGTGGTTCAAGAAATCTCAAGGTCCATCTCAGGACACACATGGAACTAGTTCTCCCAGAGTCAGAGGGGGAAATGATAATGGCAGAAGACGCCCTCATGGCAGATGAGGCCCACAGAATATGGGGTCCAGAGATACCTATTTTGACAGGCCTGATCAGCAGTCCTGAAAGGAAGCTCGATTGTCTTCCACTGGAGGCAGTCAGGGTTGACTTTCCCTGCACTAAACAGCTGGCTAAGTATAACAAATGACACTTGGGCACAGAGAATTATTACCAGGGGATATACCATACTGTTTTTCCTCCCACCCTCATTGATTATGAAGCTCCCCGATGTTCCACCCAGTCAGAGAGAGCCAGCAACTCAGCAAATTCAACAATTGCTCAAAAAAAGAGTCATCCAAGAAGTCCCACAAGACTAAATAGGATCCAGAACTTACTCATGGTTCTTTTTAGTTCCAATGAAGACAAAGAACTGGAGACTAATTTTGGATCTCAGTGTGCTAAACAAGTCGATTACACACACCAAGCTCCAGAAGGTGCTGGTACAGTCCATTATACCCTTTCTGGGAAAGGATGACTGGATGTGCTCTGTGGACCTCCAGGGCACATGCTATCATATAAAGATGAACAGATGGTCAAGGAGATTCTTACATTTCTGACTGGGAGCTGGTCACTACCAATTCAGGGCACTGCCCTTTGGTCTCATCACAGCTCCCCGGGTGTTTACCAAATGCATGGCAGTGGTAGCATTGCATCTACAGCTGCAGGAAATCCGGGTGTTCCCATATTTAGATGTCTGGCTCATCACTGTCCCAACCAGGCTTAAGTTGGTACAAGCAAGAGACCAGGTGCTGAGAACTTGTTTAAATCTTGGAATCACTGTAAATCACAAAAAATCGAACTTGCAACCCACTCACAAAATGGAATTCATAGGTGAAATTTTCAATACACATTCCATGGTTGCACTGCTTCCATTGTCGGAAGTACATAACATCAGAAACCAAGTGAACAGGATCATTTGCAGTATGAAGACTTCAGCCAGAATAGTTTTACAGGCTCTAGGTTCAATGTCAGCAGCCATAGTCGTAGTGCCCCTGGCAAGGCATCAAATGAGAATATTACAATAGATGCTGCAGACACAATACTCCATTTTCAGTCAACCTATGTCCGCAAAGATAAGAGTAACTCAAATATGCAGGAGTTACCTTTCATGGTGGATGCAGTCTTCCCAACTCCAACAAGGGCAACCATTCATACTTCTTCAGCCCAAGGCCATAGCGACCACGGATGCTTCCCAGATTGGGTGGGGGGACATTACCTGGGGAAGACAGTCCAAGGCGCTTGGTCCCCCCTGGAAGACGCCAATCTGCATATCAATGCTCTAGTGATGAGAGCTGTGCTTCTGGCATTGCAAGCATCCCAAGACTTTCTCCTCCTCGGGACAACTGCGATTCAAACAGACAATATGTCAGTAGTTTGGTATATCAACAAACAAAGAGGAAGCAAATCTTACTCCCTGGGTCGAGAAGCTCTCAGAGTGTGGCAATGGCTGATAGCCTCCAATCATTTTCTGAAGGCAAAACACATTCCAGGGAAGTCCAGTGTGATAGCAGACAAACTCAGCAGGTCCATGTCCATCCTACTACCTGACGAGTGGACCCTCAACCACAAGGTAGTGGAAATGATTTTTCCATCAATGGGGTCAACCTTGGTGCAATCTTTTTGAATCTCCCCTAAGCAACAACTACAGCAGCTTTTTTGGCCTAGTCCCCCCTGATGGGGGAGTCACCAAGGGATGTTCTTCTCCATGATTGGCTCCCTGGTCTGTTATATGCCTATCCCCCCAACTCCCTTGATCTCCAAATTTCTACAGAAATCAGCCAGATTGAAGAGCACAGTCATCCTTATTGCACCTTACTGGGCTCTACAAGTGTGGTTCCCCTTTCTTTGGCCTCATCTTTTGTCTCCAGCTTAGATTCTGGATCCGACTCCAGACCTTCTATCCCACCCAGAAGGACTGATTCACCTAGGCATTTCAGGCATCAGACTGACCACATGGTTTCTCCAATTCCATTAATGGCAGGCAACCTATGTTTTCTTCCAGATCCGTTCTATTTTGTTATCATCCCATAAACCATCTACCAGAAAATTGTACAAAAGCAAATGGAAACTGTGTTTATTGGGTGGAGCAGAATCACATAGATCCCTGTACAGCTCCTATACATGCAGTCCTTGATTTTCTAGCTGAGTTGTTTAATGAAGGAGCGAGTTCATCCACAATTAAAGTTTGGCTAGTAGCAATTTCAAGTTTCCATGTGGGATTCCAGAATTCTTCTTTGGCTTTCTTAAAAATTTGTGAAGTATTTTTGAAGGGTACTCTTTTGCACAGACCCCCATTTAAAGACCCTATTTCCCCCATGGGATCTAAGTCTAGTACTGCAAGTCCTGACTCAGGCACACTTTGAACTGCAGCCAAATGTGATTTATAATTTTTATCCTGGAAGACAGCCTTTCTGGTTGCTATAACTTCTGCTAGAAGAATATCAGAACTTCAAGCATTGTCATCAAAACCTCCTTACTTAGTCTTTCATAAGGATAGGGTTACCTTATGTACCAATGCTTCCTTTCTACCAAAGGTGGAGTCAGAATTTAATATTAACCAGACCATTAATCTCCCCATATTCTTTCCAAATTTCAGTAACAAAGGAGAATACTTGTTACATTTACTGGATGTACACAGTTACATTTTTATTTATATCTTACGAAGGATTTGAGGAAAGTAGACCAACTCTTTGTTGCATTTGCGCATCATAGATTGGGGAAGCTATCACTAAAGTTTCTATAGCTGGATGGATTATGGAATGTATTTCCTTTGTATACAGAAAATTGAATGTCCCCTTCCAGAGACATGTAAAGGCTTATTCTACTAGATTGGGTCTATATTAGAAGTTCGAACGTGTACTTACCTGAATATGTAAATGCCGACACATCTTCATCGAACCGCGAAAACATCGATCATCCTGAAGCACGAAATCCAAAACATCGAATCGTCATGGTTGGGCCTTCTGCGGTATAGCTCCGTAAGCTAAGTGTGCGATAGTTATGGACCTTAGGGTTAGGGTTCGGGTTAAGGTAAGTGCATAGATGATAATGTATGTGAGATTTAGTGTAGGGTTAGAAGTAGGGTTTTGTTAAGTGTATGTGTGTGGATGTAGATTATTTAGTTTGTTTGGGTATAGCTTCTTAAGGTAAGTGTGCGATAGTTGTGGACCTTAGGGTTAGGGTGTGGGTTAAGGTAAGTGCATACATGGTGATATATGCAAGATTTAGTGTAGGGTTAGACGTAGGGTTTTGGTTAGTGTATGTATGTGGTTTATTTAGTTTGTTTGGGTAGGTAGTATGCAGCAGGCGGTGGGGTGGGACAACTATGATGGTTCGAGTTTTTGAATTTCGCGGTTTAGGGTGTTTGGTGTATTTGTGGTTCGTGGAATATGTGTCGGTGTTTTAGTATTTAGTGACTAGGGCTTTTGCACTTTTAATATAGACCCACTAGATCCATGGCTGCTATTTCTGTTTTCCTATGGAGAGCTTCCATGGATGATATTTGTGCAGCTGATACTTGGTCAAACCCACATACCTTTATCAATCACTATAAATTGGATCTGATCTCAAGGGGAAGAGCAGCCTTTGGTTCGGATGTTCTCAGGAGCATCCTTCCTTAGGGTCCACCCATGGGCTTAGGTAGCTGGGGACTCTGTTCAGTATGTCAAAGATGAATGAAAATTAACAACATCAGATAAAGAAGTCATGTTATTACCATAATGTTCCATCTGTGTTGTCCATTTTCATTCATTCTCAACTCCTCACCCTCCTTCCCCCATGCCTGTAGGAAGAAGCAAGTACACGAGGACAATTTAGACTCCTTATGTTCCTTAGGTATTGAACTCCAGTGATGGTGCTTTGTAGGGTTCCTACTTCTGCCTTTTCTTTATCAAGCTATAGGTATTATCTGAGGAGAATGGGGACCAGAACATCATGGGTAAGGAGGACCTCATGAGTTTGTAGGCTTCCACAAGCTGAAATAGCGGGCGAGTCAGATCCGAGTGTCGGATTTGTGTCCCGTACATCTAGGGTGAATAAAAATGGACAACACAGATGGAACATTATGGTAGGAACAAAACGTCTTTTTAAGAAAAAATGGCAGGGTGGTTCCAAAAAGAAGTCTCAAACCTCCCAAAGCTAAGGGCAGTCCAATGAGTCTGACTGACTTTTCAGGAGATCTTGTGACCCCTCTCACCCTGGCCCTGTCTTTCTTCTAGAAAGTCTGAATCTCCATTTTTCTCTTTGGGAATAGATAGTTTCAGACAAACGGATTCTGAAAATCATTCATCAATGTTACAGATGGCAGTGGGAGAAAATTCCTACTTTCTAAGGGGACATTCTTCATCCTCCAGATAAAACCCTTTTGTTTCCACCAGTTCTTCATCACATGTTGTTCCAATGAGTGATAGAGACATTTCCCGGTACCCAAGTGGAGAAGCTTTTTTTTTTAAACAAGAAACGTCTTTATTAAAGTATCACATATGATAAGGGCAATCATACATTTATATAAATGAAAACAATGAAAACAAGCCATACTGACATCATTTTAGCTTCAAATATTATACCTCACAAACCATATTGACATAATTGTAGTTGCAAATATTATATATCACTTCTAATCTATCCAATCATTGCCAATCAAACATGACATAACTCATTCAAGTCCTGCTTTCTTTTAAACCTCGTTCCTCCTCTGCATGTATTGTTCCCACAATTCCCATTTTTTCCTATGTAATTTGCTCCTACTGTTTTCTAAAGATCCCAGTTCCAATTGTTTTATCTCTGTTACTATATTCACTACTTCTAGTACAGTTAGTTTAGACTTTCATTTCAATTTTCTGGTAATTGCATTTTTGGTAGCCACCATAGTTAGACTCAGCAAGGCCTTACTATGTGTAGGCAATTCCGATTCTGTATCATAGTTCAAAAAATAATTTCCTTAGTCACACCAATTTGTTCACTCAGTATTTCTAAAAGAGTAGTATGCAGGGAATGTTTAAAGTCTGCCAACTCAACCTCTTTCTTCCCTATCATACCTCCAATACTTGTCTTCCTGAGGAAAAATTCTTTGGAGTCTACTTGGAGTACAAAAATATCTATGTAAATACTTCCAAGCAAAGATCCTAAATCTACTAAACCGTGTTGCATATTTGGTTGACATACATATATCCCCCATATTGTTCCTTTGTGAATTGTTTATCCAATCTCTCTTCCCAATCCTATCTAACCTCTGCTGATTCATTCTTATAGTTATCATGCAATGTACTGTATGTTGTACTAATTATTCCTTTTTAGCAGTAGCCTCTGTTCTAGATTCTACTAAAGACTCTACCAGTACTGGTATTTTGCTTAGGATCCCCCTATTTCTTTCTCTTTGCCTATACTCTGATATCAATACTTGATAGGGAAGGCAATCTCTATCCTGCAGTCCAAATAAATTCTTGGCTTCTTCCCATTCTATTACCTTTCCCTCTCTAATTATTTGCTTCCAATACCTTGGTTCTCTTACAAGTTTTCTTCAATAAATTCCAGCACCCTCTTGCCTATTGGGGTTGGGAGGGTGGCCTAATGGTTAAGGTGTTTGCCTTACAAACACAAGATGCAGGGTTTGAGTCTCACAAGGGATAATTGGCTAGGCTTAAAATGGCTTGCAAGGGCAACTAGCTTAGTACTAACCTATGAACCTAACTGCAGTCATCCCTATTGGCAGAATATCCTTTCTCCATTCCTATAGTGGCTTAGTTCGTAGAATACATTTTGCTACTTTTTAAATATAATATTCTGCATGGTTATTGTTTTCCTTAAGGATCTGCATCCAAAATCCCATCCTGTCCTTGTTTCTTGGGCTTCCCCCCATTTCATCAGTATCTTTTTCCACTATAGGTTTCTGCTTGTGTTATGTATAGGAACATAATTCTGTAGCTGTGAATACCCCCTTCAAATCAAGTAATCCCAGGCTGCTTTGTTATATTGGAAGAACCAGCTTATCCCATTTGATTCTTGCCATCTTCTCCTCCCAGATAAAATCCTTCAGCTCTTTATTAATTGCTATCCACAACTTCTCCTCTGCTTGATAAAAATATTCCTGACCTGAGTGTAAAACTAAAGGGACTAAAAACATTTTAACTGTTTGTATCTTGATATCCATATCCATAAAACAGAGCTGTTAATTTCTCAGTTTTTGGATTATCTTATGTTTAGTCTCTTCCCACATATCCTTAGCTGCCACACCAGAATCCTTTTTATTCATACTCCTAAGTACTTCATTTTATCATGTCCCCATAAATATGGATATTGCTGAACCAATTCATGTGTGGGTAAATAATTTAGTTATTGCCTTTGTTTTAGCTTCATTAATTTAGTAACCCAAAAAGAACTGAAACTGTCTCAAAATGTTCCACAACACACTGAAATGTCTTTTTCTAGTTTTATCAGCTTGTAAAATAATATCATCTGCAAATAGAGCCAGCTTTTCTTCACTAACATACTAATTATATCCTTCAATTTCTGAGTCCCATATTTTCTTTGCCAGTGGTTCTAAATATAATGCCAATAACAAAGGGAAAAAAGGCACCCCTGCCTGGTTCCTCTGCTCAAACAAAAATTGTCAGAGAGGAACACTTTAATTTTCCCTCCGATCCCTAGTATATCCCCCTAATCAACCATATAATTTTATCAGGGAATGCAAATGCTTCCATTGCACTGCTTATAAACTCATAGCTTACTCTGTCAAATGCTTTCACTGCTTCAAGACCTACATTCTGCTTTGCTCTGGATCATTGATGTTCTGTTGTTGTTGTTGTGTCTTTCAGCTTTTCCCGGTTAGGGAAAGCAGAACTCCGGTCCACTAATGATTGGCAGTAGATGTTTACGTGCCGAGTTGCCGGCCGTGACGCACAACCTTCAATGAAAGTATGCCCATTCATGCATGTCTCCACACAGAAGATGCTCTAGCTGAGAATCAAACAGGACAACGTCTTACTGTGAGGCGACAATGCTACCGCAGCACCACCACCGCAGTATTGATGTTCTGTTAATGTTGTTAAATGTTTGCCTCCCCTCTGCAAGATCACATTGTTCCATATATATATCAATTTTGGCATCATTTTTTACCATTGTTTTAGCCATTATAGACAGAAACACTTTATAATCATGGTTTAGGATTGAAATTGGTCTGTATGAATCTGTATCTGATGGGTCTTTACCCTTTTTAGGTATTACAGCCATCACCACTTTCTTCCAGGATGTTGGTACTTCTTAATCCTCTTAAAATATTGTTAAACAAAACCTTACAGACCTTTATCAGGTTTCCCATCCTACCTTCCAAACTTCCACCGGAATACAATGTGTTCCTGGGGACCATTTTCATTTCATCTCCTCCTATCCTGTTAGTAATTGAGGTATTGAGCCTCAACTACCTCTAACAGTGGCATATTTAATTCTTCCATAAACATTCCCATTTGTACCTTTTCTTGATTTCTATATTTTTCTGTGTTATACAGACTGATAAAGTTTTCAAAATATTCTAGTACCTCTGCAGCATCTCTTGTTATCTTCCTTGTTTTAGGCTCCTTAAGCATGGTGGCAACCCTTTCGACTTTCTGTTTCTTGAATCATTGAGCTAAACGGTTTTGTGATCTGGAGTTATCAAAAAATATTTGCTTAACAGCAATCTTTCTAAACTCTTGCATATTATTGAGGTAATCCCTTATTTTCTGTTTAACATTCTGCAATTGCTCCTCTTCTTGTTCTGTGAGATTCCCCCTATTCTGCAATGCTTTAGCCTTTGTCAATCCCTGTAAATAATTCTTGCTACTTCTTAATTATCTCTCTTCCATTTCTACCCTATTTTTAAACTCCACTTAATTTTTTTCCCACTGCCTAGCTATATTGTCAGAAAATGTTTCTATCTTCAATAGCTTCCAAATGATTTCCACTACCCATTCCTCAAATTCCTGTCTTTCAACAGACAGGTGGAAAAGCGCCAGTGTCTCATTTTTATTTCATTACCTTGCATTTTTATTTTAGTTATTATTGGTGTGTGATCTGAAATAGTGGGTCTGTATCATGTTGTCGAACTTTTAAAAGTTCGAACATCATATGGTCGACACCATATGATCGAATTTTTAAAAGTTTGAATGTTTCAATGGAGATCTCCGTACAGTGCAGAGTGGGAAGATTTTCCTTTTCTGCACTGTAGTGCATTCTTGGAGTTGGTATATTTAAAGAGCGGGGGGTGTGAGGGGCACAGCCCCCCACATTGGTGGTGCAGGGGTCTTGCCCCCCTGCTTAAACTGTTCAGGTAGGTTTTTTCTTTGGTTTATTCTTTTTTTCTTACATTTTCGAACTTTTAGAAGTTCGATCATATGGTGTCGACCATATGACGTTCGAACTTTTAAAAGTTCGATTATGTAATATAGACGCGAAATAGTTATTGGATGCCTATGAAAACTTTCAATTAACTGCACATATTCCTCTGAAATGTACGTTCTGTCTAGTCTAGAACAGTTTTTGTATCTTGGGGAATAATACATAAATTCACTCCAAACTCCTACTGCTGAATTCACATCTTCCATGCCAAATGTTTTCATAAATTTCTTCAGCAATCTACCCTCCTTTGTTTTATTTTCCCTTCTGGGCCCCACAGATATATATTTACTGCTGCAAATCAAATTCCAGTCCCCAGCTGTAAATAATATTCCCCATCAAAAGCTTATTATTTCTCCCCAGAATTTTCTTAAGCTCCATTATAGTAGTTTTAGGTGGAATATAAATACATGCCAGTGTAATCCTCCTCCCTTGTCAGTAGCCCATTAGTACTACATATCTACTATTATTATCTTTTTTATTTTCTTCTATCACTATTGGTGCTCCTCTTGCAATTAATATAAGAACTTCTGTTTTCCTTTGTTCCTAGGTATTCTGCTGAATAACTGTCCTGAAAACCTTTCTTTATCAAATTCACATGTTCGATTCTTTCCAAATGTATCTCCTGTAGCAGGTCTATATTAAATGCTTGAAGAGGCGTTACATCGAATGCCTCTTCAGTGACACATAAACACCAACCGGACTAAACCGTGAACATTCAAAACAGCGATTTCTTTCCCTGGGAAAGAAATCATTAGTACCAAAAACACATACAGACAATTTCAAACATAACTAAGTGAGGGGGCTTCAACCCCCACACACCCCCCCTAACTAAATATACCAACTCCGAGATTGCACTACAGTAGGGTAAAGGGCAATGTCATGGTTCAGGCCAAGTGATTTTTTTGAAAAGCAAAACACATGAGCCAGCACAAGTTCTGTTGTGTAAATGGTTGTTTTAATATTGAAAAATATGGGGCAAAAATACCCCTGCATAAATCAAACCGGTTTCGGCCAAAGCCTTCTTCAGTGACAAATACAGAAATAAATAAGCAATTCCCATAAACTGTGATTTATATACAACGCCTTCAAGTTATCCACTATCTGATAGGATATAACATAATTCAAAAATATTCATTCAGTCCTGGTGGGAACAATCCCCCCAACTTGACTATCCACTTCTTTTCTTTGTTATTTAATATTTCATGTAATGCAGCCTTACCTTTACATCTGTGAGTAATGCAATCAATCACAATAAATCTAAAGACACCAGTTGTGTGTTTCAAAATATGTTCATACAAAGCACTGGATTGTCTTTTATTTCTAATGTCACTTAGGTGTTCTCCTATCCTCAACTTTAAGGGCCTTGATGTTTGTCCTACATAAAATGCCATACATGTGCATCTTGCCAGATAAATTACCCAACTGGTACTACAGCTGGCAAAAAATGAAATGTCGTACACATTTGGACTGCTGAAACTATCTTAAATACCCTCGGACGATAAGTACAATGTCCACATGGGCTACAACCCACCAATTGTTGTCCATTGATTGTTCTTTGAACTGAAGAAATATCCCTATCATAGTCTGTTCCTTCCAGCTGCTCTGGTACAACAGAAAATCTCATAGTATCCCTACATGCTCTGTCCTCTAATTCTATTATTTTTTGAAACATCTCTTCTTGAGCAGTCTCATATTCAGCCAGCCTTTTCTTCATTTTGACCTCTGATTTTTGCAGTTTTATCACCTCATCTGAATATCTTGTTAAAGCCTCATCCATTTTTTCAGCCTTGTGTCATTTGAGTTGATATATTCCCTCAGTGTTTCATTTATTTTAATCAGCTATAAGTATATTTGACTTTTTTCCTGTAGGTTACTGGGAGTGCTTGCTCTGAGAGTGTTATTGGAGAAATACAGAGAAGGTCAGAAGGAGTTGCACTGTGTCTTTGTAGACTTGGAGAAAGCATATGACAGGGTGCCTGGAGAAGAGTTGTGGTATTGTATGAGGAAGTCGGGAGTGGCAGAGAAGTATGTAAGAGTGGTACAGGATATGTACGAGGGTAGTGTGACAGTGGTGAGGACTGCAGTGGGAGTGACAGATCCGTTTAAGGTGGAGGTGGGATTACATCATGGATCAGCTCTGAGTCCTTTCTTATTTGCAGTGGTGATGGACAGGTTGACAGATGAGATCAGACAGGAGGCCCCGTGGACTATGATGTTTGCAGATGACATTGTGATCTGTAGTGAGGGTAGGAATCAGGTTGAGGAGACTCTGGAGAGGTGGAGATATGCTCTAGAGAGCAGAGGAATGAAGGTCAGTAGGGCTAAGACAGAATATATGTGTGTAAATGAGAGGGAGGGTAGAGGAATGGTGAGGATGCAGGGAGTAGAGTTGGTAAAGGTGGACGAGTTTAAGTACTTGGGATCAACAGTTCAGAGTAATGGTGAATGTGGAAGAGAGGTGAAGAAGAGAGTACAGGCAGGGTGGAATGGGTGGAGAAGAGTGTCAGGAATGATTTGTGACAGACGGGTACCAGTAAGAGTGAAAGGGAAGGTCTACAAGAGGGTAGTGAGACCAGCTATGTTATATGGGTTGGAGACAGTGGCATTGACAAAAAGGCAGGAGTCAGAGCTGGATGTGGCAGAGTTAAAGATGTTAAGATTTGTACTCGGTGTGAATAGGATGGATAGGATTAGGAATCAGTATATTAGAGGGTCAGCTCATGTTAGACAGTTTGGAGACAAAGCAAGAGAGACGAGATTGCGTTGGTTTGGACATGTGCTGAGGAGGGATGATGGGTATATTGGGAAAAAGATGCTAAGGATGGAGCTGCCAGGTAAGAGGAAAAGAGGAAGGCCTAAGATAAGGTTTATGGACGTGGTGAGAGAGGACATGCAGGCGGTTGGTGTGACAGAGCAAGATGCAGAGGATAGGAAGAAATGGAAAGAGATGATCCACTGTGGCGACCCCTAACGGGAAAAGCCGAAAGATGATGATGACGATGACTGGGAGTGCCTTACAAGGCTTTAAAAAGCTCCAGCTGGAGCTTGAACTGCTTTTTGCTGAACAGCTGCAGAATTATTCGGATTCAGTGTTTTTCTTCAGCTTTTGTGATTCAGTTTCTTTCAGGTTCTCTGAATTTCTTTTTTTTTTTGCTGGCATCCAGTCTGTGCAGTTACTAACCACTTACTGAAATTCACCCAAAAATACAAGTTTACTGGCTCTCTCTTCTGAGTTTCTGTTTTCACACTGGGAGAGCTAAAATTAAGCTGTTACTCAATGTGCAGCCATCTTGGAAGTCATATAGCATTATTATTATTATTATTACTATTATTAATATCAGGGAAGTTGTCTGTATTCTTGGACAAACTTCACCTGAAGTAATGTTGGGCTTTGCAGGGGGGGTTGTGTGTAAGGGGGGGGGGGGGGCTAAGCTTGGGATCCAAAGTCTTGAGTGGCTAAAGAAGGATCTGAAGTCAGGTCCGTAGACCCTCATTGGGGAAGAACAGACTCAGACAACAATGATGGTAAGTAATAACTTTCGTATTTCAAACAGTTGACAATGTGGACATTTAACAATCTCTACCACCCCTTGAATTTATCGAACAAACAAATATATGGAACTTTTATTTATCAATAAATGGGCACAATGCCGATGTTGAGACTATTGACGTACTAACTTTGAAACATGGAATGTCTACATAGAGCAGGCTAAACCAGCACTCCCCTGCTAATTATACTAACTCTGCAATCATACAGTTTCTGGGGAAAGAGAGTATTCCCCTAGCTAGGAATTGTTGATCTCTTGCACATGTCAACCCTCTGTTTCTATTGACCATATGATGTCGACCAAACAGATGATGACGTTGTGCCCATTTGACGAGGAATTGTGTACCATATGTATATTGTGTGTGTGCATACATATGATTGCAGTTCTTTCTGTCAAATGTTGACTTGGTCAGCAGAATGTACCGTTGTGTCTTTACATCAAACATTGCTTTTGTTGAGTATAAGATTTGCCTAATGAGGTAATGTTAACTTGTCCATGCTGAGTACGTGATGAGATGTGATTTGGGGTTAGGTAAGTGGCTGTGTATGTTAATGCCAAAACATTGGGATACTCTGAATCCAGTTCCCAAGAGTGGTTAATTTTAGAGCATGAATATGTCAGGTGAATTATTGTTCGGTTATGCATTCAGCACCACCATTTTAAGTGATAGATGTGATTCCACCCAGTGCAGTGCAATTTTGCAGAATACTTTATTGCCTGAAGAAGTATTTGTAAACACACACATTGCTGTAATTTTGTTTTCCCAGTAGTTTCCCCTTCCATAGCAAATTTTGTCTCACAACATTTTGCTTCAGTGTTCAAGCACTTTAGTTGCTGGTAAGAGACATTGTTGGAGATTACTTATTACTGAAATTTGCTACAGTGTTTGCTTTTGAGTAGGTTGAAAACTAAAAAAAGGTGTTTCCTGTCTGGAGCCTGATTGCTTTAACTTGTGTTCTGTAATCTTTTTAAGGAACTTGAGAGCCTGAAGAGAGCACAAAAGCAGGCAGCAGTCAATCATAGTGCTACTGAAGTTCGTCTAAACAGAGCACAGGAAGAGGCAGAAAAATACAAAGCTGAATTAAACAAACTAAAACAAACTAATAAGGTATGGTAAACTATTTTATGTTTTATTTTCTAGTTGTCTTATTTTAATGTGATTCACGAGCTCGTAGTTTTATCACTGTATATTTAGTTACCAAAAGAAAGACATTTATTCTGGTAGTTAGTGATACTACATGTACTGAGCTTGTGGGCATGGCTAAACTGTTGGCTGACAGGTTCTTTGAAAACTTCACTCCACTGTCCCTGCCACATGTACCCTATGACATCCCTATCACCTATCCCCTACCATGTATCTCTAAAGAGCAGGAGAGCAGGATTGTAAACACATTATCTAAGGGCAAAAACACAGCATCTGTGGGACTGGATAACATCTCAGGCTGCGTCCTACATGGGCTGCAACAAGAACTAGCAACACCATTGGGTACTCTTTTCAGTCATAGTCTAAGCACCGGCTTCATCCCAGCTGAATGGAGAACGGCAAACTTGCACAAAGGTGGTGCTTCCACTGGCCCTTGGAACTATGGACCTATTAGCTTGACTAACCTTATCTGCAAGGCCATGGAGTGAATCATTGTGGACCTTATCAACAAAAATATAGGTAATCTCCAAACACTTGCCTTTACTCAGTTTGGATTTGTCAAAGGGAGATCATGCCTGTTAAACATGGTGGACATCTTTGAGACAGTCACCAAGGCCCTGGATGATGGGGAATCTATGCATACAGCCTACCCAAACTTAGTCAAGGCTGTTGCCACTATCCCCCACTCAGGCATCATTGACAAACTCACCCAGCTATGTATCAACTCGTATATTGTTAGATGGGTCACTAACTGGCTCACTGATAGAACACACATAGTCAAAATAGGGGAATCCTCCTCCAATAGCAGATTTGTAACCAGTGGTGTTCCACAGGGATCAGTCCAGGGACCTCTACTGTTTGGAATCTATTTATCCGAAGTACAAGCAAAAACTAAAGGTCTGTGCTGACAAAGTTTGCTGATGACTGCAAACTGGGAGGGGTCATAGACTCTCCAATTGATCTCAACATCCTACAAGAGGGTCTTACACAAGCAAATGATTGATGCCAAAGTCATGGCCTCAAACCCAATGCAAAAAAATGTATTGTCATCCCTTTTGGTAAAAGTGATGTTCCTGCTAACTACCACATCAATAGCAACACCCTAGGTATGCACTCATTGGTGGGAGACCAGGACACACAGGTTGACAGCAACCTTACCTTTGATCACCATGTCTACACAGTGGTAAGGGCATTCTATATTGCTCATCTCATAAGTAAGGACATTGCCTCCAGAAAAAAAAAATTATAACCTCCCTGTACTCTTCCCTCGTCAGGCCAATAATTGAGTACAACACCCCTTTTAGTATGTACCTTTCCTAGCACCTGCAGCAATTGGAGAGACCACAAAGGTTCCTCACAAGGAATATTCAAGGTCTTCAACATCTGTCCTATGTGGATTGTCTGAAATCATTGTCACTTCATTCTGTTTCATACAGACTACTCAGAGCTGATCTCCTGCCTTGTGTATAAGGCAATGTCTGACCCTGCTTTATTGGAACTGCTACATATCTGCAAGTGAAATGGTACATGAGTTACTCACTCTAAAGACCTTAACCTGGTGTGTGACAGAACCTGCTGGAGGGACAGATTTGTCTCCCAGAGGTTACCACACCTTTGGAACAGACTCCTACTTCATGTCAAACAAAGCACCTCATTGGCCCTCTTCAAATGCAGTCTGGACAATTAGATGGGTAACTGTAAATTCACCCTGGAGGGTTCCACCTGTGTCCCTCTTGGACAAGGGCATTAGGTGCTGATCATGGAAATAATGGTAGAACTTGGCTACGCTTGCAAGGGCCCTAGGGCCATTAACCTAGTAACTTCCTATGATCCTGTGATGTATTAGATGGAGTCATGTGAATTAGACAGCCTGATTTTAATCTAAAAGATGCATTGCTAAAAGTCAATGACTACTTCCACTCATCCATCCATTTCTAAAATGATCATCTTAAGTGGGAATCAGTAAGTATATAGAGACTAGTATTACACAGGCATATCCCCAACACTAGGAGAGGCTGAAAGCCTCTCATCCTGGTTGAGCAGGGTAGACCAGACTTTCCCATTTTCAGTGACATTCTAAAGTTTGTCCTGTAGGATCACAAATCATTCCCAGGCAAGTTGAGAACTATAACCTCTTGAACATGTCCTGGGACCAACCAGGGCATCCTACCAGGCTATGCCTGGGTCATCTTCTGGGATAATTGCCTAGGGGCACCCTCACAAGGTACATTTACCATTTCATTTGACTGCTGTCAATCCTGAGGAACAGCATTTGTTCTCTGTGATCCTACTGGCTCACTAAACTGCTATTATAACCCCACCCTTTTTGTGAATACAGAAAGCTTATGGCCATAGATGAGGATGGGGAAGCATAATGAGATGTAAAAGGAGACCTACATCCTACGTCACCAATTCCCTGTCGGCAGTCGAGTAGATCCAAGGACCAAGCCCATGCTCACCATCACACCTTCATTTGTGCCTTACAAGGCTTTAATAATTTTTCTGGATTTTCATTTTGCCTAATTGTGAAAACTGGATGGGCCTTTTCCTTAACTGATACGTGAGTCACGATATCAGTATTTTATGTCGGTGTCCATATCTTGATTCTGTTTGCTTATACTGTATTATATTATGCTGTATTTTTCAGTATTACAACAGAAAAGTGATCCCTTCTTTTATTTACAGTTTGCAGACGATTAAACATGTTCATCATACTGATCTCTGCTGCAGTATTCTTTGCTGTACAAGTTATATCCTACCAAGGATAAAACAGACAGCCAGCTTCCAAAGCTTCAGGGTACCTTCCATGCACCCAAACTGTCACGAACCTCTTGCTGAGCTGACTGAAAGACCAGTCTAGGTGGTAAGCCCTTCAGAGCTTTACTGCCACCAAAGAGTACGCTCCTCTGATGTTTAAGAGGATCGATGGTTGGTTTGTGCTGCTCCTTTGTTGGACAGATGTGTTTCCTTTGAGGAAAAACCTTCCATTTAAAATTTTTGTTTATTATTGATACTTTCCTTCAGGAAAAGTTATTTTAAAGCTAGAAGTTTGTTTTAACAGACTGTCATGAGACTACTGTACGTATTGCGCTATACTTTTAAACAGGAGTGCTCTTATTTTTCCCATCAATTTAAAAGTTGTTTAAAGTCACTGAAAAAGCATTTTCTGTTGAGAAATTGTGTTTATTTTACTTTGTGGAGCTGGCAAAGGGTTTTAAAGTACTTTTTACTGTGTTTTTCTGTAAAAAAATAACTTTTAAAGGTATCCAAGCCTGGAACAAACTCCCAAGAGACATTTGTTCCATTATTCACCCATCCCACTTTAAAGAAAAACTCAAACTTCATCTACTCAACTCCAAAATATGTTCTTGTCAAGCCCCTACTTAAGCTCCCCACAACCCTACTGTATACCTTTTCAGTCCCTCCACATACAGCTAACTTCTCCACTATTGTGGATACTTATTAAACTCTACAATCAATACTGTTGGACTTCACTTTTTTTGTAAATATGTAAATATATTTTTTACTCTGTAAAAATATTGATATGTATATATCATGTGTTTGCATTTCTGCTTTGTCTCTCTAAACTGTTTGTGGGTTGTTTTTTTTTTGGAGCTTTTCTCCTCGGGTCTCCACTGAAAATGGGCCACAAGCCCAGCTGGACCAACCCAGTTAACAAATACCAATAAGTAAATAAATATTGGTATTTGCTGCTTGTTTTCCCTGGAAAGTAAACAGCTTTTGCCATTACAGCAGGTAGCAATTTGCCTCAGCTGCACGCATATGGCTCTGCTGTAGGCATTAGATGTACCTCAGACCACTGATCTTTTACCCCAGATCCCTCTGGTGCAGCACCTACAGCCACTATGGATCAGTGGTTAGCCATGTCCTCTGCGGCTGTTGGGGTCCCCTCAACAGGCATAGGAGAGCCACTGTTGTAGGTCCTGTGACAGGAAGCAGGGAAGACTTCCCTGTTTTATCACAGAGTTGGGCCCATCCCTGGGAAAGCTGCAGCTGCTGCCATTAATAACACTATTAACCTATAATAACCTATTTTTTTCTGTCAAAAAGAAACAGAAAACTAAACATATATCTGCTCCTCCACAAGTTTCCTTAGACAGGAGTAGTTTACTGGGTCTGGCTCTGGATTAATTCAGGCTATTGATTTTTGTTGTAAAGTAGTTTCTGGTAAAAAAAAGATGCATACCTTCTTTCCTTAAGAGATTCAGGATTATTAATCTGGACAGGAGGATGAAGGGACAGATACAGGGTTTTCTCCTTAGTTGTCTGATTTAAACTCAGGAGAGAACTCAGTTTCTGACTCTCTTTCTAGGGAGTTCTATTTCATGAGACTATTTCTAGGATATGCCAGTGTTTTCAGTGGGAGAACTCGGAGGTTTCTTGGTCCCAAAGAAAATAGTCTGAGCTGTTGCAGAAGGAATTTCTAGAACTTTTACTCATTCTTCTAGTTCTGTCAGTTTAGTAGGATGTGTGTGCTACTGTTTACCATTTTCCTGACAGCCAGCTCCACCCAAAAAAGCAGTTAAAGTTTTTCGATATTTTAAGTTTATGTACATTCTTCCCAAACCTGATTCAGCAGCCATAGCTTTAGTTAATCCTTATCCAGCTAAGCACTTACTTAATTCCAATACTGTTTCTGATAAGGATGGGAAGATTATTGTTAAGTATGGGAAAAAGTGTATGCTTCTGCAACTTTGATTTTCATAATTTTGAATTGTCAGCTTATATGTTAAGGTTTGCCCTGACTAATTGTGAAAGTATGAGGAATCTTTTGAATGCACTTTCCTCTTGAGGAAAAATCTGCTTTAAATTATTTAATTTCTTCTATTGCTCAAGTCACTACTCATTGTATACAATGCATGTATGATTCTATTTATAGTTCTTTAAGGGCTATGCACACTGGTGCTTTCTTGAGGAGGTTTACATGGCTGCATTCTCAGAACCTCCCAGAAATGATAAAAACTAAGATTTTAAATTCTCCTTTGGATAGAGATTTAGTTTTTTCCCCACCCCTGAGGTGATAAAAAGTGTGATAAAAGGAGTGAGTTGATACAGGGAAACTCTTTTAAGATTTTTCAGCCCTCGTTTTCTAAATTTTCCAAGTGACGTTCTAAGTCCTCATCCGATTTTGGTAAGAAACAAAATAAACAGTGTCAGCAAAATGCAAGTAAACAGACATTTAAGAAGAAATGGCAAGGGGTTCCCAGAAGAATTCTGGACACTCCCAAAACCAGGGATAGTCCAATAGAACGACCATTTAAGAGACTTCGTTACCCCCTTTTTTCCAGCAAGTCTGAATCTCTACTTTCCTCTTCTGCAATGGATAGTTTCAGGCAAATGTGTTTTGAAGATCATTCATCAGGGTTATAGATAGCAGTGGAGGGACATTCCTCCTTTCCAGGGGATAATTCCTCATTCTCCAGACCAGACTATTGTTTCCCCTGTCCTTCATCTCATGCTGTCTCAAGTGAGTGACATAACCAGTTCCCCCTTCCAAGGATGTTTTTAGTGCCAAAGAAGGAAAGAAAATGCTTGGAGACCAATTCTGGATCTTTCTTTTCAAATTCAGAATGATGTCATTTTATAACCTGTTACCTCTTCTTCCTCCTTCAGGTTTCCTGGGACTAAAGCCTTTTCAGTAATTTACACTGAGGTCATTCAAGTTTCCTGGGACTAAAGCCTTTTCAGTAATTTACACTGAGGTCATTCAAGTTTCCTGGTAAGACTAGATTTAAAGGATGCTTAATATCACGTTCCATTTCATTCAGATTTCATGCATCTTTTAAGGTTTTGTGTGTCTGGATCACATTATCAGTTCTCTGCCTTACCCTTTGGACTAGCCACTGTACCAAGGTTGTTCGCAAAGTGTATCGGTTCAGTTACTGCTTGTTGCAAGCTACAGGGTATCCATATCTTTCCATATTTAGAGGACTTGCTTATCTTTGCAGACTCTTTTTCAAAATGTCAGGAATTTCTTTCTTAGATGAGAGATCTCTTACAAAAGCCGGGATTCCAAGAGAACATTTAAAAGTGTTCTTGACTCCTCCTCACAGGATTATGTTTCTGGGATGTCAACTAGACACCACAGTTCAAAGAGCTTTTCTTCCAGTATATATAGATCCATTTCTATGTTTTTTCACTCGGACTTCAGTCACTGTGAGGAAATATCATAGGATTTTGAGTCTCATGGCTTCTGTGATTCTCATGTTAACCCTAACAAGACTCCACATGAGAAAGATAAAGTGGTATCTAAAATCTGTTTCCTCCCAGCACCAATACCACTTGTCTTTTTATATCCCAATGCTTGGGTTTTTCAGAAGAGAAATCACATGGTGGAGACAAAGGATATCCCTACATCCAGATCTCCCCTTCTCCCTCCCTATTCCAAAGCAATTGGTCTCCATAGATGCCTTGTACTTTGCTTGGGTAGCAGTTTCAGGAGAGATAAAAGTGTAAGGTGTGCAGGACTCCAAGAACAAATGCAAGCACTCAGATATAAAAGAGATGCTTGCCCTGATCAAGGCACTCAACTCTCTGAATCATCTTTAGTATCCAGGACCTCTTCAAGTTGTTATGTATAATTCACAGTGAGGTCATATCCCCCCTGCAGACTAGCAGTGTTAGCTTGGGATATAGCTTCACAGCACAATCTTACTGTACAGGCATTCTACATTCTGTCAGATCAAAATTGTGTGGCAGATAAGCTTAGCAGGATGGGACAGACCCTCACAAATGGAAACTAGATCAGTGGGTCTTCCAAGATTTGATCCATCTGAGGAAAGTTCTTAAAGTAGACCGCTTTGTCACTGCTCCAGGACTCCATACAAGAAGGCCTGAAAGACAGATACCTTTTCTTTTCTTTTCTTTTCCTTGGGCAGAGATTTTCCTGTATGCTTTTCCACCCTTTTCACTAATATTCAGGGTTCTTCTGAAGATTCAGAAGGAATCTCCAGTGATCATTGTGGTGACTCCCTTTTGGCCCAGGCAACTGTGGTTCTCCCTTCTTTTGGAAATGGCCAGGGGCAACTACCACAAGCTTCTTCACAGACTGGATCTATGCACACAAAAACAGGGATGTTTAATATACCCTGACACCAGTCAACTTCATTTGACTGGCTGGAAGATCGGGACTTAATTCCTTTCGGCTTCTGTTTACTGAGGATGTTCAGCAGGTATTAATGGAGGCAAGAAAGCCTACTACTAAACATCATATAAATGGGAGAAGGCTTTTCTAGTTGGTTCCAACAGCATAAACAGCACCCATTCAGGGCTAGTTGTTCTCTGGTTTCACAATGTGTGCTGGTTACTATTGTATGGTCTTTCTTACTCTTCTATCAAGGCTTATTTATTGACCATTTCAAGCATGTCTGCCTATGGATCCTTCTCTTTCAATGCATTCTCATGTCAAAATGTTCTTGAAAGGGTTTTTGCATAACAGGCCTCCAAGAAAACTAGTGGCCCCTCCTTGGCATCTTAATTTTGTGTTAGAGAAGCTAGCACTTACCCTGTTTGAATCAGCTAATCTGGCTGACTTGAGGTTCTTAACGTTGAAAACAGTTTTACTGGTTGCTCTGACCCCTGCAAGAAGGGTATCTGAGTTGCAAGCTCTTATGGTATATCAATCCTATCTCATTTTCTATAGAGACAGGGTTTCTTTGAGAACTAATTATTATTTTATGCCTAAAGTGGTATCTGCGTTTACTTTCATCCAAACTATCCATCTCCCCCATTTTCTTTCCTGAACCTAAAAATGAAGGAGAAAGGATACTCCATATCTTGTATGTCCACAAATAACTCCAGTATTATAGTGAAAGAACTAAATCTTTTAGATCTTCAAATCAGTTGTTTGTTAAATGGGAAGATAAGAGACTATTTCCAAATGGTTGTCTTAAGGCTATCACCTTTTGTTATACACACGACAATAAAACTATTCCAGGCATGGTGAAAGCTCATTCTACTAGGGTCTTGGCTTCGTCTATGGCTTTTTGGAAAGGGTTGGATTCTAGAAGCATTCTAGAAGCTACCACTTAGTTCTCTGTACATACTTTACAAAGCACTATTATCTTAATTCCTTCTCTAGGTCTAGATCGCAAGGACCATTCTTCAGGGGGTCCTGGAGTCATCTCCTTCCACCTCCTAAATATAGTAAGCTTGGGTAATCTATCCATCTAGCTAACACTACTACTACAGCAGTGATCAGTTTGATGAAAATTGTATAGTTGTGTAAGTAAACATACCATAACAGTAGATGTTCGAATGATCATTGCTGCAGTAGCCACTCCCTCCCTCCATCCCTATTGTATTTTGGAATGTAGTTTATGCCAGGGTGTGGTTACTTATTTTTTGCTCTTCCTATCGTTGTCCTTTCAGGGATCAGCCTCTCTGTCTCTGTTTTGGCAGGAAAGCTGTGAAGGGATTGCAGCCCAAACCTGTCTTTTTAGTCAGCTCAGCTTGAGCTGCCTAACAGTTTGGGCATGTGGAAGGAGCCCTGAAGCTTTGAAAGCTGGCTGGCTGTTATATCCTTGGCAGAGTGTAACCCCATATATCTAAGGCTACTGCTGCAGTGATCATTCCAGCACCTATTGTTATGGTAAGTTTACTTACACAACTGTACTATCCCAAGTCACAGTTATTTAATGGCATATTCTGAGCTGCAGTTACTAGTGTTCAGAATATTTAATGCTAACTGATTCATTTTACATTTTTTATAGAAGATTTATTTATTTATGTGTTTACTATTTCTTCACTGAGTAAGAGGACTAGTGTGTTGACCTTTTTCACCCACGACTGGACACTTCATGTAGTTTCTCAGAGCTAAGACTTTATTTACAATTATGGCTTTATATATTTGCATTCTTTGTATTCTATTTATGAGAGAACATTTTAGTAGCTTCATTTCATTCTCACTTCAATTGATTCTAACAGTTCTAACTTCGCTACTAGAATTCAAATTCTGGGAAAGAAAATAAATTGATTTGAGTATTGCTTAGACTGCTCCCTAATGTTATGATTCTCTGCACCAGCAAGATGGTAGTACACCTGTGGTAGCTTGATTTATCATAAATGTAGATCTTAGAAACATTATAGTCACTGTAATAGTGCAACTACCATCCCACATCCACTGTTTATGGATATTTTATACAACTTAGCTCAGATGTTGTTCTTCACTTTCCAGTACCTAGAAATTTCTCATCTGTCTTGTACTGTTTATGCTGTTCATATCCTGATGGTTAATGATTCCTAATTAAACAATTCAACTTCTATTAGCAACTGTTATTGAAACGTGACTTTTGCACCTACAGATATGTTGCTTTGAATATTTAACATTTATAACTAACTTGTATGTAAATAGATGCAAATTATATTATGCTCTGATTGGTATCAGTTGTGTATAATTTCATTGCACACCTTTTATAAGATGCACAAAGACAAGATGGCTGTCTGTTTCTTGTTTCTGACATCTACATTTATATTTTTTTCATTCACCCTACTATTGAGTTGAAATACGTAAGCAATAGGTTTGCAGTACTATTACCCTTGTTTTTAAGATTTAATTTTTCTTCTGACCTCTTGTATACAAGCTGCTATTCGTACAGATATCTACATATACATAGGCTGCTCTGGTATGGCTATGTACATGCCTATACTTGTTTGTATATGTAAATGGATACACTTTCATGTATATGATTTTGCATTTTTTATCAGTTTGTATGAACTTTCTCATATTATGTATCATAGCAACATTACCATCATAAGTTTGTTTTCTTTTGAATACTTCATAGTGAAACATTTGTTAACTTCATTAAAGTTTAGTTCTCGTCCTTTCTTCTTCTTTCTTTCTTCTTCATTCTTATATCACTGCAGAAGATCTGTTCTGCTCCTTTTTTGCTTACTCCATTATTTTTACACCTTGGGCAGACATGTATCCTTTCATTAAACATATTATAAGTATATAGGTTCATTGGTTCATAGTCAAGTACTAGGCTAGCTGCCCTTGCAGGCCATTTTAAGCCTTGCCAGTTTCCCTTTTGTGCTGAAAGTAACCTATCCCATTAGCTTATAGATTGGCCTTACCCATCCATCCACAACCATTTTCCCATTTTTGCACATGGGGTCAAGGTGTCACTTCAACAATGACAATCATCTAGAGTATAAAGGTTCACACTGCTGGGTGACTAGCGCTACTACAGCTATTCTTCCGTACCACATACTCCCATGCACATTCACACTTACAGCCAATTTAGAGTATCCACTCCACCTACTGCATGTTTTTGGAGTGTGGCCACAGAGGAAACCAAACAAGCCAGAGGAAAACCCACACAAACACAGGGAGGACATGCAGACTCCATACAAAATCACCCCAGATGAGAATTGAACTAGAAAGCTCTTGCTGTGAGGCAACAATGCTATCTGCTGAGCCACTGTGCCACCCATTGGTCTTACCCATCCCATGGTCCATAATTATATACTACCCCTAATGAAAATAACTGGGATCATACCATAGGTAATTTGAGGAGACCCAGGCATGGGATAAAGCATTTACTAGCTGAATCTGTCCATTAGTAGTGCAGGGGGCAGTCTTGGGGTACATTTTCTGTTTCCCATTCATAGGTCTAAGTTGCAGTTGAAAATGGGCAGAGATGAACTTTATTTTACCTGTCCTTCCAAACTGTTCTGTAGATATTGCAGAAGAGGTTTAGATCACCCAACCAAGGATTTCTGATGCCATTTGACTCGCTGTTGTGCAGTAAATACATCATTAATGGATCAGAAGTTGCCTTATATGGCAGATACAGGTCACCTATTAGCAGTCTGTAGGATGTCATCCTCCAGTGTTGACTTGGTTCTCAGAATGCTTTTTTGTTTTATAAATATAATATTGTGTATAGTTGTTTTTCTCTTTAAGAACTTGCATCCAAGGACTTCCAAGATGGCTGCACACTGCAATTTCGGCTCACCCAGCAAGAAAAAAGAAAGTGAGAAATAAGAGCTAGTCATTCCACCAGAATGAGTAAAATTCAGTTACAGAGTTTTGAGTTGGTCCATGTAGGACATGTTGTTTAGGTTTTGTATCCTTTTATTAAGGTGTATCTGTGGGCGTTCCTGTTGTATAAACACTTACAAATGTATTTTATTTCAATGATTTTAGTAAAGAATGGTTATTTGACTTCTTCAATCCTTCTTTGGCAAGTAGCTATACCTAAAAGAACTGGTTAGAGCATATTTCATCTCAGCAAATAAGAGTAATTTATCAGTGGATACCAGTGTGAGCCTTCATTGGTACTTGCAGGAAAGGTAAGAGGCACTATTTTTTAAATTCTGTCTGAGAAAAGCTAGACAGACAAAAAGCAAACCTAATGGTATTATTTATTGTTATTTGACTATAGCATTTCATTAACACCTATGTGGAGTGAAATATCTTCTGTTATAATGCATATATTTACCCACAACTCTGCCTTATTTCTAGATTCTGACATATTTTAGCCTAAATGTTAAACTGGAAGTCTGACAGATTATGGGTTCATAGGTTGGTACTAGGGTATCAGCCCTAGGGTCTATACAAGCCTAGCCATAACAATTCCCTGGTTAGTTCTTCCCACAGTATTTGGAACACATACCATCTCAGGGCTTAATTTAAAACATGTTGATGAAGAATAATTGCCATACTATATCAGCGTTTCCACTATGGTAAATATAGAGGGATCTATATTAAATTATCAAAATTTGAATTCACCGAACGTTATTTCCATTGAAAATACCATTCAGCGAATTCTGAATATTGCGCTCGCAGTACAGTGAAGATCAGAAAATTTGCCTTTCTTCACTGTAGTGTGATCTCGGGGTTGATGTATATAATTAGCAGGGGGAATTCGCTGAACGTTATTTTCAGTGGAAATACCATTCGGTGAATTCAACTTTTGATTATTTAATATAAACCCAATATAGAGATATAATGACTTAAAAAAAGTAGAAGGGATTAAGTGTTAGGTGTTTATGTAGACATAAAGTTTTCATTTGGAGATGTGCAGTTATCACTTACTCATGTACAGCATTCGTGAAATTTCCCAGGAAACACTGTATCCAGTGCTAAAGAACATAAATCGAGAGAGACCTTAGACTAACCAAAGTCTAAAGGAAGGTCTCAGAAAAGTTAAGAAATGTGGAGGAAGTGACCTCTATGATGAGACTGAACTCTTGTGTACAGTGGAGGAAAGAAAGAATAAGGTAGGTCATGTTATGGACACACAGAAGCCTCCATTGTCTGTTGGTCCATTACATGTGGCTTTAGTGACAGAAAATGTCATCATGAATTTGCAAACTTCCCCTAAACTTGTGTGACCTCAGAAGTCGTTATATTAAGTAAGGGGATGTAGATGCAAAACCTCTTGCATGTAGTGTGTGTGGGGCATGTCCCTATTGCACCGAAGGCCACTAATTTTATCTTTTTTTGGGGGGGTAATAGTACAGTTCCTCACTGCAGATGACCTTGATGAATGATACTGTAACCAGATGATCAGGGCCTAGGTGAGAGGGATAGAGTCAAGAAGAAAGGACTAAGAAGAAGCCATGAATCACATGCCAGCAATAACTAAAAAAAGCATGCAGGATAATGAAATAAAAAAGAGACACTGGTGCTTTCCTACCCATCTGTTGAAAAAAGAGAAATTTAAACAATGTGTAGTGGAAATTATTTAGGAATTATTAGAGAAGATAGAAATTTCTTCTGAAAATATCGCTTGGAAGTGGGATAAAATTAAAGTAGAGTTTACAAACAGGGTGGAAATAAAAGAAAGAGATATGATTAAGAAGTAACACGAATTAATTAGAGGTACTGACAAAGTTTAAAGTATTGCAGAAATAGGGGGAATTTAACAGAACAAGAAGAGGTGCAATTGCAAAATGCTAAACAGAAAATAAGGGATTGCCTCAATTATACACATGAGTTTAGAAAGACTGCTGCTAAGAAACTGTTTTTGATAATAACTCCAGAGCACTAAAAACTTTTAGCACAACAACTCGGGCAACAGAAAGCAGAAAGAATTGTCTCCAAGCTTAGGGGGCATATAACAAGGAAGAAAACAAAAGATCCTGTAGAGGTGCTAGAAATATTTCTGAAATTTTATGAAAGTCTCTATAAAGCAGAGAAATATGTAAATCAAGAAACTGTACAAATGGAAATGTTTATGGAAGAATTAAGTATGCCAAGGTTAGAGGTAGATGATGCTAAAATTACAGTCATGGTAAGAAGGGATGAGATAAAAACAATGTAACCAATCTACATGAAAGTCCCTAGGAATAGTTAATATTCCTGTGGAAGTTTGGAAGCCAGGAGGGGGAAAACTGATAAAAATCTGGAAGATTTTGTTTAACAGTATTTTAAGAGAAGGAGAAGCACCAACATCCTGTAAGAAAGCAGTGGTAGCTGTAATACCTAAAGAGGGTAAAGATCCATTGGCTTCAGTTTCATATAGGCCCATTTCAATTCTAAATCATGACTATAAAGTGTTTATGTCTATAATGGCTAAAGGATGGCAAAGGTGTTGCCAAAAGTGATATATATGGGTCAGTGTGGTTTTGTGGAGGGGAGGCAAAAATTTGACAACATTAAGAGAACAGTGGTAATCCAGAGGGAAGCAGAATGTAAGAAAATACCACTGTTGTTGTTGGGTCTTGATGCAGAGAAAGCATTCAACAGACTAAGCTGGGATTTTATGAGCAGGGCAATGGAAGCATTTGCATTCCCTGATAAAATTATAAGGTTAATTGGGACGATATATGAGGGATCAGAGGCAAAAATTAAAGTTGGTGGGTTCCTCTCTGGTAATTTCTGTTTGAGGAGAGGGACCAGGAGGGGTGTCCTGTTTCCCTTTGTTATTTCAAGGATATAATTGGTGTTGTAGTCAATAAAAGCTGGCTTTATTTCCAGATGATATTATTTTATAATTGATAAAACCAGAGTAGGATATTTCATTGTTGTGGAACATTCTGAGACAGTATCAAGTCTTTTCAGGATACAAAATGAATGAAGATAAAACAAAGACAATTGCTGTAAACTGTTTATCCACACATGAATTAGTTCAGCTATATGCATATTTATGGGGAGATGCTAAAACAAAGTACCTAGGAGTATGGGTTAAAAGGATTCTATTGTAGCAGCTAAGGATATGTGGGAAGTGACTAAACAAAAGATAATACAAAAACTGAAAAACTGGAAGCTCTTTTTTATGGATATGGATAGCAAAATACAAGCAGTTAAAATGTTTTTCATCCCTTTAGTTTTATACATGGGCATATTTTTATCAACCAGAGGAGAAGTTGTGAATAGCAATTGATAACAAGCTGAAGGATAAAATCTGGGAGAGGATGATGGCAAGAGTCAAGTAGAATAAGCTGATTCTTCCAATAGAACAAGGTGGTTTGGGATTAGCTTTGATTTGAAAGGGTATTTCAGAGCTACACAGTGAGGGCTTGTATACATATCACAAGCAGAAACCTAATATTCAAAGTAGAAAGGGATGATGACAAAACAGGGGGGAATCACAAGAAACAAGTCGAGACCAGGATTTTGGGTGCAGATTCTTATGGTGAATAACAATAATCATATATAATGTTATATTCATAAAGCAGCAGAATGTATTCTACGAACTAAGCCAACAGAGGAAAGGAGATTCTGCCGATAGGGATGACTCCAATTATGGCTACAGACAATAAGTCAGAGGAGGCTGGAATTTATTAGAGAAAACTAGCAAAGGAGCCAAGGTATTGGGAGCAAATAATTAGAAAGAGAAAGGTAATAGAATGGGAAGAGACCAATAATTTATTTGGACTGCAGATTAGAGATTGCCTTCCCTATCAAGGATTGATATTTGAGTATAGCATAGAGAAAGGAATAGGGGGATCCCAGGTGAAAGACCAGCACTGGTAGAGGTTTCAGTAGAATCTAGAACAGAAGCTGCTGTTAAAAAGGGATAATTAATAGAACATATAACATATTGCATGTTAACTATAAGAATTAGTCAGAGGAGGTTAGAAAGGATTGGGAAGAGAGAGACTGGATAAGCAATTCACAAAGAAACAATGGGGGGTATATGTTTGTCTCCCAAATATGGAACAAAGTCTAGAATATTTAGGATCTTTGTTTGGAAGTGTTTACACAAGTATGTTTATACCCCAAGTAGATTCCAAAGAATTTTTTCATCAGGTCATTAGCAAATGTTGAAGGTGTGATGGAGAAGAAAGAGGCAATTGGGAACATACTTTTTTGGGAGTGTAATGAGTTGGCAGACTTTAAAAGTTCCCTGCAGACTAGTCTTATCAGAAATACTGGGTGAGCAAATTGGTATAATTAAGGAAATTATTTTTTGAGCTATGATACAGAATTGAAATTCCCTAGCTATAGTAAGGCCTTGCTGAGTCTAATTATCGTGGCTGCCAAAAAAGCAATTACTAGAAAAATGGAAATCAACATCTAAACCAACTGCACTAAAAGTAGTGAATATAGTAACAGAGATAAAACAACTGGAAATGGTATTGTTAGAAAAGGGTAGGAGTAAATTACATAGAAAAAAATGAGAATTGTGGAAGCAATACATGCAGAATAAAATTTTGGAGGAGGAATGAGTTCTAAAAGAAGGCAGGATTTAATTGACCTATGCAATGTTTGACTGACAATGACTGGATAGATCACAAGTGATGTATAATGTTTGTAACTAAAAATATGTCAGTATGGTTTGTTTTTATTTCTATAAATGTATAATTGCCTGTGTCATAAATGATTATTTAATAAAGATGTTTCTTGTTTATAAAAAAGAAAGAAGAAGCCATGAATGGCAAGTAGAGTGAAACAGACTTAGAAGAGATATATACATGTTTTATTGCACAGAGAATCAGTTAGCTCCTTAGATTGCAATACCTATATGAGTGGTAGAATGGGACTTCTGAGAGGGTTCAGAAGTGGGGATCACTTTTAATGGAAGACGGGCAGCTGCAGAGGGGGTAACTATAGCAGTCTGCCAAAACAGACTGAGTAGTAGTTTCCATCTATCAACAATAGCCACATGTCATCCTTCAAACTTCTCTTGCTAACAAACCTGTTCCCCATCCTTCTATTTTTTTCCTGTTACCTCTTCTTTTCTACAAAATCCCTTTCATGCCTTCTCAAAGAATGCTTGCATTTCAAGATTTAATAAACACTACCCCCTTCTAATTATAAACCATTTCCTCGTCTACATCTTGCGTAAAGTATAGAAATAAATGTGTATTAACCAAACTCAACAGTCATGATTTTTCTTGTTCTAGCTTTGTTTTTGCAGCATTTCTTCTTTCATTATATGGGGCCTGTTCTAGTCCACTTACACTTTGTATAACCTACAGTATTTAGTAGATTGTACTCTTGTCCAAAAGGCTTGCTCTTAGTGTAAGTGACCACGTACACTGAGAGCAGGTATTTTGGAATCTGGCCTCAGGTGTAAATCACTTTATAGATGGACCTTAACAGCCAAGTAAGTCACACTGAGAGAAAGTCTTTTGGAATCAGGGCAGACATAACACTGAGAGCAACTTTTTTGGAATCTGGCCCCTTGTGTATGAATATTGCAAACATTGTTTTCTTATGTTGAAATGGTGTTTTAGGTTTTTTTGTAAAATTGAGTTAATTGTGAAGCTTTTCTCCCCAGGGCTCTGCTAAAAAGGGATTATTTCCTAGTCGGACTTTCCCAGTAAACAAGTGCTAAAATAAAAAAGTTTGTATATATGTAGTCGGTGTCCTGTAGTCTGAATGATAGCCATTTCCCTGAAGCCCAAATATGACAAAGATCAGCCTTTCAAACTGAATTTCTGGATTTTTTAAATCTTAATTTTCTCAGAGTTTTGTTGAGTTAGGTATCATAAAGAGTGATACCTGCGTGCAAGTGGTCTTTCCCTGTTTAGAATGAATGTGGCAAAGCCCCCACAGACTATATTAAAATCTGAAAGCTCCTACTAGTTGCTAGCTGTGATCACCTGTTGTATATATTTTTTTGAAGTTTACAGTAAAATGTACAAGTATTTCTGATGAATGTTTTGTATTTAACATAAATAAATAATGATTTTAAGACCATGCTAGTATAAAAATAGAAAGGGGGTCTAGTATACAGTTGTTATGGACCTGTAACTGAATGCATCTTATTTATAGGACTCATCTAGTCAGGAACGGCAAAAAATTGAAGAGTTGAAAGCAGAAAACAAGAAACTGGAGAAACAAAAAGCAGAGCTGATGACAGGCTTTAAAAAACAGCTGAAACTGATTGATATTTTAAAGAGACAGAAGGTAAGTTTTGAACCTAGCATGTATTCATATTATTGAAAATAGACTCCATAATTTAAGCTTTCTTTATTTTTTATTACATGGTTAACCATTTTCTGCTTGTCTTTCAGATGCATATAGAAGCTGCAAAAATGCTTTCTTTTACTGAGGAAGAATTTATGAAAGCTCTTGATTGGGGGACATCTCAGTAATTTTAAAAGCTTTACTCATTGTTAACAAAAGTATTCCATAGAAGACAAATGTTTGAATATATGGCGCAGTCACTATTTTCAGGAGATCAGCAAAAACTTCATCTACTGCTGTCTTAAAGTTTAGAATGACCACATATCTGTACTAAGTCAAATAAATTGTCTTTTTTAGCAGATGAAGTTTGAAAGGAAAATTCCACAACTGTTAAAAATGTTTCATAATTTGCTGTATGTCAAACATTTTCATTTCTGTATTTGGATGTTCATTTTTCATACCAAAACAAATGGAGAAAAAGTGTTGCAGGACAAACAACTAACCAAAACAAAACTATAGGCACCACTAATGTCTTCAGGAAACATGCACAGCAAGCCTCATACGTTAGAAGCAAAACTTTAATAAACACAAGTTGAGTGTTTTCATCCGAATCAACAGGACTTCATCATAACTGGTGTTAATTAATTAAAGCAAGTTTAAATGCACTTAATCAAAAACCATGTGGTTAAATAGGACCAATAAAATACAAAATACAAGAAAACAATCACAGTAAGGACCAGTAAAATACAAAATACAATAAAATGATCACATTAAGGGTTAATTAAGCAATAAAAATAAATCCTGGTTAAGAATGACTCCTTGTAAAGGCAGTTAAAAACAAGTTTCATATCTGTAGTGGATAAATACAGGTAAGAGAAATAAAAGTGAACCAATGTTGTAATAAAAAGAACAAAAAAAAACAGGAATAAAGTAATCTGAAAACCTATTTGCAACTTGGCAGCCTGTAGTTGCAGCACACTTTTTAAAGATATTCCATCATTTGAACCTGGGAATGTGCATGCATTCAGTCTAATCTGCCATAGCAGCTCTTTATAATCTATTCTAAATTCCTATGGACCACTCCTAGGATTGTATGGAACCTGGTCCAAAATAAACAAACAAAATTAGTGTTTTTCATACACATAAGTTTATGTTTAAATAGTGCATTGTTGATGTTTCTCATCTTAACATCATAATAATGTTCGTACATCTTTTACAGAGCGTGCACTCCATTTTGCCAACGTAGAATGCATGGCAAAAAATCACAATATGCTATGTATATCACCCCTTTAGAATTACAATCACACAAATAATTTAATTTGGATTCATAAATTGAAGGGTTTGAAAAATATGGCATGTGTAAACCATGTAAATATTTACATGTGGGGAAGGAGCTAAAACTTAATACTGTTCCTTATGAATTCAGATTAATACACTATTTAAACACCAGGTTATGTGTACAAAAAACACTAAGTTTTGTTTCTTTATTTTGGACCAGGTTCCATACAATCCTAGTAGTGGTCCACAGGAATTTAAAATACAGAATAAAGGGCTGCTATGGCAGATTAGACTGAATGCATGCACAACCCCAAGGTTTAAATGATGGCATATCTTTAAAAAGTGTACTACAACTATGGGCTGCCAAGTTGTAAATAGGTTTCAGATTACCTTATTCCTATTTTTTGGATTTTTTTATTACAATATTGGATGTTAAGTTGTCAATCTCGCCTTCATTCTTGCTTGATGGGTTCGGAGCCGATCCTCGGCTCCGACTCGGCACTTGCTAAGCTCGAGAGTCACTTTTACCAGCTCGAGGCAGCCCCATATCCCATGATGCAAGGCGGTAAGTACCCAGATCTCGTTTGCCGCTTCGCTGATGAGGTCCTCCTTTTACCAGCTCCTGGTAAGTGATTTGCTACTTTGCTATTTTAGCCCCTTTTAACAAAAAAACCCTTAATTGTTAGTTTTATATCAGTTTTAAACCTTTTCTGACAGAAAATTCTCTGTCTCTTCTTACTTTTTTAGTCAGACTTTCACCCATCCCATCCCCCCCCCCTGTTAGGGTGTGTGTGTGTGTTTACTAGTTATACCTTTTGGTATATTTAATTTAATTTCTTTGACTGGTGTGTGTGTCTGTGTGTTTACACCATGTCTAAAGAAAGGGTCTCAGGCTTTAAGAAGTGTGACTCGTGCTGTCAGAAAATGTCTCTGACAGATGGTCACACTTCTTGCCTGTACTGTCTGGGGCCTCTTCACCTGCAGGACTCCTGTGCTATATGTCATTCTTTCAGCCAGAGAGTCCTGCAGGAAAGAAGAAATAAGCTGATTTTGAGGGGCCTTCTTAAGCCGGAGGGCTCTCCGGCTAAGTCGGCTCCATCCAAGACTTCTAAGTCTTCCAAGGCCCAGGCTTCTGTGTCCAAGCCTGTGGCCTCGCCTCCGACCCATTCAGAGTCGAGACCGGCCCGGGCTGGACCCGATTCTGGGTTAACTAAACCTTCGGCACCGATGGCTATCGGTGCCGATTCTGGTTCGACCACTTCGGTGTCGGCTCCGATCGGTTCCGACCACCATGTGGCTCAGGCATCGGTGTCGGCCCGATCGGCTCCGACACCGTTACTTTGTGGCTGTATCGGCTCCGCTGGAGCCGATGCATCAACTACCTGTCGGCTCCGATAAGTTGTCGGCTCCGACAGGTTCAATAGTTTCATCGGTTCCGATGGCTCCTTCGAGGAAGAGGTCTAGGTCTCCTTCCTTGGAGCCGATACTTTTGGCTCCGGCTTCACCTCTCCTCTCGGAACGGAGCCATCGGAGCCGATCTTCAAGGTCATCCAGGCTTTCTGACCATGATTTAGAGAGAGTGGTCAGTAGACTACTTAAGTCACAGACACTGGCCCAAATGTTACATAGTCCGTCTCAACAGACGGCTATTGGTCCACACCCCATTGCAGTTCCTCCTTCAACTCTACCCCAGAGCTTAGCTTGGAGTTGGAGTCTTCGGGAATGGTTACTGCTATGGCTGAGGGACAGATACCCCCTTCTGTTCCTTCAGCCTCTACTCTTATCTCCTCTTCGAGACCTTCCTTAGAGGGATTCGGTGGCCGGGCTTCCATGGTCTCCTCCGAGGGGGTGAGTGGCATCGGACCCTTGTCCGAACCCGCTCTTCCCCTTGGAGCCTCGGCCTTGGTGAGCTCGGCTCCGACATCTGCCTCGGAGACTTCCCTTTCGGTGTTCCCTGGAGTTCCTAGCTCTTCGGAACGGGTTCTCTCGGACCTTCCTGGGAGGGGAGCATTCGAGGTGATGAAGAGTGTGCTGGCCACTGGTATCAGCCAGCAGTCTGTTCCCTTAGCTCCTCCCTCTATAGTGCCTGTTGACATCTCTGCCACTTCTCTTGCTACAGGACCCAGAGATCCTCCGCCTGAGGTTTCCCCATTGGGAATATCCCCCTCTTCCGAGGATTCTCCTGATGTTTCGGGAGATCCTCCTAGGAAGAGGACCTGTAAGAGGAAACATGTAGACTCCCCGAGTCTATCACTTCAGATACTGACTTAGATGAGTCAGAGGGATCCCCAAGATCCCCTCTGAGGATGTCTCCTTCTCAGACATCCTAGAACTCCTTAGACAGAGGGGAAACTGGCCCACCAATAATCCCTCTGAGGATGAGTCAGTATACCTAGAGGCGTTTGGATCTCGGCCCTCCACCTCCTGGGTGTCTCCGCCTTCGACCCCTTATGCAGGTTATTGCCCGAAGGCGTGGGCTGCTCCTGACTCTGTAGAGCCAGTCCCTAGGAGGCCTTCAAAATTTATTACTGCCCGTGTGATAAGCAATTCCTCACTAAGGGTGTCCCCGCTGATGCCATGGTGGTGGCTGCTGCCACCAAGAAGGAACTTGCAGATCCTTCCGTGCCGTCCATCCTCCTAATAAGGACTCTAGGACCATGGATAGGTACGGTAAGCGGATGTTTTCCTCAGCGACCTTTGCTATGCTCGCTGAATTACCTATGTCACTTCACCAGACTCCAAAGGGATATCCTTAAGGAGCTAGGTGATGTTGTACAGGATCCTACAGCTGCAGGGGCTCAGGAAAAATTGCTTCGCAGCTAGGAACCCTTAATTCCATTGCAAACTCCTCCATGCGACTAATATCATATGCTGCTGATGGAGCGAGTAGGGCCGCAGGTACAGGTGTGGCTCTTAGACGCCAAGCCTGGATGCGGCTATGTGACTTTGCAGATCCCTTTAAGGCGTCCTTCACAAATTCTCCCTTTGATGGGTCAGCTTTGTTTGGCCCTCAAGTGAAGGAAACTTTGACCAGGTGTGAGCAGGACGGCAAGACTCTTTCTGCCGTAGGAGTCCGTTTTTCCACCCCTTCTAGACCTTACCCCAAAGGACAGAAAGGTGGCAAAATGTGGTTCCGCAAATCCCAAGGAGTCAAGCCGGATTCACGTGGTCAGTTTACCCCTAAAGGCAGAGGGGGTAACAACAACAGATGCCGCTCTAGAGGCAGAGGGGGTCCAAAAAACCAGGGAAACAGAGAGCCTCTCTCTGACAAGCCCTTTCAGCATCCCTGAGATGTTGCCCGGCTGTCCCTCCTTGGAGGCAGTCGGGGGAAGATTATCACTGTACCCAGAAGCCTGGCACTCCCTCACTCAAGACAGATGGGTACAGTCGATCATATCCAAGGGTTACATAATTCCTTTCGAGGAAAGTCCTTTCTACCCCTCAAATTCCCTTCCAGATGTACCACCCGGTCTAAGGGAAATTGCAGAGTTAGAAGTCTCAAAATTACTGCAAAAAAGAGCCATTCAACCAGTTACAACAGACCATTCAGAGCCCGGAATCTACTCAAGGTTCTTTTGGTCCCCAAAAAGACGGGAGACTGGAGACCAATATTGGATCTCAGCAGACTCAACAAGTCTGTGAGGAAGACAAGATTCCGAATGGTCACTCTTCAGTCAATTCTGCCCTTCTTACAGAAGGACAACTGGATGTGCTCAATAGATCTTCAGGATGCGTACTATCACATCAAAATTCACAGACGCTCCAGGAGATTTCTCCGCTTCGGCTGGGGTCCAGTCATTTCCAGTTCAGAGCCCTGCCCTTTGGTCTCACTACAGCCCCAGAGTGTTCACCAAATGCATGGCAGTGGTCACGGCTCACCTGAGACGTCAAGGATTCCAGGTGTTTCCGTATCTCGACGACTGGCTCCTTTCAGCCACCACCAGGCATCAGCTTATTCAAGCCAGGGATTACACAATAAAGCTTTGTACTCTTTTGGGCATCTCGATAAACTTCGAAAAGTCATCCTTATCGCCCTGCCAGTCTATTACTTTCATAGGCGCAAACTTAAACACTGTTCGGATGTCAGCTACCCTTACAGATCAAAGAGTTTCAGACATTCAAAGTCATGTCAGGATCATTCTAGCCAACAAGAAAGTACAGGCCAGAATGGTTCTAAAGGTATTAGGCCTCATGGCTGCGGCCATTACTCTTCTTCCCCTGGCTTGCTTCTACATGCTCCTTCTTCAGTGGATGCTGTTCACACAGTGGTCGTACCAACAACTTCCAATGCGTCACCAGATTCTGGTGACACAGACTTGCAAAGATCATCTTGCTTGGTGGATCACATCTCCCCAGGTTCACCAAGGCAGACACTTTGTACCCCCATCCCCGGTAGCCACTGTCACCACGGATGCCTCCCTGATCGGGTGGGGGGGTCATTATCAGGGCAGGATGGTTCATGGGACGTGGCAGCCGTTCGAGTACCACCTGCACATAAATGTCCTGGAGATGAGAGCAGTGCTTTTAACGTTGCAAGCCCTCAACGACTTTCTTCCCGTAGGGACAATTGCAGTCCACACAGACAACATGTCTGTAGTTTGGTATATCAACAAACAGGGCGGAACCAAGTCCTACCCCTTGTGTCGAGAAGCGCTCAGACTATGGCAATGGGCAATCTCCTCTCATCGGTTTCTGGTAGCAACGCATATCCCTGGGAAAACCAACATTGTAGCGGACAGATTGAGCAGAGCTATTCTCATGCCTCACGAGTGGTCTCTCAAGCAATCTATAGCGGAAGAGATTTTTCTGGAATGGGGTCGTCCATGTTGCGATCTTTTTGCTACTCCCCAAAACAGCAAATGCCCAGACTTCTTCTCTCTCTTCCCTCTTCCAGGCCATCCCCCCAGAGACGCTCTGACCCAGGATTGGCCCCAGGGACTTCTTTATGCCTTTCCTCCATTTCCTCTGATCCCTCAAGTTATCCGGAAAGCAACCGTTTTGAGAGCCAAATTGATTCTCATTGCTCCTTACTGGCCTCGACAAATTTGGTTCCCGTTCCTCCATCGTCACCTTTTGGTGCAGCCGTGGCATCTGGACCCAGTGCCAGATCTTCTGATTCACCAATCCGGTCAGCTGCACCGGTCTATCCCTTCTCTCAACCTCACAGCATGGTTGCTCCACTTCCTTCCTTAGCCAGGCTTCCTTTGATCTCTAACCCTGTTAGAGACATCATAGTAGCTTCTTTAAAATCCTCTACCAGGAGGATTTATGCAAGCAAATGGAAACGTTTCTCTTATTGGGCTAATGCCAAGAATATTGATCCTTTCACTGCCCCTGTTCAGGCAGTCCTGGACTTCTTAGCAGAGATTTTTCATGCAGGCTCCTCTTCTTCCACAGTCAGAGTTCAATTGGCTGCTATCTCCAACTTTCATGTCGGGATTGCAGATCACAATATTATGTCCCATAGGCTTTGTAGGGCCTTCTTGAAAGGAATTTTCCTGCTAAAGCCTCCAATCAGGAATCCTCCTCCTCAATGGGATCTAAATTTAGTGCTGACATCCTTGATTCTTCCCCCCTTCGAGCCAGCTGTTTCTTGCTCCCTAAAATTTCTTTCTTGGAAAACTTTATTCCTAGTAGCTATTACATCGGCCAGGAGGGTGTCTGAACTTCATGCTCTATCGGTTCGACGCCCTATTTGGTTTTTCACAAAGACAGAGTATCATTGAGAACTAATCCGACCTTTTTGCCTAAGGTCGCCTCAAAGACCAATTTGAATCAATCCATTGAACTCCTGTATTTTTCCCAAACTATTCAGACAGAGCCGAACAAAACTACATTATCTTGATGTCCACCGCCAACTCAGATATTATTTGGACAGAACTAAAAAATTTAGGAAATCTGATCAACTTTTTGTTTCCTATGCGGAGAACAAGAAAGGCCTTCCTGTCTCTAAAGTGACCTTGTCTAGATGGCTTTCTTCGTCATCTCTGAAATTTATCTGCTCAGGGAAAACAGCTGTGCTCAAAACCTAAAGCACATTCAACTAGGAGCTTAGCTACTTCTACAGCCTTTCAAGCTAGACTTCCTTTAGACACTATTTGTGCAGCGGCCACTTGGGCCACTCCTCATACTTTTGTTTCCCATTACAAATTGGACTTGGCCTCCAGGGATAGAGCCAGTTTTGGCTCTACAGTCCTCAAGAGTCTGTTCCATTGAGCCACCCAGGATAGAGGTGCTAGGGACGCGTCCCATCAAGCAAGAATGAAGGCGAGATTGACAACTTAACATTAAGAAGTTATGTACCTACCATAACGTTCCATGTTAGTTGTCTTCTCTCGCCTTCTTTCTTGCGACCCTCCCTCCTTCCCCCGAGCCTGGACAGACCTTGTTTCTCTAAGGAGTTATTATGCTGAAGACCATTCAGTCCTGGTCTTTCTTACATCCTGTAGGCTTTCTTTCTTTCTTTCTTCCTTTGGGAAGTGTTTTATGCTTGGTGCTACTGCCCTTTGTCATCAAACGAGATCTGGGTACTTACCGCCTTGCATCATGGGATATGGGGCTGCCTCGAGCTGGTAAAAGTGACTCTCGAGCTTAGCAAGTGCCGAGTCGGAGCCGAGGATCGGCTCCGAACCCATCAAGCAAGAAAGAAGGCGAGAGAAGACAACTAACATGGAACGTTATGGTAGGTACATAACTTCTTATTCAATTTTATTTCTCTTAACTGTATTTATCCACTAGGGTTATGAAACCTGTTTTAACTGCCTTTAAAAGGATTCATTCTTAACAAGGCTTTAAGCTGCACCAAAGTTGATTTATTTTTATTGCTTAATTAACCCTTACTGTGATCATTTTATTGTATTTTGTATTTCATTGGACCTATTTGACCACATGGTTTTTGATTGTGTATTTAAACTTGCTTTAATTAACTAACACCAGTTCTGATGAAGCCCTGTGGAATCGGATGAAAGTGCTTAAATTGTGTTTATTAAAGTTTTGCTTCTAACGTATTGGGCTTGCTGTATGTGTTTCCTAAAGACATCAGCAGTGCCTGCAGTTTTGTTTTGGTATGTTTGATTTTAGTGATAATAAAAAGTTATTTATTTTTATGCAATTATTTGTTGGCTAATGCTCTTTGTGGTAATATATTAATGAAACTTATTGCATTATTATTATGTCTTGTTAATAGTAAATGTGATTTTTAGTGAATATAAGCTGTTGAAAGCTGCTTGTCTGGAGGACTTGTTATATAAAGAAAAGTATGGATGAATTAAAAGATTGTAAAGTTATGTCAATCGTGGATGATTAATTGTGTTTATGCAGTTATTTCTGGAGACCATCATATAATACCTCTGAAGCTGAAAGATGCCAGAGAAGAGGGCACACTTTTTTTTTTTTTGCTTAAACTGAGTTATCCCTTTTCAGTTATTATGACCTCTAAGGTAATATTTCATAGTTTCATAGTATAGTACTAGGCTATCTGCCCTGGGGCATTTGTAAGCCTAGCCATAGTGATGTGGCTTTTGCCACCCCATGAAATGGTACAAAAATGTACAGAATAAAATTAGAATACTGTGCCTCTGTCTAGTAGTGACACAATAAAGGTCCCCTTATATAATAGAATTAGTTTACTGTGCCCCTGTCTAGCAGTGACACAGATGTGACCCCTGGGGTAAACTTACGATCTCCCATCCACTCATGAAGATTTCTCTTGAAGAGAGTCAGTGAGGGGCTCTGCCTAATACGAACTGGGATCTTGTTCCAAAGCATGGGAAGCCTCTGGGTTATGAATCTATCCCTCCAGCATGTCCTATTCATACTTGTGCCGAGGTTTAAGTCTTTAGCTCTCGTGGTCCTGATGGATTTGAATTTTTTGAGGTGGAGCATGTCCATCAGATCCTGATTGGACATGGCCTTGTACGTCAGGCAGAGATCACCTCTGAGCAGGCGGTATGCTACTGAATAGAGCTGAAGTTTCTTTAGTCTGGCAGAATAAGACATATGTTGGAGACCCTTGATCCTCTTGGTGAGGTACTTTTGTGGTCTCTCCAGCTGTTGCAAATGCCGGGTGAGGTACATACCAAATGGAGCATTGTACTCAATCATGGGTCTGATGAGGGAGGAGTATAGGGGTACAATGACATCCCTGGATCTGGATGTGAATCCCTTCATGATGAGGTGTGCAAGGTAGAATGTTTTTCTAACCACTTTGGCAACGTGGGTGTCAAATGAGAGGTCGCTGTCGACTTGGGTCCCTAGGTCTCTGATTACTTTTTCCGTACTCAGTGGGTTGCTGTCTATGTGATAATTTGTGGGTACTTTGTTTTTCCCAAAGGGGATGACTATACATTTTTTGGCATATAGTTTAAGGCCATGAGTCCGGCACCAGTTGTCCATTTCTGTGAGGCCTTTTTGTAGGATGTATGTGTCTGCTGGTGTATCGACTATGGCGCCTAGTTTGCAGTCATCTGCAAACTTTGTCAGCCACAACCTTCCCATGTTTGCTTTAACATCTGAGAAATAAATGCCGAACAAGAGGGGTCCCAGGACAGATCCCTGTGGGACACCACTTGTGACTGGCTTTGAGTCTGACATTGCTCCAGCGATTTTAACTTTATGGGTTCTGTCCTTTAGCCAGTTTGCAACCCATCTAGTGACATAAGGGTTTACGTTTAAATTGTTGAGCTTATCTATGATGCCTGAGTGGGGTATTGTGTCGAAGGCCTTAGCCAAGTCCAGGTAGGCTGTATGGACTGCTTTGCCCTCGTCAATGACTCTAGTGACTGTTTCAAAAAAGTCAACCAGGTTCAAAAGGCAGGATCTGCCCTTTACAAAACCGAACTGGGTGGGGTCAAGTGTCTGTAGGTCCCCTATGTCTCTGTTTATGAGTTCCATAATGATTCTTTCCATAGCTTTGCAGACCAGGCTGGTTAAGCTTATGGGGCGGTAGTTCCCAGGGTCTGTAGAGGTACCCCCTTTGTGGAGTGGGACCACTGTTGCTGTATGCCAGTGTTCAGGTACATATCCTGAAGTAAGGCTAAGGTTAAATAGCATTTTTATGTGTGGGTTTAGCTCCTCTTGGAGTTCACGTAACACGCAACCCGGGATACCGTCAGGTCCCATTGATGCTGTGTTTTTAGCTTTGTTTAGGGCGGTTCTCACTTGGACATCTGAGATGACAGGGAGATTACATTCAGCTGGGATAAGTATTTCCTCTTTTGGGGGTGAGGGGAGAAATTTGCACTGAACCTGTCAGCCAGAATGTTGGCAATATCTGTGGGTTCAGTGTATTTTTTGTTGTTGTGAACTAACTCTGAGCATATAATAGAAGATGATTTCTTGCACTTAATGTTAGGTTTGTTTTGAGTAGTCTGAGAAAATATTTCATTAAAGGCCATCGATAGTTTTTCTTACAGTTTGGTATGAGAGTTATTTGCATTTAGAGGCTGTAGCTTGAAATGGGGCAAAGCTCATCTGCAAAGACAGTTATTTATGTTTTTAAAAAGTGTCTAAATGGTGACACTTTGTATGATTATGAATATTTATACTCTGTCAACTTTGTTCAGATCAGTGTTTTGAACTTAGGGATAATGTGAGTGTTCTGTGATCATTATTATAAGTGTTGAAAACTCAAAGCATTATTTCATTAGGTACCCTAAAAATTTAGTATTAAAATGTTGCCTTGCTTTCCTCCAAAAAATACCAAAACCCCGGAAATTTATGATGTCTGTCCATATTTATTTTTTTGTTTACCAGGCAAGTATGCAAGAAAAGCGCTATGCTTGTTTTATACAAAGGCAATAGAAAGTGTACAATGATGGAATGTTATAAATAAAACCATAGTAACATCTTATACAAATATAACACACACACACACATATACATATATATATATATATATATATATATATATATATATATATATATATAAACAAAAGTGTAGAAACTGCAGCACAGCAAGATTGCTTTGCATACAAGACCTAAGCAAAGACTGCAATGACAGTTGTATGAGCAATATATTGACCTGTATGGGCAATGAAATAAATAGTAATATGGCTTAGCACATGACAAAATATTAACAGTCGTTCATGACAGTGTTTTAAATCCTCCAGATATGAATGGGAGTGCCTAATACTTGCCTTAGCTAAAATGGAAAAACTAAACTTTGATGTAGATACGATTTCATGGCTAAGCAGTTACCTTGAAAACAGGATCAGGTGTACACTGTTTCCTCCCTTTCCAAATGTGGGACTTTCAGTTCTCCATCTTGAAGCCCACACTTTTCTCTATATTTGTGAATAATGTCAAACAAGAGATTTCATCTTTGAACTTCATTGAACCTTATATTATGTTGTTGACATCCTTTTACTAAATGCAAATAACTTTCATACCAAACTGTAAGAAAAACTATCGATGGCCTTTAATGAAATATTTTCTCGGACTACTCAAAACAAACCTAACATTAAGTGCAAGAAATCATCTGCTATGATTTTTGCTGCCCCCCACCCCAAAAATTATCTGAAACTATATTATTGCTCCTGAGGGACCCATTAGTTAATATCATCCCTCCAAAGTAAGCAAGCAAAAATACCTAGGCCTAAGCATGGACCTTGTACTATCTTTTAAAATTCATACTGAAACAGTTGTACAGAGGACCCTGAGTCAATTCAAACTTTGCCAGAGACTCTCTCACCTACTCACCCCTATAGGTAGAACAAAATTAGACATAAACTTCCTTTTACCTAAGCTTGAATAATTTGGTCTCCCTTTAGTAGCCCTTCTCTCCAGCTGGAATACATGTCCACTTCAAATCACAGTAAATAAAATCTGTAGGTCAACTCTCCTTGCCAACACACTTGCACATCACTGCCTGTCTTTAAGAAAAGACTTGCTGGCTCCCATTTGCAGCTAGGACAGCTCTTCTTTTGGACACCTTCATCATTAAATTTATAAAGGAAAGGTACTACACACATTTACAGTCAAAACTGCAGTAGACAAAGGACTTCCAAGAAGATGTAATCTGAGTTGTTGTGTCTTTCGGCTTATCCGGGTTAGGGGTCGCCACAGCGGACCTCCGGTCCGCCAATGTTTGGTAGTGGATTTTTATGTGCTGAGTTACAAGCCCTGATGCACAACCTTCAATGAATGCATGCCCATTCACGTATGCCTCCACACAGAAGACGCTCTAGCTGAGAATTGAACGGGACAACGTCTTGCTGTGAGGCGACAACATTACCGCAGCACCACTACTGCGGGTTTCAGTTCTCCCAGTGTGAAAACAGAAACTCAGAAAAGACAGCCAATGAATTTGTCTTTTTGGGTAAATCTCAGTAAATGGCTAGTAAGTACACTGCCTGGATGCCAGCAAAAAAAGAGATTCAAAGACCCCAAAAGAAAATCAGTCACAAAAGGTCAGGAGAAAACACTGTCAGGGAGGAATCCTGCAGCTATTCTGCAAAAAGCAGTTCATGCTCCAACTTTGGTGCAAGATGTATGACTTCCAGTAATCTATAAAAAAATAAGTCAAATGTGCTGAAAGAGTAAATCAACTCAAATAACAAAAGGTTGGAAAAAATTGAATAAGCTTTAAACAGATTTTCAGATGAGCTGATAAAACTGCAAAAATCAGAGGTCAAAATGAAGAAAAGCCTGTCTGAGTATCAGACTGCTCAGGAAGAAATATTTCAGAAAGTGGTAGAATTAGAGTAGGGAAAATCTGAGATTTTCTACTGTACCAGAGAAACATTGTGCATATTCTCCAAACCTAGTCATGAGAAAGCAGCCCAGACCTTTAATAGTATAGATACAATACTGCCAACAGAAAAAGGTGATTCTGACAAAATTGTGGCAGAAGGGCAAAGTACTAAACATAGGAGACAGTAGAGTATTTGTGGAGAATGACTGTTCCTTGTACAGCAGGCAAAAGAGGAGTAAATATATTCCAGCAATCAGGGAATGTCAAGAAGCAGCTGTGAGATTCAAGCTGCTGTATCTAGCTATTTTCAGAATATTTTTTTCCTAGAGGGTTAAAATAATTTTTGATGCAGAACATGCTAAGAAGGAAATGCAAAAGTTCATCCAACAAAAAATGAGCTATCAAACAGAAAGGGATGATTCTTCATATTCTTCTGATAATAAAGCCGATAGAGAGACTATGCAAGTTAAACATTTTCAGTGTTTCATTTGAGTTTTCTGGTGTTTATTAATGTATTATTGGAAAATGCAATAAAGAAACTTTTGAAGAAAAAAAAATGTCAGTGTTCCAAAGAAAAATGCTTGAGAGACAGAAAAAAGCACACAAGTTGACTAGAAGAACCAGGAGTATATTGGAAGTGAATCAGATACTGGATTTGGGAGATAAGATCAACAGGAAGAAAACCAGCAACTCAGAAATTGATGAATAAATGTGGGAATACGAAGCATTAATTACATTTGTGAAATATTACAGAAGAAGAAAACTAGAAATAGTGGACTTTCTTGACAGTGTTAAACTTGCAGGGGACTCCAAAGCATACTCCCTACTTCATGTCATTCTTTAACAGTTGCGTACATGTTTATCTAATTAAGCACAACGACACATCAACAGGTTCTAACGGCAAGGATGTTTTAGTTCTGATGAAATCTTGTTCTTTGTTGAGGACAAAAGTGCATTAATTTTAAATTTGTGCTCAACTGAATTGTGCATGTTGTGTAAACTTTGAGGTTTGCAGTGGATATTTGTTCTGAAGTCTTTGCTTCTTTGGGCTGTAGAATATGTGTGGTTCTTGGTGGTTATTCATGTCATTAATGTTTGGATGAACATTCAGGAGAGGGGAAGAGGAAGGAAAGACTTAATTGTAAATAAAACAAAATTTTGTTCTTAATATTTTTATAATGCATGACGTATACTGCATGCTATAAAGTACAGATTTTTCAGTTATTTTTGTGTGTAATAGGGATACTGAAGAAAACAGGTGCCCCTATTTTCCCTTTTCTTTCTTTCTTTCTTGTTCACTTTTAAGAAGTGTAGACACTGCAATGTAAAAAGAGAAGAAACCTGGACAAAAGAGCATGATAAAAGAAAAAAATTATATGCTTTTTTTTTTACTTTTGCATAGGTGAATGACAAGTTTTAAGTGTAAGCAAGTAAATAAAAGAACAGTGAACATAAAAAAAGTTTTCCTCTAACGCACAAATATTCACAGTGCAATATGAAAAGCTTGTAGTGGAAGGCAGCTGTAGTGGAAGTGTTTAGAGATGCAGCTGTAAAGAACCACCATATTGACCTGTAATGGCCTATATTTCAAAATGTGTTGATGATGAAACAGTCATCAAATGTATCTCCGTGCGTGCTAATCAAAAACCCTGGGTATCTGGTGAAGTATATGAGCTCCTAAAGCAATGAAATGCTGCATTTAAATCAAAAGACAAGGATGCTCTAAGATTGGCCAGAGCAAATCTAAGTAGAGGTATAAAGGAGGCTAAGAGGACTTATGTACGTAAAATTTAGGGACACTTCTCTGACCAAAGGGATTTCAGATGGATCTGGCAAAGCATTCAAGCCGTAACCGACTACAGGCCTACATCCTCCCCATATGATGACAACACAGAATTTCTGAACAAACTAAACACCTGCTTCAGCAGATTTGATATGGACAACAACACTGTGCCAAATAAGCTTCCTGTTGAACAGGTTGAGGAGGTGCTATGTCTAAGAACATCTGATGTTCTGAAGACCCTGAAACGAGTAAACCCAAGAAAAGCATCTGGTCCTGATAATATTATGGGAAGGGTTCTAAGAGACTATGCTATCCAACTCTCTACTGTACTAACAGATATATTCAACACATCAGTGCAACTAGCCATTGTATCCAGTTGCTTCAAAAATACAACAATCATTCCCTTACCCAAAAAATCCCAACCAACAAGCCTAAATGATTACCGACCAGTTGCTCTTACATCAACAGTAATGAAGTGTTTTGAGCGGTTGATTAAGAACCATATCTCTTCAAGCCTACCTGCAACACTGGATACATTACATTTTGCTTATAGATCTTAATAGCTGCATGGCTGATGCAGTAGCTATAGCACTTCATGAATCCTTGGCACATGTAGAGTGATAGCAAATGGAAAAAGGAAATTCTGCTAATAGGGATGACTGTAAATAGGGGTTCAAAATAGGTAAGGGGAGCTTAAATTTACTGGAGAAAACTAGCAAAAGAGCTGAGGTATTGGGAGCAAATAATTAGGGAAGGAAAGGTAATAGAATTGGAAGAAGCCAAGAATTACTTTGAACTGCAGGCTAGAGATTGCCTTCCATATCAAGGACTGATATCAGAGTTTAGGCAAAGAGAAAGAAATAAGGTAAGTCCTAAGTGAAAGACCAACACTGGTAGAGTATTAATAGAATGTAGAATAGAAGCTTCTGTTAAAAAATGGATAAATAGTAGGATGTAAAAAACATTGCATGATAACTATAGGAATCAATCAGAGGAGGTTAGAAAGGATTGGATACGCAGTCTCCAAAGAAAGAATGGGGGGATATATGTATGGCTCCCAAATATGCAACAAAGTCTAGAATATTTAGGATCTTTGCTTGGAAGTGTTTGCTTAAGTATTTTTATATCCCAAGCAGACTCCAAAGAATTTTTCCTTAGGTAGATTACAAATGTTGGAGGTGTGATGGAGAAAGAGGTAATTGGGAACATATTTTTGGGAGTGTGATGAGTTGGCAGACTTTAAACATTCCCTACAGAGTACTCTTTCAGAAATATTGGGTGAGCAAATCGGTGTAACTAAGGAAATTTTTTTTTGAGCTGTGTATACAGAATCGGAATTGCCTAGACATAGTAGGGCCTTGCTGAGTTTAATTCTGGTGGCTGCCAAAAAATCAATTACTAGAAAATGAAAATCATAGTCTAAACCAACTGTACTAGATGTAGCGAATATAGTAACAGAGATAAAACAACTGAAGGTGGAATCTTTAGAACAAGGTAGGAGCAAATTACATAGAAAAAATGGGAATTGCTGGAGCAAGACATGCAGAATAATATTTTGGAGGAGGAATGAGGTATAAGGGAAGGTAGAAATTGAATGAGCTTGACTGACTGACTGGGTATAGATTATAAGTGATATATAATGTTTGCATCTGAATATGTGTCAATATGGTTTGTTTTCATTTATATAAATGTATGATTGTCTATGTTATAAGTGATAATTTAATACAGATGTTTCTTGTTTTAAAAAAAAAATGCATTAGAGTGCAGGTGTATTCGCTCTGCGGTAATGGTGTGGTCTCCCTGATCAGACTTATATTTGGATTAACTATGGTAAAGGACAGTCACTAAGTAGGCCCAGCCTCCTGAAACCAACTGCAAGCTAAGTAAAAATTCAACAGACCTTACACTGCTTTACAACAAAATTAAAATAATTCCTTTTTAAGGAGAGTGAATGCAAATGTTTGAGAAACAACAGAGTGCTCTATCACTTTAATAGAACACTTATAATTTAATCTTCACATTATATTTTTTCTGAACAGTTGCACATTGCTCTCCAGGCATTTTAAATATGGAAAATGGTACATGCAGTAAATACTGAAAATGCTGTCTTTAATACCCTGTTGTCTATTGTATGATGTACTCCACTGCTTCAGTACTGTAAAATTCCAGTTCCTAATTTCGTAATGTTTCCCTTCTTTATCTGTTCAGTTATGGAAATGCATCTCTACATAATATTAATCATGTTTATTGGCTTTGTACTGCTAGCACAGTATCAGTAGTATGATTATGTTTTGATGTTATCATTGACTATTACCGAAAATTTATCGCTGAACTTCACTGCTCCATTTGTACTCCAGAGTGAGCCTGGGTTATGGCTGAAAAGGGTCTGTTGAGCAGCCCACCTACCCAGTAAACAAAGGGTGAAATAAAAAATAAAATAGCTATAAATAAAAACAAATAAAATAGTTATCTGCAGAAAATTCAAAACTGGTGGTAGATAACATGGCTCGATGGCACAGAGTGATGAAACCCTGACTACAACCCAGGTGACTGTGTTCAGTTAGCTGCTCTGGTACTGCAGGAGACAAAGGGGGAAGGAAATGACTGAAGGTGCTCAGCTTGTTCACCTCTTTGAGGGTGAGGGGTGGGCTGTGTACACTAGGATTAATTGAGATCCCAGGTTGGGACTGGAGGAAACCACCTCCCATGCTTTGAGTTGGTAAACAGCACTATTTGCTGACAGCAATCCCTTTTTTCTTAAGGAATTTCCTAGAAAAAATTATTATTTTTTTTAATTTTCCCTAGGAAACATGCACTATTCTTCTGCATAGTGAGCATGGTGGGATGTAGGGCTTAGTGAGAAAACCTCAAACCACCTCAAATGGCTACCTATATAATGGTTCCTCTCATCGAACTCTTGCCTCAGTAATGAGGGAACAAATATGTCAGTTGACCAAGACAAGGGCTGATGACTGGCAGGCAAATGGGCAAAAACAGCAAAAAAAAAAAAAAGACATGACAGATATCCTGCTTAGTATTGTAGTTACATTTCTGTCAACCTAGCAAGTTTATCTACATATCCCAGAGAACACGACTCTGTGGCCTGAATAACATTTGCACCAGAAATATATTTTTACCTGTCCGTCATCACTGTTTATTACTTCTAGATATTCAGAAACAGTAGCTTTATTTAGATTTATAATGTTGAAGATTAAATGCTATCCACCCAGCATTTGATACCTACATGTCTTAACTGGTAGTGGATGTTCCTTTGTCATACAAAAAGCTGCAGCCATAGTCTCATACGAAAGTTGCAGCTACAATAATGGTTTTGTTATGTTTACTTTGCTTGTTTGCCAGTGGCTTGCTGAATTGTATCCTTTTTATATCTTTTTTCTTTTCTTTTTTTTTCCAGTAAACATCTTTATTAAATTATGACATATAACAGGCAATCTTACATTTATATAAATGAAAAACAGGCACTTGCGTATTATCGCAACCAGATTTTCGCGGTTGTGAATTTAGAATACTTCTGTACAAACGAGGCCACAAACCACTGTAAGGTGGTATTTAGGGTCTGTTTTATTTGTTGTGGACTAGCTTTGCATTACAGGGTCTGTGAAGGGGAAGACAAACATTTGAGGAAACCCGCTTCCTGTTTTCAGAGTGCCTTACACACGCACGCTTGAATTATAATGCCTGCTGTTGTTCTGACGAACAGATTCTTTTGACTGTGTGGAAGGAAGCCTTCAGAGAAGGCAAAGGCAGACCCTGTAATGATGGTTTTGGTCACTTTTTTTTTGGGGGGGGGGGAGTACTATTTGTAAAGACATCTTCAGGTCAAAATTAAAAAAAACTGCTAACAGCCACAAAGTACAGGAAGAAGCACATTGTCCGGTAATAAGATGTTTTGGGAAGTGTTCTTACTACGTGTAATAATAAAGTGATTTTGAGTGTATCTGTATTTGTAAAGTATGGCCATGGGGACACTTTGTTAGCACCTTAACTGAAATTATTGACTGGAGTTTGTGTAACTCAGCACTTTACCTAACCTAAGAAAAGCAGCAATCCTTGCCCTTGACATATTTACAGTCTCCTGCAAAGAGGAGCACCACTGTGTAGTTTCAGGAGCAAAGAGGTACAAACTCGCACCCTTTCTCCTCTTCGTGGCTCATACCCACATTGACAGAGTAATGTTTTCTTCTTCACAGCCCCCTTTATAGATTAAGCAACCTGTTTCCACACACACATACCAAATTATGGCAGTGCGGAAATCAGGTTGCGATAATACGCAAGTACCGAAAAACAAAATGACACCACTTTAGTTGCAAACATTATACACCTCAGACACCATTGGAACAACTGTAGTTGCAAACATAAATCATTTGATAAGCATGAAGCACTTTTCTTTTTTTTTTTTTTCACTTTAGTTGCAAACAGTTTACATTACAGATACCATTGAAACAACTGTATTTGTAACATTATACATCACTTATAAACCATCCAGTCATTGTCAGCAAAGCATTATACGGCTCATTCAAATCCTGCCTCTTAAACCTCATTCCTTCTCTGCATATACTGTTCCCACAATTCCCATTTTTTCCTAAGTAGTTTGCTACTCTTTTCTAAAGATCCCTATTCCAGTTGTTTTAGCTCTGTTACTAAATTCACTACTTCTAGTAAAGTTGGTCTAGACTTTGATTTCCATTTTCTAGTAATTGCTTTGTTGGCAGCCACCATAATTAGACTCAGCAAGGCTTTACTATGTCTAGGCAATTCTAATTCTGTATAATAGCTCAAAAAAAATCATCTTCCCAGTCAATCCAATCTGCTCACAGAGCATCTCTGACATAGTGGTCTGCAGGGAATCCCTAAAGTCTGTCCCTAAAGTTAATATCTTTTTTTTTTTCTTTTTATCTATATATTTCTGAATTATGACTTTTTCATAAGGTTTAAAATGAGTGATACCAATTTGACAGTCTTCTTTTGAGAAAGTAAACACATCCTCAGTCCACTTTTTGCCCGTGCTAAAGTGTAACATATAGTACCATATCAACATTTCCATTTAAACCATTCATGAGTTCAGCATTAATCAGAACTGCATGATAGCATACAGTATGTCATGAAAGCAGATTCCTGTTTTACTCTTTTTTAAGGAATTATCTATGCACTAGAGGTGTACCTTGGCCCATAAAAGGTCTGGTCACTATTCACTAATGATATTTCTAGTTGTGTGACGCATTAAAGTAAAAAGAAAAAAATCAAATCAATAACTCTGAGGAAAGAGTTATAATGTGTATCGAACACATAACTATTAATGTTATGTTGTCCCATCTCGCCTTTGTTCTTGTTGGTTGGGTTCGTAGCCGAGCCTCAGGTCGGACTCGGCTAATTTACTATAGCATGAGAGCTTTTACTGGCTTGAGGCTAACCTCTATCCCAACATGCCTAGCAGTAGCTACCCAGATCTTGTTTGCCGCTTGCAGCGTTGAGATTGCAACTACTGGCTCAGGCTAAGTACTTTGTGCTTTTTTCACTTTATCATTATCCTTCTCAAGGTTTTGTTGTTGTATTGACTCATTAGAGTGTTTGCTATCCCCTGTTAGTCTAACAACCCCTTTCTCTGCTTATTGTGGGTGTTTTTGGCTGTCGTTTTCTCCTCAGGCCTTGCTTTCCCCTTTAAGCCCGTTTAAATTAGAGGGTTCTTCCTCTTTTTCCCCACTCTTTCTGGGATACCCATTTAAGTTAGAGGCTCTTCTATTGGGGGAGGAGTCGCTGTTTAAGTTAGAGGCTCTACCCCTTTTCTCTTCTCCCCTTCAAAAAAAAAAAAGTGCTTCCTTTTTTGTTGTTTGGGCTAGCTGTTACAGCCTGGTTGTACTTAGTTGTTGTGTGCTCTTAGCTTATAGCTTTGTGTGTTTCTAGTACTGTGAAAAATTCTTTTTGTCAATTAGCACCATGTCCAAACAGTCGAAACCCTCTGGGTTCAAAAAATGTGACTCGTGTTGCCAGAAAATGTCCCTTACAGACAGGCACACAAGTTGTGTATATTGTTTAGGGGCTGTTTACTTGCAGGACTCTTGCTCGATCTGTCATGCTTTCAGTTCCAGAGTCCTGCAGGAGAGAAGAATTAAGCAAATTTTGTGTGGCCTTTTGAAGAACTCTCAAGATTTTTTGTCTCAGGGTTCTCAGCCAGCTAAAGTGTCTGAGAAACACATCAAGCCATCGATTCCATGTTTGGAACAGACAAAAACACTGAAAAACCTTCAGATCTCTTGGCTCCCAGTGTTGGCTTCAACAAAGCTAAGTCTTCGACGGCTCCATCTATGTCCTCGGAGCCAGCCCGGACTCATAAGAGAACAAGGTCTCCTTCTTTGGAACCAGTACACTCTTCTCCACAATCTCCTCTGCTGCAACCTGGAGCGGGCAGTCACTGGTGCTGTTTGCACTCCTCTCGGTCCTCCAAGCTTTCGGATCACGACGTGGAGAGAGTGGTCAACAGGCTCCTTAAGTCACATGCACTTGCTAAATTACTTTCGAGCCCAGCCCATAAGGAATTGGCTCCTTCAGCCCATACAGCTTCTCCATTGGTTCCTCCTCTGACTCTCTTGAGCTTGGAGCCGGAGTGCATGGAGGTCGTGGTCGTGGAATCATCAGCTCCAGTTTCTTCTCCTTTATCGGTTCCAACAGCCGCTCTGATCTCCTTAATGTCTCAGTCCATTGAGGGATCTGGGCGCCAAAGCTCTCTCACCAGCTCCAATGGGGAAAGTGGCATCGGACCCTTGCCTGACCCCGCTCTCCCTCTCGGAGCTTTGGCGCAGGTGAGCTTGGCTCCCACATCGGCCTCAGAGCCATCACTCCCAGTTCACAGGAGATCTCTGGGTACTTCAGAGCCCGCGGCTCCTTCGAGATGATGAGGATCATGCTGTCTCCTGAGACTGCTCCACCCTCGGCTCCATTGGCTCCTTCTTCCTCGGTGCCTGTGCCTGCCTTTGACCCTCCTCCTGCCTCTAAGTGTAGGGAACCTGTGCCCCAGTACGCCCCATTAGGTGACCGCACTTCTTCCTAAACCTCCCCCGAATATTTGGAGGAGATTCCTCAAAAGAAGAAGTGTAAGAGGAAGCATCTAGACTCCCCTGAGTATTTCACTTCAGATACAGACTTGAATGAATTGGAAGGGTCCCCCTCTTAGGATGTCTCCTTTTCAGAGATCTTGGAAATCCTTAGACAGAGGGGTGGCTGGAAGTCCCTAGCCCCTTCTGAGGATGGGTCTGTCTACCTGGATGCATTTGGTTCCTGACCCTCCACCTCTTGGGTGTCTCCACCTTTTGACCCACTTTTGTCTGTAGTGAGTCAAAAGGCATGGAGCACTCCAGAGACCATGGAACCAGTTCCGAGGAGCCTGAATACATTTATTACTTCTCCCGAGGATAAGTCTTTCCTTTCCAAAGGGGTCCCTGTTGATGCCATGGCAGTGGCAGCAGCCACTAAGAAGAAACTTGCGGAAACTTCATCTGTCGATGCGCCGAACAAGGAGTCTTATACAATGGACAGGTATGGGAAGCGTATGTATTCTTCAGCGGCCTTTACTCTCAGGTCACTGAATTACTTGTCTCATTTCACACAACTTCAAAGGGCTCTCCTGAAGGAGCTAGGAGATACCCTGCAAGATCCTACAGCTGAGGGAGTTGCGAACATAGCAAATGACCCTTATGAACATCAGTTGTTTCAGCTAATTGGAGATTCTGAATGCTCATGGCTTGTTTCGTCATTTTAATGGGCAATTTCAGACCAATAAAGCCAAGCCCCACTAGCTGCGGATATGCATATTTCGGCCTTGTCAGCACAGCACAAGCAGAGTGTTTGACTAAGCATAAGAAACACAGAGCTGTTATACCTAGCTGACTGCTTTTACTGTATTTGTGTTTCCTCCTACTTTATTTTGCTTTTGCCTCTTAAAAATACTCAATTTTACTTATTCTGCTGCATTTATTACTGCTTGGTAGTAGTCTGATTAAATTGTAACTTATTCTAAGTCTATTGGTTAAGCACTTGGGCTTCATACCAGTTGTTTTACATTAAGAAGGTTTGTGGTCTGCACTGTTGTGGCAGGACAGGTAGCTTACATCCTTCTAAGATGGGAATTGATGATTGAAGGCTCATTGTCTGCTATTCTAAAAGTGTATTAGTTCTGGTTTAAGAACTTGGGCTTCAGGCCAGTTATTCTATATTAAGAAGGTTTGTGGTCTGCACTATTGTGGGAGGAGAGGCTGGATTCTGCCCTTCTGAGCTGGGAATTTCTGGTCACAGGCTTATTGTGCCTGCTTATTAGAACTGTTTCTTTTGGAAATTGGTACACCTTGTTGCTGTAGCATAGACCAGATTCAGGCCTGCTGAATCTAACTTTGTTTGTATAACTTGAGCACTGATCCAGGCCATTTTTTTTCTGGAGAAGTTTCCCCTGCACCCTAGTGGCAGGAGTGTGCAGTTAGAACTTGTCTGATTGAAGACTGCTGGAACAGGGCTCAGTTTTGAGCTTTTTTCTGATTAATTTGGGTACTTTGTTTAAATCAGTTTGTTCATTTTCTGTTGTTTTATATATATAAAAAATTGCACATTATTCATCTGCTTTTACTATATTTGTGTTTCTTCCTACTTTATTACTAGGAGTATTACAACTCTGATCTAAGATATATAACAATAAGTATCCTTTTCTGTGCATTTAAAGTGCTTTTTTGATTGTATCTGGTTTATTTTCTAAAAAAAAAACAAAACAAAAAAAAAACTTGTTTCCTGCCTTCCTAAGCTAGTATAGTCTAGTTTTCAGGTTAGTGCTGAATTCAGGGCTGTGTTACAAATCTCTGTGTTTGCCCATACCTTACTTGGATATAAGGAAGTTTCTCTGTTCACCTGAGAGAGGTGGGCTTTGAGCAGCCTATCTGTCCCTGGAGGAGTGTTGTCAGCCCAGAAATTAGTAGTTTATTGGCCATTTTGGGCTAATTTCTATCTCTTTCATTTCCCTGCTATAAAAAAACGTATTTGCCCAGTTTTGCACGCTGGCTAGTTAGCTAGGGTATAACTGTTCCCTGCTCCACAAAGTCTCCTCTTCAATTTTTCCCTTGGAACTAGACAAACTTTCAACTTAAGCACTCAAGCCATTAATTTCTCGGCCTGGCACTTACTCAAAGCTCATAGCAAGCACTTATAAACCCTAACACTAGACCCCCCCCCTATGCTGTACAGAAGGACAAGGCTCTCTGTTTGACCTTACCAGCCAATCTGTAAAACAGTTTACTGTACCTATCCAGGCATGTCCAATGGGCAGTTTCAGGTGTACTCTCCAGTCCAAGTGGTGAATCTGGGCATTCTGAGGCAATGTTACAACTGCCTCATGTACACAGACAACCCTCTCCTCCTACCACCAAACACTAATACATGCGAGAGATGCAATTATACAGCCAAACTGGAGGCTAAGCTCTCTCAACCCAAGACTGGATCCAGACAGTCATGAGCAGAAGGAAAATACTTTCATCACACCACCAGTCTCACATAGACCCATTAAACCAGCACCGGCAAAAAATACACATAAATACACGAAAACATACTCAGAGGCTCTAAATAAAAATCTACAAAAGCAACAGAGACCTCTAAAGCAGGCATCCAACCTCCACCCCCCCAACACAAACCATGAAACACACCTCACAAAACCAGTGTGCCATGCAATCACAGCCCTTAAGGCAAAATAGCATACCCAACATACTAGTAGTAGGTGACTCTATAGTCAGGCACACTGGCGTCCCACTCACTAGGCTGAATAAGGAGAAGGTTACTGTTAGCTGCCTGTCGGGTGCCAGGATCCACCACATAACACAAGCACTCAGGTCACTCCAGAACAAGTACAAATATGACTCTGTCATTGTCCATGTTGGTGTGAATGACCCGAGCCATACCTCCCTGGACTACACGAAAAGAGACATGGAAGAGCTCTCTGATCATGTAGCCCAGGCCGATATGACCCATGACCCTGAGTAGCATCCTGCCCTCACCAAGAATGATACCACGGTATAAAGAAAAAAATATAAATTTCAACAATTAGCTAAGTTTCTGGTGTCATAAAAAGAGGATCCAGTGTCTGTCTGCCTGGGATGACATGCTCGACAAGCCATGCTGCTTTGCTAGAGACGGCTTGCACCTGTCACCCTTAGGCTTTCGAATACTGGCCAGGACTCTTGCCACCCCCATAGTGCCTTTTTTAGGCAAGGCTCAAAAGACAAACCCACCGCCGTAAATAGCACAAGTAACAAAAAACTGAGGGTAATGCTACTCAGTGCCAGAAGTCTAAACCTCAAAATGCACACACTCGAGGCACTCCTTAGTATGGAGAAAATAGATATATGTGCAGTAATAGAAACCTGGTTTAAGGCTCCAGAGAGCACCCCAGCACCACCAGGCTACAACTCATACCATACATTTCAGCCACAGAACCCAGACTGAAATACAAAAGGTGGGGGGGCATATCCATATTCATCAAGGATACCCACACCTCCAGGTTAGTGGCACAGCATGATGCTTCAGAGATCATCCACGTGCAATTAACAGTGGGCAAAACTGCAATTCAAACTGTAGCTTGCTACAGATCACGCGCCATGTTCCAGGACCCCCATTCTGCATTTCAGGAAACACTGGGAAACATAAAGGTTCTAGCAAACACCCTAATATTTTGTGATTTAAATTACCTAAACATTAACTGGGAGAACTACTCAAGTACTAACTCCCTTGCCCAACATTTCCTAGAATTTATAAACTCAAACACCCTGGATCAACTGGTCAACACTCCCACCAGAGGTGACATATTGGACCTGGTCATCACCAACATCGGCGACTGGTGTTCCACACCAGAGGTCAACCCCTCGCTGGTTAGATCTGACCATAAACAAATCACTTTGGATATCCACATTCCACCCCCAGATAAGGAAACCACCATGAAAAACTTTTCAAAAGCAAACTTCACGTTACTTAAGACCGAGGTGAGAGTTTCAAAGCCCCCATGCTAAAGCATAACACTGTCCAAGCTGCAAAATCCTTTACTAATGCATTCTATGGGCACCTACAAGAATGCATGGATCATGCTATCCCAAGCAAAACCAAGACTCACTCCAAGAAAAGGAAACCAGTCTGGTGGACTTCTGCCATAAACAAGCTATACAATAGAAGGAGGAAACTAGCACAGAAACGAGTAAAATCCCAAGAAGGGAAGACATCCCTGATCAGTATCAGCAAGAAACTATAATCCCTTATAAAATCATCCAAGGCAAGCTTCAAAAGAAAAATTGCCAAGGACTCCAAAGATAACCACAATGCATTCTTTAGCTATGTCAAGAATCTAAGTGACAATGCTCAGATCTGCTCGGAGTTAGTGCAGAATGGCACAAAATACACTGAACCAACTGATATTGCCAACATCCTGTCAGACAGGTTCAGTGCAAACTTCACCCCCAAAAGGGCCCATAACCATACCAGTAGAATGTAGAGCCCCTGAAATCACAGACAGGTTAAAATAGCCCTCTCCAAAGCCAAAAACACAGCATCAATGGGACTGCACGGTGTCCCAGGCTGCATCCTACACAAGCTCAAAAACGAACTAACCCCTCACCTAAACACACTGTTCAAACTCAGCCTCTCCACAGGCTACGTACCCATGGAGTGGTGCACAGCAACAGTTATTCCGCTCCACAAAGGTGGGACCACAACAGACCCTGGGAACTATCGCCCTATAAGCCTGACTATACTGGTCTGCGAGGCTATGGAGTGCATCATCAATGGAACTCATTAACAGAGACATTGGGAACCTCCAAATACTGGACCCTACCCAGTTCCGCTTTGTTAAGGGCAGAGTATGCCTCCTAAACCTGGTGGACTTTGAGACAGTTACCAAGGCTATAGACGAGGGAAAGGTGGTACACACAGCCTACCTAGACCTTGCAAAGACCTTTGACACCATTCCCCATTCTGGTATTACAGACAAGCTCACCAGCCTGAACATAAACCCCTACATCACAAGATGGGTTGCCAACTGGCTCACAGACAGAACCCACATGGTGAGAGTTGTAGGAGCTAGATCTGACTCTAAACCGGTTACAAGTGGCGTTCCCCAGGGCTCAGTCCTAGGACCCCTCCTGTTCGGCATATACTTCTCAGAGGTACAGGGAGAACTATGGCTGACAAAGTTCACAGATGACTGCAAACTAGGGGCTGTAATTGGCTCTCAGGCTAACACAGACATTCTCCAAAAGGGTCTCACTGAAACGGATACCTGGTGTCAAAATCATGGCCTCAAGCTAAATGCCAAAAAGTGCATAGTCATCCCCTTTGGAAAAAACAAAGTACCCACAAACTACCACATAGGTGGTAGTCCCCTAAATACGGAAGACGTAATAAGGGATCTGGGGACCCAAGTAGGTAGTAATCTCTCCTTTGATAATCACATTGCCAAAGTCATTAGAAAATCCTTCTATGTGGCCCACCTAATCACAAAAGGGTTCGCATCCAGATCAAAAGAGGACATTGTGCCCCTCTACTCATCACTCATCAGACCTATCATAGAGTACAACGCCCTATTTGGGATGTACCTTACAAGACATCTGCAACAGCTGGAAAGACCACAGAACTACCTCACCAAGAGGAGGATCACTGGCCTCAAACAGATGCTCTATGCAGCTTGACTGAAGAAACTCCAGCTGTACTCGGTTGCATACCGCCTACTCAGAGGTGACCTCTGCCTGATATACAAGGCCATGTCCAACCCAGAATTGATGGACATGCACCACCTAAAGAAAATCATATTCCCTTGAGCCACATGCTCTAGGGATCTAAACCTCACCACAATAATGAATAGGACATGCTGGCGGGATAGATTCCTATCCCATAGACTTCCTATGCTTTGGAACAAGATTCCAATCTACATTAAGCAGAGCTCCTCGCTAACCTCTTCAAGAGAAACCTTGACGAGTGAATGGGAAACAGAAAGTTTACCCCGAGGATCACTTCAGTGGCTCTGCTGGACAGAGGCACAGGGAACTAATCTAAGGGGGCAGTGAAAGCCAACACATTCTGGCTAGGCTTATAAATGCCTTTGGGCAGATCCTAGTACCTACCTACCTATGAACCTATAACAAAGCTGAAATATATATCCACAGCTAGTTGGGTTTGGCTTTTTTGGTCTGAAATTGTCCATTAAAATGATGAAACAAGTCATGGGCATTCAGAATCACCAATTAGCTGAAACACCTGATGTTCATAAGGGTAATTTGCATATATCCCATGTGCCTCTGATGGGAGGTCACTTAGTGGAAGTTCTAGCTTTGCTGGAGTTTTCATTTTGTTTTTTCTGATTGGTTTTTCAGTTACCTTCTCACTTATTGTTTTAGTTTGTTGTTTGGGATATTTTTGCAATGATAATGGACGTCAGCTGGGTATAACAGCCCCTTTGTTTCTTATGCTTAGTCAAACATGTACTGATGAGGTCATAACAAGGCCAACATATGCATATCCACATCTAGTGGGGTTTGGCTTTATTGATCTGAAATTGTCCATTAAAATGACAAAACAAGTCATGGGCATTCAGAATCGCCAATTAGCTGAAGCACCTGATGTTCATAAGGGTCATTTGCATATATCTCATGTGCGTCTAATACAAGAGGTTTGGGAGGTCACTCAGTGGAAGTTCTAGCTTTGCTGGAGTTGTCATTTTGTTTTTACTGATTAGTCTCCCCCCCCCCCCAAAATAAAAATGCTCTATCCCAGATATTCCACCCAGTCTTCAGGATCACACAATCCTAGAGGTTCAAAGATTGCTAGAAAAAAGAGCCATCCATGAAGTCCCCGCAGACCAAATCAGATCTGGAACTTACTGAAGGTTCTTTTTAGTTCCAAAAAAGACAGGGGACTGGAGACCCATTTTGAATCTCAGCAAGCTAAACCATTCAGTAAAAAAGACAAAGTTCTGGATCATAACACTGCAGTCCATTCTTCCCTTCTTGGGTCAGGACAATTGGATGTGCTCCATAGATCTCCAGGACGTGTACTACCACATGAAAATGGACAGGCAATCCCTGAAATTCCTACGCTTCCGGCTGGGAGCCAGTCATTATCAGTTCAGACCCCTGCCCTTTGGTCTCACCACAGCCTCCAGGGAGTTCACTAAGTGTATGGCAGTGGTCATGGCTCCCCTGAGGTGTCTAGGATTCCAGGTGTTTCCATATCTAGACGACTGGCTCCTCACTGCTACCACCGAGCATCTACTGATCAAAACACGGGAATACACAATCCAAACTTGTTCCCAGTTAGGCATCACCATAAGTCTGCCTTGTTGCCTAGTCAGTCTATTACCTTTATAGGGGCCAACTTAGATACAAGACGCATGATAGCAAAACTGCCTCAAGACAGGGTATTAACCATTTGTCAGCAAGTTTCATTTCTCATAAAAAAGACGAGAGTTCAGGCAAGAGAAGTTTTACAAGTCATGGGCTCAATGGCTGCTGCAATTACACTAGTTCCTTTGACACTCTTCCACATGCAGATTCTACAGTGGCTTCTTTTCGCTTAATGGTCTTTCCAGGATTTACCAATGTCACCCATGAGCTTGATCATGGAATCTTGCAAAAAGGACCTAGTATGATGGCTTGTCTACCCCCAGGTGACTCTGGGCAGACCCTTTATAGACCCCCATCCTGTAGCCAGAGTGACCACAGATGCCTCCCAGGTAGGGTGGGGGGCATTATCTGGGACAAACTGTCCAAGGAATGTGGCAACCTCATGAGTACCCTTTGCACATCAATGTTCTAGAGATGACAGCTGTGCTTTTGGCATTACAAGCACTTAAAGACTACCTACCTACCAGGACCATTGCAATTCAGACAGACAATATGTCAGTGGTATAGTACATCAACAAGCAGGGCAGAACCAGATCTTACCCCTTAAGTCGGGAGGCACTTTGAGTATGGCAATGGGCGATGTCTTCCCAACATTTTCTGATTGCGACACACATTCCCGGAAAATATAACGTGAGAGCGGACAGGTTCACCAGGGCTATCCTCATGCCTCACGAGTGGTCCCTGAAGCAAGAAGTTGCGGACTTGATTTTTCAAAAATGGGGCCAGCCATGCTGCGATCTTTTTGCCACTCCCCTGAACAACAAATGCAGCAGCTACTTCGCCCTAGTTCCCCCTCCGGGACAGTCATCCAGGGATGCACTTGTTCACGATTGACCTCTGGGACTACTCTATACCTTTCCACCTTTCCCTCTAATTCCAAAGGTACTTCAGAAAGAAAGTCTCTGGGTTGCAAACTCATCCTCATTGCTCCTTACTGGCCTCTTCAGATATGGTTCCCGTTTCTTCGCCATCATCTTTAATTGGAGCCTCGGATACTGGACCCAGTTCTGGACCTTTTGCTGCATCAGTCGGGTGGGCTTCATCCAGCCCTCCAAACCCTCATGCTGACTGCTTGGTTCCTCCACTTCCAGTCTTAGCCAGGCTCCCAAACATTTCTCCGGCTGTACAACACATCCTAGTGTCCTCCCACAAGCCCACTACCAGGAGGATTTACACTAGCAAATGGAAGAGGTTCTCTTATTGGGTGAAGAGTAATGATATTGATCCCTTCACTACTCCTGTTCACAAGATTCTTGACTTTCTGGCCGAAACCTTTGAAAGAGGGGCAGCTGCAGCTACTATTAGGCTTCAACTAGCTGCCATCTCCAATTTTCATGTAGGAGACTTGGGCTCTAACATCATGTCTCATAAGTTGTGCAGAGCATTCTTACGAGGTACAACTCTTTTACGGCCCCCGGTACCTAAACTTGGTTTTGGCTTCTATGGTTCTGCCACCTTTTGAACCAGCAGCATCTTGTCCCCTGAAATTTCTATCTTGGAAAACCCTCTTGGTTGCTATAACCTCAACTAGACGGGTTTCTGAATTACATGCTTTTGTCTGTTTGCCCACCATATCTCATTTTTCACAAAGTCTCTCTCTTAGGACCAATCCTTCCTTCCTGCCAAAGGTATGTTCAGAGTATAACTTAAATCAGTCCATTGAGCTTCCTGTGTTCTTCCCCAATTACGGCAACAAGGCAGAGTATAGACTCCACCAATTGGATGTTCATATACAATTAAATTTTTATTTACACTGGACCAAAGACCTTAGAAAATTAGACCATTTGTTTATATCCTTTGCTGACAATAAACAAGGTTATCCAGTTTAAAAAATGACCTTATCAAAATGGCTGTCGGACACAATCAGTTATTCATATGATTTGCGTAAAAAGATGCTTCCAGGAAGGCCCAGAGAACATTCAACCAGGGTCTTAGCTACCTCTGTTGCCTTCCAAGCTAAATTGCCTTTAGATTCAATCTGTGCAGCAGCAACACGGGCAAATCCTCATACCTTTATCACTCATTACAAAGTGGATGTGGTCTCCCGGAATAGGGCATCCTTTGGTTCCATGGTCATGAAGAGTTTGTTCCAGTGAGCCACCCAAGAACCAGGTGCTGAGGACATGGTCCCAACCAGCAAGAACAAAGGCGAGATGGGACAACATAACATAAAGAAGTTATGTACCTACCATAATGTTCCATGTTTGTTGTCCTTCATCTCGCCTTCCTTCTTGTGTCCCCCCCCCCTCCTTCCCCCTTCCTGGAGGTTCGAGAGGAGTTCCTTTATTGGTTACACTGGCTGAGTTTCCTGCTGACATACCAGTTTAGTTAACCATGCTTTGTTTTGTTCCTCTTTCCTTTATTTCTTAAATGCTTAGGAGCTTAGTAAGAAAATTGTTTTTTACTATGTATGTCTAGTGTGGGCTATTACAAACAAGATCTGGGTAGCTACCACTAGGCATGTTGGGATAGGGGTTAGCCTCGAGCCAGTAAAAGCTCTCGAGCTATAGCAAATTGGCAGAGTCGGAGCTGAGGATTGTCTCTGAACCCAACCATCAAGAAGGAAGATGAGATGGACAACAAACATGGAACATTATGACAGGTACATAGCTTATTTTTTTATTAAATAATTTTTTTATTAATTTCTAAATATTTATATTTCTTTATAATTCACATAAATCCATCCACCCATTTTCTAAAGCACTTATTTCTAAACTTCCTCTCCCATAATGCCCAAATCTCCTCAGATCTCTCTTGCTGCTGTTCAGGGTCAGACGCATTCTACAAAGCTCCTGTCAAACTAAGTGTAATTTAATATGTTTTGCTCTTTCAGCTTCTCTGTTGCCTCTTCTTCCTAAAAATAGTCATTAGTTAGGTTGATAGTTTAGAAGGAGTTTTCCTTCTTTCCTTAGTATTTTATTATAGCTGGGGGGGTGTGAGCTCTGCTCCCATCATTTTACTGTTTTCCTCTGCTTCTAGTATTTAGGGTTTGTTCTTATTAGTTATGCTATAGTAGTGATACTATTTTTCTCCTTAAGCAAGTTGATTTTTTTTTTGCTATAATTTTTTTTCTGGTGTTGTCAGAAAATTGTGGAATCTTCAGTCATTTCTGCATGTTACTGTCCCTTTGGTGTTTTCTTTCAGTGGTGTGTTGTCAGAAAGATGTGGAATCTTTAACTGTTTCTTTATACTACTGTCCCTTGTGTTTTTTCCAGTGGTGTGTTATGCTATGCTTACGTTTGCTATGCATAAGACTTTAGGCTTCTGAAAATGTCTGGGGTATGGTCACAAAGTACCCCCTTAAGATACGATTGCTGTGTTTATGGCTAGGGGTCATGTACTTGGATTCAGACTGCTAGGCCAGCACTTTGTTTGGGGCAGCGGCCTTGGTTCATCTTAGGGTGAAGCTTGTCATGAAGGGCATGCTTTCTGTCCCTGCTGCTGCATATTCCCAGGCTTCTGCTTCTACCTATCCTGCTAGATGTATTTGAAAGAAAGAAAGACAAGTATAAAAAGAGAGAGAGAGTGGAAGAGAGACAGGAAAGAGAGAGAGAGAGAAAAAAAATCTAGTAAAATGGAAAGCGAAGTCAGAAAACAACCTATTGATCATTCTATTTAGGATGATCAAGCACTGAAACAAGGCCTTCACCTTCCTTGGCTTCTGCCATGGTTCCTTTGTCAGTAGCCTCTGAATACCAGTTACTGCTGTTGATGGCTCCAGCGTCGGAGCCATGCAGGTCTCTAAGGTTGGACTTCCAAGTCCCTTCTTGTCATTCGCTCTGGAGTCTGGTCAGCTTCACTTCTCTTTCCAGTGCTGTATCTGGAGTTCTCCAAAGCCTTCCCCTTCTTGGATCTGGGCTTCCACTTTCAAGAAACAAGAAGTTGAACAGCCCTTGCAATGTCCCAGTAAGCTGTCCTCTATGGCATCCTCTAAATCTGCAAGATCCTCCTGGAGTATTAAGAAAATTGAGTACTTTTCCATTATCGAGGAAACAGTTGTAAGGCATATGGATGGATAGACCTAACCTTGAAATTGCAATGCAGGCAACTTACTGTTACTGACGTATCAAAATGGTTTGTCAAGGTGGCAGATTTCCGAAAAGTCCAACCTTTGTCATATGAAGCCCTTTCCTTGTACCAATTCCCGTTTTTCTTAACCAATAATTGCTGGGCTTTACATCTTTTTTGCCACCGCTCACATCTGGGTTGTGTATGCGCTGTAGCACTGTAGACAAATACCCTGTTAATTCATTAATAGGGGGTGAATGAACATTCTTTTCTGAAAAAAAAGTAAGGAAGTGATCCTCTTCCCGACCATTAGCTGATCGGTAAGGGAATAAACTCACAGCAGTTTAGTAAGAAAAGCGATCCCAAAGGCAATTATTCTGAAACCCCAGAAGCAGGACTGACTTCAGATTTCCCCATTCTCAGTGTCTGCATATTAACAGATATGCCTCCCAGCATTACAAATCTTAATACGCTGACCATTACAAATCAGCTGATGGTCAGAAAGAGGAACACTTACTTTTTCACAAAATAATGTCAGTCATTCACACACTATTTATGAATTTACAGGGGATATTTCTACAGCTGTCTGTATAAGTGGGAGTGACTTGGCTGCAAATCAGTAACAGTCCGACAACAAATCCAGACTGAAAAGCACAAAACCATCCGAAATTAAGCAGCAGTGAGCTGCGAGGAAACATCAGTACAACGGTGGCAACCACGCCAAAACTCAAAGCAGAATCGAAGAATCAAGTCACCACTGATGAGTTGCCAGAAGATGAATACTAGCATGAGGAAGAACACAAAGTTAAACTCCAGAAAAAATAATCAGCGGGAACTTCACATCAAGCGGACATTTTTCTTGTTGCCCTGATAACAGAAAAGTACTGAAAATTGATTTGGACAAGTTAATGTGGACATTTTTGATGGACCAAATGGACCTGGGGATTATTCCCTCAGCCCCTTCTGACACCATAGCTATTCATTTCTGCCTTCTCCGGTCCGCCCTTTGGCAATTGTGATCCTTGATTCTATGCCTATCCATGTCATCTCTTCATTAATGCTGACAGCTTGGCTGCCCGCAGCAACAATTCCTGCCTTGACGTATTTCACTCCAACTCAGTTGCAGCCATCTGCAACCTGGAGCCATAGGGTTGGGGCTGGGGATCTGGGATGGAGGGTTTACGCTAAGGTTGTCAGAGCCATCTCTGGCCCCATGTGCATCAGCTTTGGATAGCTCAGCTCTGGTCTTCACTTCAGCCATGACTGATTTCTCCTAGGTCTGCAGATTGAGAAGGGTTCTTTCCCATTTGACTAGCCTTGGTTTTGATGTTTGATGATGTGAAGAGGATTTTGTCTCATTTGGAGACATGCTGTTCACAGTTAGTGTCAGGTCCATCTTGATCTTCTCGTTTTTTTTTTTTTTTTGTTTACCTCCTCCAACAGACAGACAGTCATGTCCATTGGACCATTATATGAAGTGCATATATGCTTTAGCCATCTTTTCACTCTGTGTGCTGAACTACATGGCACAAGTAACTATGCTTCAAAGGGACCTAATCACTGAAGTTAATAAGTCTGTGGCTTTGTAACCTTGTAGCAAGTCTTGTAAGACCCTGGAGAGACTGTTGGACACCATGTTATCTATATTGAACATTTCCATGTATCTCATCTCAAATGCAGTGAATAGTATGGCATGCACAGCAGGCACCAGCATTGCAGTTCACTGTTTTGCCTGAATGCACTTGTGTCATTTTGAAGAGTGCTTCATGGCATTTTTCCTTAAAGCCACCTTTGATGGGTCCATTTTATTTGGACCAAAAGTTAAGGAAACTAGGCTTAAGCTAGATGGCAAGACATTATCTGCCATGGGAGTTCATGTTTCCACCCTGCAGAGGAACTTCTCAAGAAACCAGAGGGGAGGAAAGAGACTGTTCCTCTGCAAGTCACAAAACGTTTCTCGGGATGTTCCAGGTGAAGGTCCCCCCCTGAGGCAGAGTGTGGGGGGGAGTTTAATGGATGCTGCCCAAGGACTTTATAGGGCCCTTCTCTTGCAAGCCCTTTCAGTACTCCTGAAACCTTATCTGACTGCTGCACTGGAGGCAGTTAGTGGTGTTTGGCTGTCCACCCACAACCTTGGCAGGCCATCACTTTGGATGTCTGAGTGTTGAGAGTCATTGCCAGAGGCAACATCATACTTTTTCACTTTACCCCAAGTCTAAGGCAAAGATCCATTTGAAATGTATCACCCCACTAATGAAGGGAAGCAGCAGCAGAGATTTAAAAGCTGCTCATAAAACTAGCCATCCAAGAGATCCCACCAGACCAGACAGGATCCAAGTTTTTTTTTTGGTGCCAAGCAAAATCAAGGCCTTCAGGAGTATTTTGGAGTGAAGCAAATTGTGTCTTTGTCTAACAGACCAAGTTCTGGATGGTAATGCTGCAGTCCATTTTACCTCTGCTGATAAAGGAGAATTGGATGTGCTTGGTGGACCTCAAAGATGCTTAGTGTCACATAAAGATAGCAGGGTATTCTAGGAGATTCCTGCACTTCAGGCTTGGGGCCAGTCAATACCAGTTTCAAACAGTGACCCTTGGCCTCACCACAGCTCTCCAGGTGTTCCCCAAATGCATGACAGCAGTAGCAGTATAGCTGAGACTGCAAGGATTCTGGGTATTTTCATACCTGGACAATTGGCTACTTACAGAAGCCTCAAGGGCATTATTGGTCCAGGCACATGACTTTTTGCTTATTCCATGACTATCCTCTAGAATTGCATTCAGTTTCTAAAAATCCAGTCTTCAACCTGTTCAAACCCTAGAGTTTTTTGGATGCCATCTGTACACTACAACTCAGATTTCCAAGCTTCCTCCTTCAAGATTACCATAGCTTTGACTTCAAGCCAACCAAATTCCACTGCTTTAGAAGCCACCTCCTTCCTTGGTTCTTCATCTTTTCAGTTTAATGGCAACTGCAATCTTTTTTATTACTCTAGCCACATACCTCATGAAGGTTCTCCAGTAGACTCTTTCAGTCCAGAGGACCATGTCAAAGCACACAATGGACTCTCCTATCTATCTTACTGACATTCATTCTTGTTAGATATCCTGGTGGGTAAAATCAGATCATGTCTCTGCAGGGTGTCCATTTCTTCTTCTGCATTTTGGGTGAGGGGCCATTATGAAGGGAAATGGACAAGGGTACCTGGTCCCATTCAGAGGCCAACCTGCACATCAATATTTTGGAGATTCCAGCAGTCCTTCAAGAGTTGCAGGCTTTTCACGATGGTCTTCCCAATGGTGTGATCTCTACCTACACCGACAATGTCAATGATTCGGTACATAAACAAGAAAGGGAAAACCGGACCTTACCCACTATGTTAAGTGGCTATGAAGGTGTGGCAATGGGTGATATCCTCACAACGCTTTATAATAGCAATGCATATCCCAGCGCAATCTAGCATTCTAGCGGATGATCTCAGCAGGAACATTCGGGTGTTCCCTCAACCCATCAGTGACTGCTCAGATTTTCAGATGCTGGGTCTAGCCTTGCTGCAATCTATTTATGATCACCTTCAGCACCAAATGCAGCAGCTTTTTTGCCATGGTCCCTCCCAAGGGACAGTCACAGAGGGATGCTCTTCTGCATGCTTGGTCTCCAGGTCTCCTTTATGCTAATCCTCCAACACCCTTGATGATCACATTCTTGCAGAAAGCAACCCATTGCAGTACAACAGCAATCCTCATAGCACCTTTCTGACCCAGACAAGTCTGGTTCCGGTTCTTGTGAACTCATCAGTTGCATGCTTCTTGGGTTCTTTATCCCATTTGCTATCCCATCCTTTGTGCCTCCCTCACCTGAATCAGAAAGCCTTTAGGTTGACTGCTTGGTTCCTCTGCTTCCATTGATGGGAAGATCTCAAGCTTTGTGAAAGAGTTGTGCATGTCCTTCTTCCCAGAAGCCCTGCACTGGAAAGGTTTATGATAGTAAGTGGAAAACATTTTCCATTTGGGCCATTTTCAAATGGTTTGGATCCTTTCTCTGCCCCATTAGATGTGATTTTAGACTCTCTAGATTGTCTTTTTCTGGCCAGGGCTAGTTACTTTGCTATCAAGATCTACTTGGCAGCCATTAACAATTTCCAGTGGTTTAAGACCATCTTCCAGTCACTTCTTTAAGACTGTCCATATTCTTTTTGATGGGTATCTTTCTGCTCAAGCCTCCAGTAAGTGATTGGATTCCTCCCTGGGACTTTCCTCTTCTTCAAGTATTAACCAGGGCCCCTTTTGAACTGGCTGCTACCATGGACTTAAAGTTTCTCTCAAGGAAAACACTTCTCTTAATAGATGTCACTTCTGCCAGATGAGTGTCTGAACTACAGGCTTTTTGTTTTACCCTGCCTTACCTTATTTGTCATAAAGACTGGGTGTCTTTGAGGACTAATCTTTTCTTCTTGCCTAAGGTGGCTCCTGAATCTAATCTCAATGAGTTGATTCAGTTGACGGTTTTCTTTCTGAGCTTCAGTAATAAGGGTGAATGCATGCTTCATTGCCTGGACCTCCATCACTAGTTGAGATTATATTTGACAGAACAAAGCATATCAGGATATCAAACCAACTTTTAGTGTCATTTTCTAGAGTCAAGTTTGGGAAACCAGTTGCCAAGCTAACTTTGTCCAGATGTCTTTCTGATAGTGCATTGTTTCTTTATACTATGAAAGGTGTATCTTTTCCTCTGAAACCAAAAGCCCAGTCTACTAAGGCAGTGTTTACTTCAACTGCCTTTTTTGGGTGTACTTCTTTAAATGATATTTGTCGGGTGGCTACCTGGTCTAATGCTCATACCTTTCTGTCTCATTATAAAATCGATATACAGTCCAGGTCTAGAACTCCTTTAATATAAAGCTAGATCCATGTGTCTTTTGTCCATTCCAGGCATCGATGTCTCCCTCTGTCCCCCTTCCATATTGTCATTGGTAGTTGTGACTCCTGGTGGACTTTGTGAGCTGGTCTGATGTCTGTTGTGGAGATCTTTTTTTGTCTGATTCTGGAGATTCTGTATTGCAGGTCAGGTATGGTAGGGCGAACTTGATCTGAGGAGATTAAGGCATTCAGAGATGAAGATTCTAATGTGCTGGTCTTAAATCCGATAACCCAGATTGAGATGGATGGAAGTGTTAAGGTAAGTACATCATTTTCATTTTTTACAGGTTTACTGCACTTTTTATTAATAATAATGTTGTAATGCATGAAGCTTGGTGATTATACTTCAGTATCCAGAAAAATACAAATCAGTTAAGCAGTTCTATAGTGAAAGACCAGTTCTTAACAAATGTTAAGCACTCCCTGCTTCAATTATTAAGGTCAGGTATCTTGTGAGGCAGTTAAATCTGCAGTACTCACAAGCAAACAGAAGCAGCAGAATAAACAAATTTGTTTCTGCCTGCTGTCTGTGCCATTAATGTATCTGTGACATTTTGTAACATGAGTGAGTGTATTACTGATTTTCTAACAGTGTTCACAGAGTGCTTTATGGCTTTGAAAGCCAGCAAAACACTTGGCAATTGTTTTCCCTATAATTAGTAGTACATGGAGCACATAAAACTCCATGCACAGGAAAGAATTATATCAGGTCTCTGATCATAACCCTTTATTATCTGATCTCAACCTGTCTGCCAAGATTCACCTGTAGAGCTTCACTCTAATGGTGAATTTCTTGGCATCTATGTCTTGAACACATAATAAGCAGGCTATGATCAGTGACTTGCTCATAATCTTCTATATAAATTGTCTTTAGGGGCTGGAGCAAGTACATTTTTTGCTTGTTACTTTGTAGTTTTTTAGGAAATGCTACTTTTTTGATACTTGTTTTTTTTACCATTACTAACACTGCTCACCAAGTTTTACGCTTCTTTCTCAGCTTAACCATGGAACAGTTTACCGGCACCTCTGTCCGTACTTCTTCCAGACCCAAAGAAAAAGAAAATGACTAGACAAACTTTGCCACTTCAGCAGGCTGCTTTGTTGCCTCAGCTGCAGATGGGTGACCCTGCAATGGGCATTTAAGGGTGTTCAGACCACTCATCTATTTCCCTAATTCCTCTGTTATAGTCCCCTCAGCCACCATGGACAAGGGGTTAGGCACATCCTCTGTGGCTGTTGGAATATTCTCTCTCTGTATATATAAAAGGGCCACTCTTGTCTGTTTTGGAGGAAGGAGCACAGAATGCTTCTCTGCCTGTTTCAGAAGCATGATGTCCTTGACATGAGTCAGACTGCTTCTATGGATATTCTTGGCAAAAAGAAGCATGTTTAATTTATTTTCCCCTGTCTCTGTTTTTATTTATTTATTTATTTGACATTTGTTAACCGGGTTGGTCCAACTGAGCCAGAAAGTAGCCCATTTTCAGTGGAAACTCCAGGAGAAAAGCTCCAGAACATATACATAATTATAATACATAGCTATTGTAAATACAAAATAAAGCAGAAATGCAGTAGGGAACATAATATAATACTAACATAGTCAGAGAAACACAGGTTGATTAGAAGAATATATGAGGGACTGGAGGCACAAATTAAAGTGGGTAGGGGTCATCTCCAATAATTTCTGCTTGAGTAGAGGAACCACGTAGGGTTGTCCATTTTCCCTTTTGTTATTTGCATTATATTTAGAACCATTGGCAAAGAAAATAAGGGACCCAGAAATTCAAGTATACAATTGGTATGGTAGTCAGGAAAAGCTGGCTCTATTTGCAGTTGATATTATTTTGTACATGACAAAACCAGAAAGGGACATTACAGTGTTGTGGAACATTTTAAGACAGTTTCAAATTTTCTCGGGATACAAAATTAATGAAGCTAAAACAAAGGTAATAGTGGTAAGTTATGTATCCACACACAAATTGGTCCAACAATATCCATATTTATGGGAACATGATAAAATGAAGTATTTAGGAGTATGGATTAGAAATGACTCTGTGGTGGCAGCTATGAATATGTGGGAAGAGACTAAGCAGAAGATAATACAAAAATTGAGAAAATGGAAGTTTTGTTATATGGATATAAGCCATTAACATGTTTTTAGTCTGATTAGTCTTATACACAGGTCAGGCATACTTTTATCAACTGGAGAAGTTGTGGATAGCAACTAAAAAAGAGTTGAAGGATTTTATCTGGGGGTTGAGGTGTTTGTCTTACAAAAGCATGGTACAGGGTTTGATTCTGAAATGGGATAATTGTTCAGGCTTAAAATGGCCCACAAGCGCAGTTAGTCTAGTACTGGCCTAGGAAGGGAAGACAGCAAGGGTCAAGTGGGATAAACTGATTCTACCAATAGAACAAGGTAGACTAGGATTAACTAATTTGAGGGGGTATTTTAGAGCAACACAGTTAAAGCAGAAAACTATAATTCAAAGTGGAAAGGAATGATGCTGACACAGGAAGGAAGCTCAAGAAATAAGGAGAAATTGGGATTTTGGATGCAGGCTCTTAAGGAGAACAACCAAAATAATACAGATATTATATTGATAAAATACCAGAGAGTATTCTAAGAACCAAACCAGCACGAGAATGGAGAAAACAGATTTTGCCAATAGGGATACCTGTGGTCAGGGATACAGATAATGGGCAAGAGGGGGCTGGAATATATTGGAGAAAACTGGCAAAGGATTGAGAGCAAATAAATGGAAAGGTAATAGAATGGGAAGAGGCCAAGAATATATTTGGACTACAGGTTAGAGATTGCCTTCCCCATCAAGGATTGATATCAGAGTATATGCAAAGAGAAAGAAATAGGGGGCTCCTAAATGAAAGACCAGCACTGGTAGAGTTTTTAATAGAATGTAGAACAGAAGCTGCCATTAAAAAAGAAATAATTAATAAAGCATATAAAATATTGCACAATAATTGTAAGAATCAACTATAAGCATTTTGCAACAAGACAATGGGGGGATATATGTATATCTCCCAAATATGCAACAATGTCTTGAAGATTTAAGATCTTTGCCTGGAAGTGTTTACATACATACATACAAATATTTCAGTCATGGGCATAAATGCCCTTCTAGCTTGCCAGTATACCAAAACACTTGTTTCCATAATAAGTGTCCAGGCTGTTCTTAAAAATATCAAAACTAGTGCTTACTTTAATGTAATTTGGTAGTCTGTTCCATGCATCAGCTACTCTGTCAGAGAACCAATTAGTACACTTCTCATTCCTATAGAATTTTCTACACAGGTTGTCTGATGATTCTCTAGTACATTTTGATAACCCCAAACATTCCCAGAGGTAGTTGTCCCTAAATGCCCTATATATACCTGAAATAGGTATTTTTATACCCCAAATAATTTTTCCTCAGGTGGATAGCAAATGTTGGAGATGTGATGGGCAAGAAAGAGGTAGCTGGGAACATATTTTTTGGAAGTGTGATGAGCTGGCAGACTTTTAAATTTCCTGCAGACCGCTCTGTCGGTGGTGCAGGGTGAGTGGATTGGACTGACCGGGGAGATGATTTTTTTGAGTTATGCTATAGAATTGGAATTGCCTAGACATAGTAAAGCCTTGCTGAGTCCAATTATGGTGGCTGCCAAAAAAGCAATTACTAGAAAATGGAAATCAAAGTCTAGACCAACTTTATTAGAAGTAGGGAATATAGTAACAGATATAAAACAACTGGAATTGGGATCTTTAGAAAAGAGAAGGAGCAAACTACATAGGGAAAATGGGAATTCTGGGAACAATATATGCAGAGCAGGAATGAGTTTGAGTCAGGATTTGAATGAGCTACATAATGTTTGGCTGACAATGACTGAATGGATGGTTTATAAGTGATGTATAGTGTTTACATCTACAGTTGTTTCAGTGATGTAAATTGTTTCCAACTAAAGTTATATCATTTTGTATGTTTTTCATTTATATAAATGTAAGATTGCCTTTGTCATATGTGTAAATTTAATAAAGATGTTTGGGAAAAAAACATAGTCAGATAAACTTGTAAACAGTAGTATGAAGAGAAAAAAGAAAAAAACAATACATAGTTATTGTAAACACAAAATAAAGAAATGCAGCAGGGAACATAATATATAAACTAGCCATGAGTGTTTTTAATTTATTTATTTAGTTAGTTATTCATTTATTTTAAACAAGATTGGTCAAAAAAAATCTGAGTGTAGTGTTAATAAGAAAATAGTAAGGTGAGGTTTGATTTAGTAGAAAGAAGATAAAAAGAGTGAGCATAGTGTATACATATTTACATGGGTTGTAGTGGCCTGGCTTGTGGAGTGGGGAAAATAGGCATAGAGAAAACAATTAATAAAGTACAAGAGGAAGAGAGTCTTGTGCAGGGTATTGTTAACAAAAGAGGCGTGGAAGGAATTATGTAGGGTCATGACAGTGGCAGGACGTAGTTTGAAGTAAGACTCGTTTCCTTATGTAAGGAAGATTTTCAGGGCTTAGTTCAGGCTCTTAACCATTTACATTCTAGTTCAACTGGTCAAAGAAAAATAAATTCTTCTGTTTCTGAAGATTCCCAGTTTGATGATAAGGAAATAAAACTACAGAGAACAAATTCAGTTATTTCTCCACAGGTACCAGATTCTTACTCTGAAGAGAATGTCTGATTTTCCATATGAATAATTTTCCTTTACTAAAACAATCTCTAGAAGGAATCAATGTTTTCAGTGGGTACAAAATGACATTCCAGTTTCTTTGAAAAAAATATGAGATATTACAACTGGAATTTCCTCAGTTTACTGCTCTTCCTCTGGTTTTGCAAACATTGGAGGATGTTTTATTACAGCCTGCAGCCTCTAAAAAGGCAGACAGACTGTACAAGTTTCCTCCATCTTACACCAAACATTCTTTGAAGTGCTCTTATGCCTCAGCTAATGCCTTTTCCAGAGCAGCAGCAGCAGCAACTGGTCTGTTATGAGATTTGCATGGTTATGTTCTCGACATTTGCCTGGATATGTAAAAAGTTAAAATTCTGAATTCTCCCCTTGATAGGGAGGTTGTATTCAGACCATCTACTGAGGTCCTGAAAAAATGTAATGTATGAGGAAAACAGTTTCAAGAGCTATTCATATTTTTCAGCCTTCCTTCTACAAGTTTGTTAAATGTTTCATCCTTCATTGAGGATTGTTTATATAATAAAGCAAAATAATCAGTCTCAGCAAACTTCATAAGCAGAGCTAAAAACAATGACAAGGTGGTATATATTAAGGTTTAAAGACATCTGCTTTGCAGACTGGGTTTCCAAGAGAACATTCAAAATTTTTGCCTAATTCTATCCCAAAGAATAGTACTCCTGGAGTGTCTTCCCATTCAAAGAGCTTTTCTCTCACAAGAAAAAAGTAGGTGTGTATTTGGTTGTATTCCTGAGTTTTTCCACTCAGTCAAGGACTTCAGGAGGGAATTTCACAGCATTTTAAGATCTGTGGCATCTATGCAAGCAATAATGCCCATCAGGGTTTGTATTAATATGTAACTAATGTCTGTCCAGGGGTGTTGTGAGGCCCAGTGCCACAGGCAGAGGGCCTGTACACTCAGAGAAGGGCATTAATTACACATTAACACACACCGTGGAGGGCATTATTGCACTTAGAGAATGGGCTCTCTCTAAAATTGTTGTGTTTTACATTTATATATTTTTTATTACTGTATATATTTTTTTTATATATTTTGGATATAAAATAGTTACTTCGCCTAATGTGTCAAAGTTGCTGTAGTATATGTAAATGGTGTTAGGGAAAGCATTTTACATCCAAAATATATAATTTTTAAAAAAAAAAATATCTAGATATTTGCTTTATTTTTTGGTCTGTTACTGCTAAAATGGTTTCGTGTCAGTCATTGGGTATTGAAGTCACTAAATAATGACATACATTTGACTTTCAGACTTTATTTCCTTCAGAGAATTCATGTTAACACAAGTCCTGTTATTTAACTTACGTTTTAATATTTTTAAGTATAATATTTAAATTATTTTCCTAATTTGGAGCCTTTGTTCCCTTTATTTCAGGCTTTATCCACATTTCTTGATCTAAAAGGCTGAGTGCTATGCAAACCTCTTATCTTCTGTTGCCAGTGTTCCATCAATCTTACTCTCTCTCCCTCTGTCACACAAACACCGCCCCCACACACACCTGTACTTCAGAAAATGCATGCTAACACAAATCCTATTATTGTAGCAACTTTGTGATTTTTTTTAAACAGGAATAGGTTCCTGTTTTGAGCCTTTGTTTCCCCTTTATTTTATGTTTTATACATTTAACTTATCTAAGAGGTGAGAGGTACGTAAACCTCTTGACTGCTGCTGCTGCCAGTGCTGGATCATTCTCACTCTTCACTCTCTCACTCACACACACCTCACTTTCATGCACACATTCACACACAAACACATATTTTGTATATATACATCATCATCATCTTCTTTTGGCTGTTCCCGCTAGGGGTCACCACAGCAGATCACCTGTTTCCATTTCTTCCTGTCCTCTGCATCTTGCTCTGTCACACCAACCACTTGCATGTCTTCTCTCACCACACCCATAAACCTTATCTTAGGCCTTCCTCTTTTCCTGTTACCTGGTAGCTTCATCCTTAGCATCTTTTTCCCAATATACTCAGCATCCCTCCTCAGCACATGTCCAAACCAACATAATCGTGCCTCTCTGGCTTGTTTCCAAACCTTCCAACCTGGGCTGACCCTCTAATATACTTATTCCTAATCCTGTCCACCCTCGTCACACCCAGTGCAAATCTTAACATCTTTAATTCTGCCACATCCAGCTCAAATGCCTGCCTTTTTGTCAATGCCACTGTCTCCAACCCATATAACATAGCTGGTCTCACTACCCTCTTGTAGACTTTCCCTTTCACTCTTACAGGTGCTCGTCTGTCACAAATCACTCCTGACACTCCTCCACCCACTCCATCCTGCCTGTACTCTCTTCTTCACCTCTCTTCCACACTCACCGTTATTCTGAACTATTGACCCCAAGTATTTAAACTCATCCACCTTCGCCACCTCTACTCCTTGCATCCTCACCATTCCGCTATCCTCCCTCTCATTCACACACATATATTCTGTCTTAGTCCTGCTGATCTTCATTCCTCTTCTCTCTAGGGCATATCTCCATCTCTCCAGGGTCTCCTCCACCTGTTCCCTACTCTCACTACAGATCACAATGTCATCTCCTGTCTGATCTCGTCTATCAACCTGTCCATCACCATTGCAAATAAGAAAGGGCTCAGAGCTGATCCTTGATGTAACCCCACCTCCACCTTAAACACATCCATCACTCCCACCGCAGACCTCACCGCTGTCACACTACCCTCGTACATATCCTGTACCACTCTTACATACTTTTCTGACACTCCTGACTTCCTCATACAATACCACAACTCCTCTCTAGGCACCCTGTCATATGTCTTCTCTAAGTCTACAAAAACACAATGCAACTCCTTCTGACATTCTCTGTACTTCTCCATCAACACTCTCAGAGCAAAGATCGCATCTGTAGTGCTCTTTCCTGGCATGAAACCATACTGCTGATCACTAATCATCACGTCCCTTCTTAACCTTGCTTCCACTACTCTTTCCCATAACTTCATGCTGTGACTGATCAATTTTATCCCTCTATAGTTACTACAGCTCTGCACATCACCCTTATTCTTAAAAATCGGTACCAAAACACTTTTTCTCCATTCCTCAGGCATCCTCTTACTTTCCAAGATTTCATTAAATAATCTGGTTAAAAACTCCACTGCCATTTCACCTAAACACCTCCATGCTTCCACAGGTATGTCATCTGGGCCAACAGCCTTTCCATTCTTCATTCTCTTTATAGCTATCCTTACTTCCTCCTTGCTAATCCTTTGTACTTCATGATTTACTATCCCTACATCATCCAACCTTCTCTCCCTCTCATTCTCAAAGTACTCTTTCCATCTCCTCAATGCACTCTCCTCGCTTGTGAGTATGTTTCCCTCATTATCCTTATCACCTTTACCTGCTGCACATCTTTCCTAGCTCGGTCCCTCTGTCTAGCCATTCGGTACAAGTCCTTTTCAACCTCCTTAGTGTCCAACCTTTCATACAACTCTTCATATGCCTTATCCTTAGCCTTCACCACCTCTCACTTTGCCATGCACCTCATCTCCTTATACTCCTATATATATATATATATATATATATATATATATATATATATATATATATACACACACACACACACACACACACACAAAAGTGCTGCTTAGTGAGTGTAAAATGATGGTTCAATCATTCTCACTTTCACTCACATGCACACAAACACACACAGACATAAACACACACACTTTTGTTTTTCATTAAAATATTTTACACTCTCTGAACAGCAGAAGTGCTGCTTGGCGAGCGTAAAATAACCGTGACTGTTTTTTTCAGTCCAAGTTGCATAGCAGCTTGATATGCTGCAGTGAAGGGGCGGACTCATTTTTCAGTGGTCATTATTTGTATATTAATACCCTGCTGGAGAACGTTCCTTCACCTGTCAGGGTGCTGATGTACAGTTTGCTCATTTTCTACTGTGCTCCTTATTATTCTAGGCAGACTCCACATGAGAATGATTCAATGGTACCTAAAATCTGTTTGGTCTCAACATCAACAACCCCCTGACTTTCTGGTTCCAGTTTTGGTATTTGTAAAAAGGGAACTGCTTTGGTGGAGAGACCAGTTTTATCTGAATCCAGATTTCCCATTCTCCTGTCCAGCCCCACTACAGTATGTAACAACAGATACCTCTGGAATTACTTTGGGGGCTGTGTCTTTGGGAGTAAAATTGCAGAACCTGTAGAACAAAAAGGACAGAACAAAACACACAAAGATCAAGGAGATGCTGGCAATAATAAATGCAGTCAATTCTCAGTCATCTGCAGACTCCAGGACCTCTAAAAGTGATCACAGATGACAACACTGCAGTGATTTAATACATTAATTGGGTGGGACATCATATCCTTGTGCAGGTTAAGACGTGATAGCCTGAGATATAGCAATTCATCACAATCTCACTCTACAGATGTCTTACACGCCATTACAGCAAAACATTGTAGCAGATTAGCTCCTTATGACCAGGACAGGCCTTCATCCTTCTTTTGGGAATAACCAAGGGCGATTATAAGCTTCCTCACAGACTGGACTTACTCACACAAGACAGGGGTTGTTTGGTACACATCATCTTGAAACAACTTCATATGGTTGCCTGGATGCCAATATTTTAATACCTTTTTGGTACCTATTTTCTGAGGATGTACAGTAGTTATTAAAAGAGGCAAAGAAACCTGCCACTAGGAAATCATATATAAGCAAATTGAAGAGGTTTTCTAGCTGGTGCCACATTAAGAAACAAAGACTCTTTTAAGGCAAACATTTCCCTGATTCTACAATATTTTTCTGAGCTGTTATCCTCTGGCCTTTTTTATTCCTCTGTCAAGGTTGATTGCCATTTCAGCATGTGCTCCCATGCTCCCCCCCCCCCTTCAATGCACTCTCATATTGAGCTGTTTTTGAAGGGGATCATACATACCCATCCACAAAGAAAGCATATGGCTCCAGCTTGGGATCTTAATTTTGTTTTTGAAAAATTAATGTTTGCTTCATTTTAACTAACTCATAAGGTTGATTTCAGGATTTTAACATGGAAAACTGTGTTGCTGGTTGCTCTGACTTCTGCAAGAAGAGTGTAATAAGTTTCTAGCTCTTGTACTGGGTCAACCCTCTCACGTTCTGTAAATATAGGGTTTATTTGAGAACAAATCCTTCACTTAATGTCTAAAGCGATATCCATGTTTATTTTGGGCCAAGCTATCAATGCTCGTCTTCTTTCCACAACCTACTTTGGATGTCCACAGGCAGTTCAGGTATTATCTTGACAGAGCTAAAAGATTCAGAAATTCTGGCCAGTTATTAATTTCTTATGAAGGTAATAAAAAACAAGTTTCAAAGTAGAAAATTTCCAAATGGTTGTCCTTTGCTATTTCCTTTTGTTTTTCCTACTATAACAAGTCAGTTCCAAGCAGAATCAAGACATATTCTACTAGAGCCTTTATTCTTCAGTGCTATTTGAAAAGGACTAGATTCTAGAAGTATTCTTGGTGCAGCACTTGGTCCTCTGTTCACACTTTCACAAAGCACTAGAGCAGGCTTTGCTAGTACCATTCTCCATGGGGCTCCTGGAACTTCATTCTTCCTTCTCTCAAACTTTCTAAGCTTTGTTATTCTACTCATTTGGCTTAGGCTACTAATGATGAACATAGTACAGTTGTGTAAGTAAATTTAACATGACAGTAAATGTTCAAATAGATCACTGCTGCATTAGCCTCAGTCGTCCTCCATCTCCCATATTTTTATACGATTTTTTTTTTTGCCAGGGTAAGGACACTGATATTATACACATAGCATTGACCTGCACAAGGGCTGTAGCCTCCCATCTTCAGTTGGTGTAAAAGCTCTGAAGGGCTTGGTGCCCAAATCAGTGCTCTTCCTCATGCCCTGTCTGAGCTTCTAGTTGTCTAGGTTTATGGAAGATGGCCTTCAGCTTTGGAAGCTGGCTGGCTGGCTGTTATAGCCTAGGCTGGATATAACCTATATAGCACAGGCTACTAAAGCAGTGATCTATTTGAACATTTACTGTTAATGTAAGCTTACTCACAACTGTACTTTCCATGCTTATATTTCCAACAACCATTACTCATCTCTGTGAACATACATGATAATCTAAGTGGGGTATAAAAAGCTTTACTGAGCAATTTCCATGAATAAATACACCAAAACAACATTTGTGATTGTGAGGTATTGCCATCTATGCTAGAGAGAGTAGAGCAGTGCATGTGTTACATACGCCAGCATAGCTAGCTGGAGTTTTGTAAAGAATTTTATGTAATTTGAATATCAAACTGATTTGTACAGATGCTTGTGTTAAAAATGTATTTGTAAAGTTGCTTATGTTAAAAAAATGTATCAACAGTGGGTTCTGCTGGGCAGAAAAAATATATACATTTATGTCAGACTGTATTGTAACAGAGGATTTTAGAAGGGAAGGGGTTAAGCTCAACACATCTTAACTTAAGAAAAATAACCTCAAATTACACAACTTGGTTTAGGCCATAAAGATATCTCACAGGCCTGCATAAGGACAGAGACCCAATGTCTGGGTTGGGATCCTGTTCTTATTGTACTTAGTGGTGACTAATTGCTACCCTGGGGTACCAGAAAATGGATGGTTAGTCTCTGCAGGAAGGATGAAAGTACTGGAATTATTTTTAGTCTCCATATGTTGGAATAAGTCTTAGCAGGGTTCTGGGTGTGTATTGTGACACATCTGTGCTAGATCCTGGCTCAATTTCTAGCGAGGGGGTAGTGTGGGAACCACAGAATCAGGTGACCAGATATGATGTAATTCTGTAGCCAGCACTGAAACTGTATTTAGATACTAGTGAGGGATGTGACGGATGACACTCAGCACTCTGTTTTGGAACTGAGAAGACCACTCACCCACTTCATCTTGCCTTTCTAACCAGGGAATAGTAATTCTACAGTCAGGTAAGAAAATATACTAAGACTAGTTAAATATTGATTTTCTGTATATGCCTGAGTCTTTCCATCTGTGTTATTTTTTATATTTCCTGTGAATCGAAACTCTTGTGTTTACTGTAAATAGGTATTCAGTATTTTCATGTTTTCTGTTTTATTATTTATTATTAAATGTATCTAAACCTTTCATTATGGCTGGTCTTTTAGAAAACAATTTAACATTTGAGAATAATTGCATTTGTTTGGTGGCACTGTGGCTTCATATTCCTGAAACTCTTGCTGCTTGGTTAATACTACCATTTGTATAAGTATTAATTTTATTAAGAGTAATTGGGTATCCTGGTAAGAGCCTTAAAATAGCTGGCTGGTGGCAGTGAATCTACCTTACAGTCTGGGTGAAGGTGGTATAGCGGGTAAATCTATGCCAGCCTTTCCCAGGTGTGTCACAATGGTAAATGCCATAGGTGAGCTCATGTAAATATCCTGAACTAAAGAATTTTTATTTTTTTTATTTTTTATTTATCATTTTGTTGACCGGGAAAGTCCGACTAGGTTCCACAGAGCCTGTTTTCAGTGGAGGCCCGGGGAGAAATGCTCCAGAATGCAAACCAGATAAATCCTTAGGAATGTGAGGAGTAATTTCGGGAATTCCTATCATTTATAAACATAAAGAAGAAATAGCTTGATCTGACATTGAATTTGAAGATTAGTATCGGTGTGCTAGATAGCTATATACTTGATGCAAATGTCTACAGCAAAGACTAGTTTGAAATTTTAGATTGCTTTTCAAACATGTATTCCCAGGATCTTAAATCTTAGTAGAAAGTAGACTACTCTATGAAAGTAGTAGGAAACTCATGGGTGTACAGGATAGACTGAATAAGAAAAAAAATGTTTAAGTTGAGGGTAGTGCAAGAATTTTTGTGTGCAAATATTAATGGAGCGATTCATATCTGCTTAGGAGATAGGTATGATAAAATATAAAGGGAAAACTGAAGTGCAATTGTATATGGCATTTAGGTGACACGAAATTCTTAAATATTGGTATTAACTGAATATCCTGTTTTTCTTTTGGAAACATCATTTGAATCAAAAAGTTGAATAAACTTGATCAGTAGGATAGCTGTGTATGCATAAGTGTGGAAAGTTAAGCCCCCTTAGTTTTGTCCAAAATTGGCAGGCTGATTTATACATATGCCAGCTGGAGTCCATTAAAATCTACACACTTCCTGTTTCTAAGAGGCAAAATCCTAGAAAGAAGTAAGCATACAATCTAAATGTAACTTAGGAAACAGTCATTTTGATAGTTGAAATCCTTTGTCCTAATGGAATGAAATGGAACATGAATTAACTATATTTTGTTCAGTACTGATAGTTTTCCAAACAGCCTAACATTGAGGAAATTACTATCATTCAAAATGGAAACAGATGATGTTGAAACAGGGGGGAAGCTCAAGAAATAAGGAGACTGGGATTTTGGGTGCAGGCCTTTAAGGAGAATAACAGTAATCATACAGAATATGATATCCATAAAGTAATAATCATACAGAATATTATATCCATAAAGTAGCAGAAAGTATTCTAAGAACTAAGTCCACACTGGAATGGAGAAAGGAGATTCTGCCGATAGGGATGACTGCAATTAGGGATGGAGACAGTAGGCAAAAGAGGACTGGAATTTATTGGAGAAAACTGGCAAAGGAACCAAGGTACTGGGAGCAAATAACTACACAGGGAAAGATGATATAATGGGAATATGCCAAGAATTTATTTGGACTGCAGGTTAGAGATTGCCTTCTCTATCAAGGATTGATATTGCAGTATAGGCAAAGAGAAAGAAATGGGGGGGGGGTCCTAAATGAAAGACCAGCACTGATAGAGTTTTTAGGAGAATCTGGAGCAGAAGTTGCCATTAAAAAAGGAATAATTAGTGGGGCATAGAAAATATTGCATAATATGTATAAGAATCAATCAAAGGAGGTTAGAAAGGATTGGGAAGAAAGTGGATAAGCAATTAAGAAAGAAACAATGGGAGGATACATGTACGCCTTCTAAATATTCAACAAAATCTAGAAGATTTAGGATTTTTGCTTGGAAATGTTTACATAGATAGTTTTATACCCCAAATAGACTCCAGAGAATTTTTCATCGGGTAGATAGCAAATGTTGGAGGTGTGACAGGGAAGAAAGAGGTAATTGGGAACATGTTTTCAGGGAGCGCAATGATTTGGCAGACTTTAAGGATCCCCTGTAGGATGCACTATCAGAGATGCTGTGTGGGAGTTTGGTGTGACAAGGGAGATGATTTTCTGAGCTATGATACAGAATCGGAATTGCCTAGATGTGGTAAGGTGTTGTTGTCTGTAACTATGGTGGCCGACAAAAAAAAAAAAAGCAATTACTAGGAAATGGAAATCAAAATCTACACCAACTATAAGTGATGAATATAGTATCAGAGATAAAACAACCGGAATTGAGAACTTTAGAAAAGTGTAGGAGCAAGCTTCATAGGAAAATGGGAATTATGGGAACAATACATATGGGGAGGAATGAGGTTTAAAAGAGGGCAGGACTTAAATGAGTTATGTAATGTTTGACTGAAAATGATTGGGTAGATTATAAGTGATGTATAATGTTTGTACCTGGGAGTATATCAATATGGCTTGTGATGCAAAATGCTTGCAACTATGATTGTGTCGGTGTGGGTTGTTTTCATTTATATAAATGCATGATTGCTTATGTCATAAGTAATGGTTTAATAAAGATGCTTCTTTGTTTAAAAAGGGGGGGGCAGGAATTGAATAATTTATGTAATGTTGCTTAGGTTATAGGATATATAGCAATGTATGTGAAACATAATGTTTGTTAATTTTAACTTGTTAATACAGTTTGATTACTTTTATATAAATGTAAATGTGCCTATTTCACAAGTGATAATTTAATAAAGGTGTTAAAAAAACATTAGGCGGTTTGGTTTCTAAAATGTTGGGAGCTAAACATGCATTCAGATACTTCATTTTAGCCATATGTCTGTGTGACACAATAAGTGTGTCTAAGATTAATGAAGACTTGTTTGTGTTTTGCTTTTCCTTAAATTTGTATTCTGTCAAACTGGTAAAACCAGGAAGAGTGGCATGTACTACAGGTATGGCAGACACCATCACTGACAATGAGACAAGCATAATGGTTTCTGTGGATTGATTATAGTGGTACCTTGTAGAGATATTTTAGGGTTTCCTTAAATATTCACTATGGCCAGAAACTGAAATATTTAGATAGATACAACAATAAATGTCATCTTATATTGATGATCTAGCCATACACATGCCCATGTGGCACACCAAGTAGTCAATACCAAATTTTATTTTGTTCTAACATAAAATCCTTTGATGTGGCTGTGACGACCGTGCCCTGACCCAGCAATCAAGGAGCCTCAATCCTCACCACTAACACCAGGGTGGTTGTCTCCGAGAAGAGAAAAGGATAACTAATACACACACAGTAAAGTACAATTTCCCTTAAGTGCACACAGAGATCACAGTCAGTCTGGGGCTGGTTGCTCCCTTGCTCACCAGGTCCCCAATAAGACTCCCCACTGGCACAGCTATAGGGTCCAGGTCTCAGCCTAACTGGGCAAGCTAAAACCTCCAGTACCCTCTCTGTCCAACCAGTGCTTCGTGACCCTGCCAAGTAGCTGACACAACACACACACGCTTTGAGATAAGTATTTATACAACTTCACAGACACTCCTGGGAAAGGCTGACAGATTCTCCAACTGTGCCCCTTTACCCAGACTATATGGTAGTAATTACTGCCACCACCCAGTTAATAATATCAGCTAATAAAAGGCCCTTAAAAGGGTGTCCAATTATTACTGTGCATATATTAATATCCAATGGTAGTATGACTAACAGTCAAGGCTTACTTTAGAGTGGCCTATTACAATAACCTCTATAAATATGCAATGCACTCTAGAGCTTATCTCTACACAAATCAGCCACAGGTAGAAGGTTTTAAAAATATTTAATAATAAATAATTAAAACACAAGACAAAACTACTACACCACAGAGATATCTAAGAGTTCAGAGATCACACATAAACTTAAAATAATACAGTAGGACAGGTCTGATTTCAAAGAAAAATATCTAATGAATCTTTACTAGCTTTAACTATTCCTACAAGAAACCACAGTGCTAAAACTTACATGTGAGCACAAGGCAGAGTGCTGCTAAGTTGGATGTCCGAAGTCAAAATGCTTCCAGTCTCTCTGAGAAATAGTATTTAAACATTACTAACAAACATGTTTGCTGGTCCCTCCCCAAATTACATAATTTTTGACACTTAGGTTTTCCCAGGCAAACAAACTGCATTATTTAGCAATCTAACACCTGCACAGAAACTTACAACAATAGAAGACATTTCACATGTATACTCTAACAGGAACTAGAGCAATAAAGCACCTTCCACATCTGAATTCTGGTCATAAAGTTTAGCCTTAAAACAATGGGCATGAAACCTTCATACAGTCGCAGTGGAGCCAAATTGTAACATGAAAGGATCACAACATGCTTCACTGGGCCAGTAGAGTGCAATGTTGTCACATATTTTGCAGTTCCACATTTCAGAGTATTCTTTACACTCATGAAACATGCCTGTATTTTACATTTATTAACAAGAAAACATGCCTGTATTTTACATTTATTTATACAGTTGATAGAATTATGTATCAAATTCTATTTGACTAGGCTGGCAGCCTTCGCCCATCTCTCCCCAATCGTCACATCTCTTCCCCCCGGGGAACTCAAGCAAGGTTTTCAAGTGCCCCATGAGAAACATCGCTTGAGTGTGTCAGGTCTATCTGGGTATACCTCACCCCATTCCCTGTCTTGACAGCGCATCTGCATTGGCATTGCTACTCCCACTGCAGTGCTGCACTGACATATCATATGCTTGCAACTCCAGACTCAATCTTAGCATTTGCTGACTGGCTCTGTTTAACCATGTTAGAGGGTTGGGATCTGCCATCACAGTGAATTTTCTTTCATACAGATAAGGCTGAAGTTTTTGTAGTGTCCACACTATGCCTAGACATTCCTTTTCTACCGCTGCATAGTATTCCTCCCTGGCTTGGAGCCTATGACTGAGATAAACCACTGCTTCCACCTCATGGTTCAAAGCATCCACCTACAGGGACCATCCAAGCTGCTTGCAACTTATGTCTGCCAGGAATGAGAAACATCACCTTCTGCCCTACAGCATACTCTCTAGCTCAAGCATTCCTGTCATACCACACCTTTTTTCTGTTGCTGGGCTTCTGCCAGGTTCTCCTGGGCCAGGCCCATAAGTTCCCTGAGCCTTGTCCTGAGGGTTAGGACGTATGCCACAACAGACTCCTTGTGAGACTCACACTCACCTTCCCACTCATCTCAAATTAAATCTAGAGGACCCCTCACCCTATGCCCATACAGCAACTCAAAAGGTGAAAAACCTGTGGATTCTTGGGGAACCTCTCTGTAGGCAAACAGATGAGGCAAATATTTGTCCCACTCCCTCTTAAACTGATTTGCAAATGCCCGTAGCATGGACTTGGTTGTAGAGTTTAACCTCTCAACAAGACCATTAGTCTGGGAATGGTAGGGGGTGGTCTTCATGTGCTTCACCCTACAGGACTTCCACAGACAAGCCAGCAGGTCTGACATAAAACTGGCACCTCTGTCAGACAGTATTTCCTTTGGGAAACCTCCCTGCTGAAAATCTGTAGCAAAGCATTTGCCACCATCTCGGCCTCAATGGAGGACAAAGCCACTGCCTCAGGGTATTGTGTAGCATAATCTACAATCACTAGGATATACTTTTTCCCTGTGGAACTTGGGGTACTCAGAGGATCCACAATACCCATAGCTACCCTCTGAAATGGCTCCTCAATCACAGGCAAAGGCATCAAAGGTGCTCTCACCTTGCCTCCTGCTTTGCCTACCTTTTGGCACTGCTCACAGGTCCTGCAGTACCCGGTTACATCTCTGGAAATTCCAGGCCAATAGAAGTTTTGCATAATACGCCTCTTTGTATGTTTTATGCCCATATGACCTACAAAGGGAACATCATGGTCTATGGCTAGAAATGCTAGATGGTAAGCTCTAGGCACTACCAACTGCTGTACTCTCTCACCTTCTAGCCCTCCCTCAGGGGTCCAACTCTCTGTACAGTAACCCTTTGTTCCAGTATACAGATTCCCCCTTCCGTTGAGAGTCAGGTGCCTACCTAGCTACCTGCCTCAGGCCTTGCAATGTAGGGTCTGAGAGCTGAGCCTGTCTTAAGTCTCTGCTTGTAACCCTTCCCAGCTCCTCTTCCACAGGAAGTTTGGCATCCTCTGACAGCGGTGCCTCACTGTCAGCCTGGGTACTACTACTCACCTCTACCTTTGCAGTTACCCTGTCCAAGGGAACATCAGTACCCACAAGCAGCTCACATTCAGTCTCACTGCTACAGAGCAACTCCCTCCCTGAAGTAACCACCTCAGCAGTCCTAGCTGCAAGTGTGCAGTCTGTTTGGATCTCCCCAAGGCTACCAGACCCACATGCTTTTCTCCTAGCCTCACTGCATGTAACTGTATAAGTACATAGTACAGTCTCATCCAAATCCTTCGCTTTCAGGACATCTGTAGTATGGTAGTTCCATACCCCCTGTTGTCTCAAAACAACCTATTATTGGCATTTTGTCTTTCCCACTTACTGGCTCCCTCATCTTTGGTTCCCCACCTTGCCGCCATGGACATCTGTATGCCACATGGCCCCACTGGTTGCATTCAAAATATTTAACCCTAGCTCCTGGACGTGTACCTGGATTAGTGGCTTCCCCTGCTACTAGCAGATTCTGTTGGGGCAGTCTGTGCTGCCCACCATAGGTTCCTTTAGTCCCATGAGCAGTACTGGGGGTCCCTTTCCTGTGTAGGGCTGCCCTGCTTGCTAGGTATAGGTCTCCCTTCTTCCCCAACTCCTCTGAAGTAGCACACTGTTTATCAGCTAACCACATCCTCATGTCCTCAGGCAAAGTGCTAAGGGCTTGTTCCCTTACCAAAAGGTCTGCCAGCCCTTCAAAAGTGGTGGCCTGACATCCACTCACCCAGCTATGAAAATAAGTGCTCATTTCAGCAACATATTCACATACATTTTCATCTGCCTTGCGTCTTTGCTCACAAAACATTTTCCTATACATTTCAGGTGTTAGCTTAAAACATTCTAATAAATGTATTTTTACAGCAGTATAATCAAAACAGTGTCATGCATTTTTGCTAAAGAAGTTACAGCTTTACCATGGAGTAAGGGGGTCAGGAAACGTACCCAGAGCCCTTGGTCAACTTCATACTGTTTACATACCTGCTCAAACATATGAATGAGGCTATCAAAATTATCCCCCCCTTTAAATTGTGGAAGAAATTTACTGACCTTTAGTGCTTCTGGGGTCCGGTTACTCCCTTCCCCATTACCTGCATGACTCTGGCAAAGAGTCAGCATTTCCCTCTCATGCCTCCTCTCCTGTTTGTTTTCCTCAGCTTGTAGACTCTTCATTTTCTCGTCTGCTTCCAGTTCCATACGCCTGGCTTCCAACTCAAGTCTCTTTAGCTCCAGCTGGATTTTTAAGTCCACTGCAGAAAGATTGAGCTGTCCATTCTCTGAGGATATTGTATCTCTACTGTCAGTCTGATTGTCCTCCAGGCTGTTGTTTTCTGATGCAGCTGTAACCAAGGCTGCAATCAGGTCTGCTTTAGTCAGGTTTCCATGCACCAGTCCCCTAGCTTGGCACATCTTCACCAGCTGGCTCCTTGTCAGCTTTCCATACTCTTCTGCTGACATGCTGCCTGCTCACCCTGACTAACATTAAGCTAACAAAAGAAATAAAATAATTGTGATCTGAACTCTGAGTATACACTGTGTGGCTGTTTTAGAGTACAAAACACTTTTAGAGATCACTGTACATAAGCTACAGGAATTTGTTCTACCCCACACCACTACAAGTTAATTAGTATGTGAAGTAGATCCCACCACTGCTAAACACTTGTGACGACCGTGCTCTGGCCCAGCAATCAAGGAGCCTCAATCCTCGCCACCGACACCAGGGAGGTTGTCTCCTAGAAGAGGAAAGGATAACTAATACCCACAGTAAAGTACAATTTCCCTTAAGTGCACACAGAGATCACAATCAGTCTGGGGCTGTTTGCTCCCTTGCTCACCAGGTCCCCAATAAGACTCCCCACTGGCACAGCTATAGGGTCCAGGTCTCAGCCTAACTGGGCAAGCTAAAACCTCCAGTACCCTCTAGTAGCTGACACAACACACACACACTTTGAGATAAGTATTTATAGAACTTCACAGACACTCCTGGGAAAGGCTGACACAGACTCTCCAACTGTGCCCCTTTACCCAGACTATACAGTAGTAATTACTGCCAATACCCAGTTAATATCAGCTACTAAAAGGCCCTTAAAATGGTGTCCAATTATTACTGTGCAATATTAATTTCATTGGTAGCATGACTAACAGTGAAGGCTTACTTTAGAGTGGCCTATTACAATAACCTCTATAAATATGCAATGCACTCTAGACCTTATCTCTACACAAATTGGCCACAGTTAGAAGGTTTTAAAAATATTTAATAATAAATAATTAAAACAGAAGACAAAACTACTACACCACAGAGATATCTAAGAGTTCAGAGATCACACAAACAAAATAATACAGTAGGACAGGTCTGATTTCAAAGAAAAATACCTAATTAATCTTTACTAGCTTTAACTATTCCTACAAGAAATCACAGTGCTAAAACTTACATGTGAGCACAAGGTAGAGTGCTGCAAAGTTGGATGCCCAAAGTCAAACTGCTTCCAGTCTCTCTGAGAAATAGTATTTAAACATTACTAGCAAACATGTTTGCTGGGTCCTTACCCAAATTACATAATTTTTGACACTTGCACAGAAACTTACAACAATAGAAGACATTTCACATGTATATTCTAACAGAAACTAGAGCAATAAAGCACCTTCCACATCTAAATTCTGGTCATAAACCTTCATCCATCCGCAGTGGAGCCGAATTCTAACATGAAAGGGTCACAACATGCTTCACTGGGCCAGTAGAGTGCAATGTTATCACATATTTTGCAGTTCCACATTTCACAGTATTCTTTACACTCAAGAAACATGCCTGTATTTTACATTTATTATCAAGAAAACATGCCTGTATTTTACATTTATTTATACAGTTGATATAATTATGTATCAAATTCTATTTGACTAGGCTGGCAGCCTTCGCCCATCTCTCTCCAATCGTCACAGTGGCCACATGCAGTGATGAGAATTTTTTTTTTACTCGGCTTTCATTTTTCCATGTAATGCAGTCTGAATCCTCAGAGGATGAAATTATCTCCTTCTACTCTGCTATGCCAACTGTGGTTTGCATTTACTTGGAGTGGAAGAAATCAGGATAATTGCTTACTTTGACAGTCTCTGGACAGACTGTCTGAAACTTAATTATAGTGATTGTCTGAAACTTAATTATAGTGATAAGTGGACTAAATATTCTGTTCTCTAGGTGCAAAACTATGCTTAGTTAGATTTTTTTAAACATAAAGGAATTCCTTAGCTACTCAAGTCAGGCTGTTTTGCTCATTGCCATCAAACTTTTTTAATTCTGAAACTAGAAAGTAAAAGACATGACATTCCCAAAGCTGAAGAGGTTTATGGTCCTGGAGGTCGAGGAAAGCAACTATAAATGACAGTATACAATAAAATAGCTTAAATTCCAATGGTATAAATAGGTTTATGACCCAGTGAATAGGAATAAATAAGAGGTACAAATAGCTTGTTATGTTGGCTTTTCCTCAACCAAAAATCTTAAATTGTGAAGGGTGAGTGTTTGTACATGCCATGATGATAAATTCCTAAACAGAGTATCACAAGATTTCATTCACACCCAGCATGGCATGCAGTATGAAAACTGAATAGGATAGGAATGCCACAGAGAGGATGAAGCACATAAGTCATGCTTTTTTGTAATGTATGGCAATATAAAGATACTTTTATAGGAAAGAAAGTGTACTTTGAGAAAAGGAGTTGTTTGTAGTGCTTTGTTGTTCTGTAACTAAAGTACAAAGTGAGTAAGAAGAGGCAACAAAATCACCAAATGTAACTCTTGTCAAAGGCAGCAAAATCACAAAAACGAAACAGGAGTTACCAGCCACGATATCTTTAACGAACAGTATAACCAAATTCAGTCCAATCACATAAAAAGCTCCAAACTGGCTTTATTGAGGTCCAAGGAAAAAATAAGCGCTTTCATGTAGTACACAGCTACGCTTCATCAGATTATACTTAGACTAAGAAGAAGCTCACATTATATGCAACTCAAGGCGGGAAAATTATTTACTATAGTAACTAAGGCTTTCTAATTAGTAGAAGTAACAGAAGTGATAATCTCATTAACAACGTCATTTAGAAAAAACTGCCGTTCCAGATTTAAAATGAAACTAACATCACCATTGAGATTCAACTCCTATAAGCAGTTCTCATGAACAACTATGTTGTAAATCACTTATACTTTAACAAATTAAAAAATGTAAATATATGTATAAAATTAAAATTAAAGCCTTATGCTTTAATGTGAATACAATCATTCACATACTTTGTAAATCTTTAGAATATGTCTCAGTTTCTATGAGAAACATACATCACAAAATACGGTGCACATGTAGGTATTAAAAAATAAGTAGTAACAATAAAATTTAGCGCACCATAGAAGATAAAGGATCGAAAGTTAAAAACAGGCCATCGCTGATCTTTTATAGTCACAAAACAAAGTGACTAGTTTTTTTTCTTTACTATTTAATTCATTCTTGTACTTCACTATATTTTCAAGGCGTAAATAACGCCATGACGTCACTTGATAAATACGGTGATCGCCAGTTAGAAAAACAATGAAGTGCAGAGTGCAACAAGAGTATCTTGAACCAATTTTAAGATATGAAAATCTTACTTGTAGCAAAAAACTAAAGTACTAACTGAGCTAATATGTGTATACTCGCTTCTAAAAAGGCACAAAAGTGCAAAGTATGTAATCCCTACAGTTTATATCCACGGATATATGTAAATGGATCCAAAAAGGGGGATTACGAGTGTATGTTATATAGCTTACTGGATCTAGAAGCTAAAACAAGCTTCAAAAAGGAGAACCATCAACAACCAAGTTCTGTGAAATGTAATGTAGAACCTAACAACAATTACATTATATATATACAAGATCTGATAAGATGAGTGAAGAATAAAATAAAATAAAATAATCATGGTAAGAAATAAATGTCAAAATTATCCATGCTCTTATGTAGGGTCTATAATTTATAGTGTTCTAGCCATTATATAAAAAAACTTTCTTAAGAAAGAGTATATATATACTTTTCCATGTATTAATGAACTGAAAACACTATAGAAAATGTAAATATGTTTCGAACATTAATATAATAAAATATAATTATGTAATATTGTTATAACATATAAAGTATACGTATAGATCTCATGCACATGAGATATGATATATAAGTACATGTGCAGATGTCACCAAACGATATTAATCAAGTCAAAAACACCAATAATAATAAAAAAATATTAATGAAAAGCATAAAATGTAAAATAAAATAGAGTAATTATAATGAAGTGATGACAAAACAAATGTTAAATTAGATGCATGTGAATGAACCATTCACATGATGTATAATCTATAACTACTATGTCTTTGTTAAAACTTTTGTATTAATATGGGTTTAATAGATATAGCAGAATTTAAGCCTGGAGGTTGATGGGCCGCAAGCTTCAGGATCCAGTTTAGCTCAATAACCGAAAGGTTATTCTGATTATCTCCACCTCTTGGGTTCTTAGTTACTATTTGTAATACCCTAAAGGAGAAAAAATGTGTGGGAAATTCCTGAATGTGCCTGGCTAGAGCATTGGTTTCCACCTTCCTACTTATATCATACAAATGATTGTATATTCTCTCTTGCAGTTTTCTCTTCGTCAGCCCCACATAAAATGCTTGGCATGACTCACAAGTAGAGAGATATATCAAATTTGTAGTATTACATGTGGCATAGAATGTGGGGACAAATGTATAGTTGTTATTAGGGTGTTTATATACCTGATTTGTTGAAATAAATTGACATCTGTTACAATGATTACAAGGAAAAGTCCCTGTTTTATTATAAGTGACTCCCATTGGATCAGCACCAATGTAAGAATCATTACATAGGATTTGCTTTAGATTCTGACTATTTCTGTAAAGGAAACTAGGTCTATCACCTACTAATTCTTTTGTCCGACTATCTAATGTGAGAATGTTCCAATTTTTAATAAAAATTCCCCTAAGATGAGTAATGTCACTGGTATATTTTATAGTGAATCTTATTCTGTCATCAAATGGGGATAAGTGTTGCTTGGATCTTTCATCATATAATGTATTGTTCTTGTCATCCTTTTTATGGGGCTTAAATGAGCTTAACTCTATATCACCTAAGGTCTCATGTCTCACTTTTTTTATCATTGCCATTGGGTAGCCTCTTTCATAAAATAATACTTCTAAGGAATCTGCTTCTTGGGATAGAAGATATGATTCCCTGCATAATTTTGAAATTCTAATAAATTGACTCTTTAGTATGCCATAGTTTTAACAAAGACATAATAGTCATAGATTATACATCATGTGAATGGTTCATTCACATGCGTCTAATTTAACATTTGTTTTGTCATCACTTCATTATAATTACTCTATTTTATTTTACATTTTATGCTTTTCATTAATATTTTTTTATTATTATTGGTGTTTTTGACTTGATTAATATCGTTTGGTGACATCTGCAAATGTACTTATATATCATATCTCATGTGCATGAGATCTATACGTATACTTTATATCTTATAACAATATTACATAATTATATTTTATTATATTAATGTTCGAAACATATTTACATTTTCTATAGTGTTTTCAGTTCATTAATACATGGAAAAGTATATATATACTCTTTCTTAAGAAAGTTTTTTTATATAATGGCTAGAACACTATAAATTATAGACCCTACATAAGAGCATAGATAATTTTGACATTTATTTCTTACCATGATTATTTTATTTTATTTTATTCTTCATTCATCTTATCAGATCTTATATATATATATATATATATATATATATATATATATATATATATAATGTAATTGTTGTTAGGTTCTACATTACATTTCACAGAACTTGGTTGTTGATGGTTCTCCTTCTTGAAGCTTGTTTTAGCTTCTAGATCCAGTAAGCTATATAACATACACTCGTAATCCCCCTTTTTGGATCCATTTACATATATCCGTGGATATAAACTGTAGGGATTACATACTTTGCACTTTTGTGCCTTTTTAGAAGCGTGTATACACATATTAGCTCAGTTAGTACTTTAGTTTTTTGCTACAAGTAAGATTTTCATATCTTAAAATTGGTTCAAGATACTCTTGTTGCACTCTGCACTTCATTATTTTTCTAACTGACGATCACCGTATTTATCAAGTGACGTCATGGCGTTATTTACGCCTTGAAAATATAGCGAAGTACAAGAATGAATTAAATAGTAAAGAAAGAAAACTAGTCACTTTGTTTTGTGACTATAAAAGATCAGCGATGGGCTGTTTTTAACTTTCGATCCTTTATCTTCTATGGTGCGCTAACTTTTATTGTTACTACTTATTTTTTAATACCTACATGTGCACCGTATTTTGTGATGTATGTTTCTCATAGAAACTGAGACATATTCTAAAGATTTACAAAGTATGTGAATGATTGTATTCACATTAAAGCATAAGGCTTTAATTTTAATTTTATACATATATTTACATTTTTTAATTCGTTAAAGTATAAGTGATTTACAACATAGTTGTTCATGAGAACTGCTTATAGGAGTTGAATCTCAATGGTGATGTTAGTTTCATTTTAAATCTGGAACGGCAGTTTTTTCTAAATGACGTTGTTAATGAGATTATCACTTCTGTTACTTCTACTAATTAGAAAGCCTTAGTTACTATAGTAAATAATTTTCCCGCCTTGGGTTGCATATAATGTGAGCTTCTTCTTAGTCTAAGTATAATCTGATGAAGCGTAGCTGTGTACTACGTGAAAGCGCTTATTTTTTCCTTGGACCTCAATAAAGCCAGTTTGGAGCTTTTTATGTGATTGGACTGAATTTTGTTATACTGTTCGTTAAAGATATCGTGGCTGGTAACTCCTGTTTCGTTTTTGTGTAAAGTACAAAGTGGTAATCACAAGGGATATCACTACAGATTGAAATAGTATGAGGAGAAACAGAAGGGCATATTATTTACAAACTGGTAGAATATGAATGAATAACACAAATTCTAAGAATAATATTCAGGGAAAAATAATATAATTTTATTACATACTAGACATAATTCCAGTATATGTCAAATTATTTGTTCGCATCCAAACATATTGCCAGGAATATAACTTGTAATACTGAACATTCACTAGCACAGATGAAGCCCTTGGGTATTCCAGGATGTGTTCCCTTAAATAGTCATTCTGACTTGTTTGGCTGTCCTTTGTTTTGGGAGGTTCCTGCTTTCTTTTTGGAACCTGCTTGCCACTGCTTTTTAAACGTCTACTTACCAGCATTTTGCCAAGACTGTTTATTCTGTTTTTTGCCAAAATCGAACAAGAGGGTAGAGAATCCCTTGTAAACTTTGGAAAAGTAGGACTGAAAAATCAGAGAGATTCCCTGATTCAGCTTACTTGTCTCTTCATATTTTACGCAACCTGTGGGGTCTAAACACCAACTCTCTATCCAAAGGAGAATTCAAAATATCATTTTTTTACATCTTCTTGGAGGTCTTGAGAATGTAGCCATGCAAACCTCTTCAATACAGTACCAGTAGCTACAGCTCTGGAAGAAGTATCTACGGAATCATAAACACACTTTAAACAATGAGTAGTGACCTGTAGAATGGAAGAAACTAAACCATTCAAAGCATATTTTCCTGACAAGGAGATGGTACAGGTAAAACGCTCCTCATACTTTCACAATTAGTCAGAATAAACTTTAACATTTGAGCCTGAAAATCAAAAGTATTCACATCCCCCACATTTATCAATTATTTTACCATTCTTGTCTAAAAGGGAAGGATTGGAATTAACCAAATGTTTGGCAGCAGCTGGATTAACCAAAGGTACAGCTGCTGAGTCAGGTCTGGGATTAGCGTATAGAAACTTGAAATACTGAGAAACCTTGTACAATCTATCTGCCTTGTTAGGAGCAGGAGGCTGACTATCAGAAAACAGGTTGTGACAAACACTTCCTCCAGCGCTGATAACACTGGGGGATGGTTGAAGGTTCTGGAAATTACATTTGTAAAACCTTAGAGCATTTTGTGAGGGACTGACACTGGCACATTCTGGAATTAGTCTCGGAGAAAGAGAATCCCTGACAGGGAGATTCAGCTACCATACTCTTCCCCCTGAGTCTGAATCAGAAATTTGAGCAGAAAACTCTGCATCTGTGTCTCCATATTCCTGTCCAGATTCTGTATCTTGAATTTCTTCAAGAAAATAGGAATTCCTTTTTCTTTTACAAGAAACCATCTTTTTAGGAAGGATCAGTAACCTGAACAAGACCCTGAGTCAGACCTAATAAGCTACTCATGTCCAGGGGAATTTGAGCAGGAGCAGACAAATGTTTTTCTGTTTCCTTTTTGACAGGAAAAATGAAGCAAATAGGTTTATTAATGGCAGCTATAGCAGTTTTCCTAAGGATGTGCGCAATATTCTGACTAAACAGTGGAGTCTTCCCAGGCCCTTCTTCCAAGATCGACGAGTGTCTCTCTCTCTCTCTTGCCCACTGAGGCGAACCCCAAAAGCTGCAGAGGACAGAGTCAACTACCTGCAGCTGAGGCAAATTGCTAGCCTGCTGTGGTGGCAAATATTTGCTTACCTTTTCTTTTTGTGGATGGAAGAAGTACTTACAGTGATATTGGTAGTTTGTTTCATGGTCAAGCTGAAAATGGTGCCTCTTTCCTAAGGAAACTAAGCAGGACAAGCTGGTGAAAGTTGAAAGTTACAAAAAAAGTCACTTTTTCCTAGTAAACATTTTAATACATGTTTCCACTCCCAAAAAGTAGAATAAACACAGTTTATCTAGACAAAAAATGGTTTTAAAATGTTTTTAACTTAAACTGACAGGAAAAAGTGCACTCCCATTTAAATTACAGTTAAGTGTCTTGTGACAGTCAGTTAAAACACAAACTCCTAAGCAGGAAAGTAAATTTAAACAATTAATATTAAATGTGGAAGGTTTTCCCCAAAATGAACTTATCTGCCTAGCAATGGAAAAGCAGAAAGCCAACCATTGATCCTCGAAAGTCGACAAGAGGAGCACTCTGTTCAGCACCAGGAAAGCTCTGAAGGGCTTAGCGTCCAAACCTGTCTCAGACAGCTCAGCTTGAGCTGCCCAACAGCTTGGGTTTGTGGAAGGTGCCCTGAAGCTTTGGAAGGTGGCCAGGTGTTATATCCTTGGCAGGATATAACCTGTGTAGCTTAGGCTACCATAGCAGTGATCAATATAATGAATATCCCATGTGACACTGAAGTAGTGTGAATGATGAACATCTTCATTTCAAGTTATTATAACATAACCTGCATGACTGAGTCTTCTATCCACTTGGAATAAAAACCCATGGCAGGCACAAAATGAACTGGCAAAGTGAAAAGAAAATTTGGAGACAGGAGAAGGTAACAAGAAAACAAGTAACTAGGCAACAGATGTAGAAAAGCACATTTTGGACACCTTAAAGGAGAGAGTTTATGTGAAGGCCTTTTCTATTTTCCAAAAGAAAATGATTGCTACATAAAGGAGATTAAACAGTGAGTGAGTCCATTAAAAATGCACTGGGAGCATTGAGTGAAGACAGTACTTAAAAAAGATAAGTGTTTATATGGAAAATTATGTGATGTGAACAAAATGTAAGTTGCATGCTGAATGGTACCGTAAACCAGAGAAATTAGTAAGCTCCAGAAAGAAAATAACTGTTTGACTGATATAAATGTAATAATGTAAATATTATATCTCAAAGTATACTTAAAAATAAAAATTCATATCTAACTCATGGGGGTATACTGCATATTGTCTGATAAAAGTCCATGATTTCAAACTGCAAACTATGTTATTTTACTTTTAATAAATGTATTATGATAGTGGGGAAGAAGGCCTACTATGGCAGGCATCTTGAGGCATTAGTGAAAGGATATTAATTGCTGCTATTTCTGGGTAGTCAGTGTGGGAGTCATCTTGAGACAACAGTGGTCATAGAACATTAATTGTTGCTGTTTCTTGGAAACCAGACACTAATGGACAAATTAGTAGCGGCTTTTCATTGGTCTTTTACTGTTTTATATATTACTGAGATCATCCAATTCCTTCTTAGGTGATGTCTAACATAGGTCTCCAGATCCCTTCTTTCTGTGGCAATAGAAAAATTCTCAAATAAAGCATTTTTCCCATCTGGCAGGTGGGCACTGGCATGACTCTTTGATATAACATTTGTTCCACAACTGGAGGAAAAAGGGATATCTAGTTTAGTGGGGAAGGAAGAGTCCCTTGTTAAGTAAGGAGAAACTTCCATTGAATGATTTTCTAAACCTGTTTATCTAAAATAATTTGGTGTTACAAGGGAAGGTGTGGACTTGAGAGAGGGAGAGACTGCCAGGGTGGGAGAGGGGAAAATGAAAAGGCAAATAGTCATTCTGACATTCTGGATTCTCCTTGACTTTGATAGGCTTTCACATTCTTTTAGGAGCCTCCTTGCCATTGCTTTTTAAAATCCTGTTTGCTGGCACCTTGCTGTTTGAACGGGAGGTGAGGTAGAAGGAACATTTTTACATGCCTTGGAAAGGAAGGTTGGATGATTTGGGTCACCATTTGAATCAACCTTCCTTTCTCAACAAATCTGTTAAGCACCTCATATGCATGCTTTCCATCTAGAAGGCCATCTGAGTTAATTTGCAAGTTTTATAACATTCAGAGCTTCTTCCAGGATTTCTTCTGCTATATCCATGTCTGAGGGTATTCTCTTGAAACTTTATTATCTGGGTGTGGCAGTTCAGGTTCCTAAAGGCTAAAGCAGACTCAGTAAAGTTTTGTACTATAATGTCCAGCACCCTGCTTTCCTTATCATTGTGTGGTATGATTGGACTAGGTGTCAGTTTCAGTTGTCTGTGTCAAGAGAGGCCAGTACCAGTACTCACCTATAGGATTCTTACAGATGTATTTACAGGTGTCCTGCACACTCAAACTACTTACTGGGATTTTTTGTGGAGCTGGAAACTGTGAATTCAGCTCCAAGTACAGTGTTTTGAGTGTGTCCTTCAAGGCATGGAAAGCTACTTGTGTAAACTGTATTTTCTGTAAGTAATACAGCTACTGTAGGAAGGACCAGGAAATGTATGTGGTGTGCAGTATGTGTGGCATCCAGATTAGAAAGGCACTGTGTTACAGTACACTATGTATTTAAATATGAAGAGCAAAGGGAGACAGAAAATCAAACACAGCCAAGTGCTCTGCTTATGTTTAGACCTGAAAACTCAGGCAGCTCTAGTTTGCTCGAAAGTTAGAAATTTGTATTTTAAAATAAAAATGTCCAAACCTAGCTAAATAAATGAGATTAAATAATAGACAGTAGGGCCATACTAGAGATCATAGTTCAAAGGGATGAGCATTTGTTACAGGTGAAGGAACTGCAAAGATACTGCTCTGGTGCAAAGCTAACATCTATATTTTTTTAGTTTATATATAAAATAATATTACAACAAACTGCAAATCTTTAACAACTCTAACTGTAAAGGGAAGGTCAAAAATTAGTACCTAAACTTAGGCATGCAAGAGTTGACAACCTTTACTAAAGCAGGTTGGAGTACATGTCAAATTGATCACTCTGGGATTTTTAAGCAAATTTGGGCCCAAATCTTTAGATGGCACAGATGAAAAAGTAAAAAAGACAGAAATCTACTGCGGACACCAAGAAACTAGCCTCTGGAATAGTGGTCTTGTTTGCACCAAAGGAAGCCTGGCAGGCATCAGGTAATTGAATCCCACTATCTGCTTCTGAAATGGCCAGGACCGCTATTAATAACAGAGGGTTGAGGAGCAAATGAAGCATCTCACTGAGCGGCCTGGTATCCTTATGCTACCTTTCTTAATGACTATTCTTTTTTAGGTGAACAAACCAAAGTATAAGGCAGTAACCACCATGCTATAGATAAAATAATTTCATTTTTATTAAACAGTAAATAAAACTGCGTCATAAGCTCTTTCGGGTAAATCCCTTCATCAGATGATTAACTAAAAACATTCTTTCTATTATAGTACACTACAACCAATCAGATTCAATAATCTACCCTCCTTTTTATCAAAGCTTGTTTTAAAGGAACCACCTCATTCAATCCTGGGGCTTTATCAGCTCAGTCTAAGAATCCATTGCATCTCCTCATATTCAATTTCATTCTTCAACATTTTGGGTATTACAATCAGCATATGCATCCAGGAAATAGGTCTTATTGGTCCTGGGATGGGAAAAACAGTTACCTTGCATATACTCAAAATGTTGTTATATTGCCAGCTGTCAACAATGTACTGCGTATTATATGGGAAAAACTAATTGTAGGCTTAATGACAGGATTTTTAAACATCTATCTGATATAAGACTAAAAAAAAGAGCACAATGCATTATACATATATCTCTTCATAGGGATCATGTATTTGTGTTTATGGTTATTTGTATTGTATTGTTAATAAGAGTCAAAGAATGGGGGACTTGAAGAATGAAACTGTATACAAGGATAATGGATTCTTAGACTGGGAGCTGATAAAACCCCAGGATTGAATGAGGTGGTCCTTTTAAAACCAGCTTTGGTAAAAAGGAGGGTAAAATATTGAATCTGATTGGTTATGGTGTCCTATAATAGAAATAATGTTTTTAGTTAATCATCTGATGAAGGGATTTACCTGAAAGCACTTATGATACTGTTTTATCATAAAAGTGAAATTATTTTATCTTCAGCGTGGTGGCTACTGCCTTATACATTGGTTTGTCCATCTTTGGATTTTTGGCAGTACCTTCAGTGGAGGAGGCCACTATTTATTTCTTACTTTATGTTTTTTTAGGTAACACCTTTTTCTTCTTTTAAACACATTTAACTATCCCTTAAGTGACAGGCAAACAATCATTAACAGAAAAGAAATTAAACCATATTTTTTCCATTTACATACATTATATATACATCATATATATTTTCTTTCTTTATAATTATCAGTCCAACATTACATAAGTTGCTGAATTCCTGACTTCCCTTAAACCTGACTCCTCTTGAACAGTATTCTGCATGTATTATTCCCATAATTTCCATTTATTTCTATGTAATTCACTCCTTTACTTTTCCAAAGAGCCCTCTTCCAGTTATTTTATCTCTCTTATAATAATCAGTATTTCTAATAAAAGTGTTTTAGACTTTGATTTCCATTTTCTAGTAATTGCTTTTTTTGGTAGACAAGAAAATTACACTTAATAAGGTCTTACCACTGCATCTCTAGACAATTTAGAACCTGTGTCCCAGCTAAAAAAAATAATATCCTTAGTTACAGCCATTTGCACAGTCAGTATTTTTGACAGAGTACTCTTTTGGGAATTTTTAAATCTGCCAACTCTTTACACTCCCGAAATGCATATTCCCAGTTACATCTTTCTTCATCACACCTCCAGTATTTATCAAATTGAGGAAAAATTCAGGTCTGCCTGGGGTATAGAAATATCTATGCAAACATTTCCAAGCAAGGATCCTTAACCTTCTGGACTTTGTTGCATACTTGGTCGCCATATATATGTCCACTCATTGTTCTCATGCAAACTAATTTTCCAGTCACTCTTCCCAATCTTTTCTAACCTTATCAAGCAATATTTTATATGCCCTACTAATATCCCCTTTTTAACAGCAGCTTCTGTTCTAGACTCTAATAAAAACCCCCACCACACCAGGACTTTCACCTACGATTCACCTATCCCTTTCTCTTTGCCTATCCTCTGATATCAATTCACTGTAGGGAAGGCAGTTTCTAGCCTACAGTCCAAATGTCTTCTTGGCCTCATTCCATTCTATTACTTTTCCCTCTCTAATTATTTGTTCCCAATACCTTGGGCCCTTTGTCAGTTCCACCAGTAAATTTCAGTCCCCCTCTTTCTTATTTTCCTTATTTCTTGAATCCCCCCCACCCATTTTATCATCCCTTTTCACTATGAATTGTAGCTTTCTGCTTGTGTTATGTATAACAACCTTAACTGTGTCTAAAACATCCCTTCAAATCAGGTAATCCTAAACCTCCTTGTTCTGTTGGAATTTTCAATTTATCCCACTAGAATCCTGATCTCTTCCCCTCCCAGATAAAATCCTTCAACTTTTTATTAATTACTATCTACAACTTCTCCACTGGTTGATAAAAATATACCTGATCTGTGTATGAAAACTAAAGAAACTAAAAACATTTAACTGTTTGTATCTATATCCATGAGCATGGGCATGGGCATGGGCATAAGCTTCCAACGTCTCAGTTTTTCAAAAGGGTAACAGAACAGTCCTAATCTAAGTTGTAGCAGATATGGACCTCAGCACCTAAGGGAGTCACTGAAGGAATAAAAACTAAGAATAGGTATCCATTTGCCACTATTGGAGGATATGCTTTGAAGGAAGAAATGCTTTGGGGGAAGAATCCTTTGCTAAAAGGCATTTCTTTCCTCTCATGGCCCTGGGGTGCTTCTGGTCTTAGTGGTCCATCAGTTTGAGGTACCTGTGGAAGGTAATTCTGTTGAAAAATTACAGCAAGTACTCAGTTCCTGTTCCAGTAAAAATACCTTTATTGGCAAATGAGCGCTGCTTAGAAAACCGTGTAACAGTTGTTTCATCGGGGCTTTTTATTCCATTATTAGTAGGTGGGTGAAAGGTAAGTCCTTCCAATTACATCATAATCGTACTGGGTTAAGGGATACATTTATTTAAAACACCCATGATGTCATGGTGGGCCTGACTTTGTGTGCTTGGGGGTGAGTTACATACTAACAATTTCATGCTTTTGCATAAGTTCAACAAAATACAGTATAAAATCATTTAAAACATATTTTAAAACGTCATTTACAAATCCAAATCATACTTGTTTCTATCTTTGTGTGTCAACAAAGAAAGTCAATCTTTCCGTGGTTAATAACTGTTATTAAATTCTGAAGTAGAATCTCCAGTATTATTATAAAAAAATTCAGTTATGTCTTAACCTTTAACAAAGAATCCATAGCTAAATTTTTTAAAGTAAATGTCAAGTATTTCAAGAAGTTGGTCTCAAAAGGGAAAGGATGGTGGTCATCTAAGTGCTAAGCTGCTTTTGTCTACTCTTCATCAGATCTGCCAGGAAATAAGGATGTCATGTATTGGTTAATTATTAATAAAGTGGATCATTCTATTGTTTTTCGGTTTGTGGGCACGCAACCTACATAAGCAAAACCAATGAATATTAACTGACGTGTATGTGAAATTCTAAAATGTTTCCTTTTTCATTTTGAGGGAAAGGTCTGTGTAGAACTGCTCCTCAAACTCCTTATAACTGCATATGTGGAATTAATGTGTTTTGAACAAGGTACCCAATTATACAGGGTGTTCTTTCCAAAACCTGCTATCATGTTGGTGTCTAGAGGAAAAGTCGAGATAGTTGAGGGCATGCCTCTGGGGGAGTCCACCAGAAATAAAAATATAGCATTGACAGTGGGGGACTTTTTAAAGCAATTTAAACCAAATATTAATGTATGAACTTTTAGAAAATGATCCCAGTTAAATGTGGGAGTACTTAAAGACAAACCAGCTCTGGTATGTTTCAAATTCCTGTAGTATCAAACCACATGGTCCTGTGGTTGAGCCTACTTCAGTGGACGTAGAAAGACATATGTCGTGTTAACCTCAGGGAACTGGGACTCATTTTACTTGGTTGATCATTACGGAAAACGTTTAATTGACACATTACCTTAAAAAAGTCACATTAAAAAAGCTAGTTTGTTTCAAATGGGTAGAGAACACAATCATAGTGTGTGTCGCTTGTCTGCAAGAACTGTAAGGTTGCAAAGGAACCTGTGCCTGGTAGTTAGCCACAGTGAAAAACGTGGGAACACCTACCTTTTCTGAATAAAGTGAATCTTTATTAAGTCAGCACTGAGGGGACTGGGGGCAACAGTCTTGGCAATTTATTGAGGGAGGGTGGGAGAAGAGAACCAATGTTAAGGTAAAGCAATATATAAAGTACAAAATAAGAACTACATAAAAAATACAAAATAAGAATCGGTCTTGAAAGTCATTCAGAGAGGAACACTTAAGATAATAAAATCTGCTATTGCTCCTATTTACTTTTTAGGGATGGAGCTTTATAGTATGAGGCTGAGAGTTTCTGAATTTTGCCGAGGGTCAGAGTTGGGGGGGGGGGTGTCCAGATCATTTAAATCCTTAAAAACTTCTCAGTTTTTGTATTGTTTTATTTAATCTCTTCCCACATATCCTTAGCTTCCATAACACAATTAAATGATTTATAACATTTTTGACAAAGTTTGAACAATATGATTATAGTTTAATTTGACTTATTGCTGACTGGTACTTCTGAATAGTTAAAGAACAGGAAGTACTGGTTACTTTATTCTGAAGAAGTTCTGTTCTAGTGTGCAACAAAAGTACTAAATTTTAATAAAGTGACATACAGAGAGCCAGCATGCTTTTGTTTTTTTAATTATTTGTGGTTTCACTGAACTGTTTTTCATCATACCTTTAAATTTTGTATTTCCCTCAGCAAGGAATTCTCACAATTCTCAGTATTAATTGCTTGCACCTGCAGACAGCCTGTCTCCATGGAGAAGTACTCAGCAATAAATCTTTGTAAATTTCACTCAGAAGCCTGTACATCTGCCTTTAGCTGCAAATTTCTTGACTCCCCATGATCATTTTGTTAATGGGGAAAACAGACAAGTTAATAGCTTCAGAGATGTAAGAAACTTGGCAATCAGTGCGCTTTTACATCCCACCCCTACCCCAACAGCCCAAGATCACAGTATATTAACATTAAACTTGTTTTTGTCCAGCATTTTTTCTCTTGCACTGTAAAGCCTATATTTCCTACAACTAAAATAGTACTTGTTTTCTTAAATATCTGTAATATATACAACAGTCACTGAAAAGACCCTCCCACTCATTTAAAGTAACCCTGACTACACAAAACTACTTTACTGTATATAATATGCAGTTTATATCATGACATGTTTTATATAAACACTAATAAGAACAAAAAAGTGTTTTACTTACAGTTAATTTTTCTACCTTTAGTATTTTTCTAAACATAAAATGGGTTATATTACAATCTATCCACAAGTTTAACAAAAGTCAAGTGTTTTTTGGCCACTTGTTCTTGCAAAACCATATTTCGCATATGGTTCAAATCCAAAGTACTCTTGATTCTTCTAGGCAACTCCTGTGCTTTTTTTCTGTCAAGCATTTTCCTTTGGAACACTGGAAAATATCTTACTAGGGAAGTCTCTCTATGAACTTTACTGGCAGAAGAATGAAAAGCAGAGTCCCCTTCTGTTAGTTGGCTCACTTTTTGTTGGATAAACTTTTTTTACTTCCTGCTTAGCCTGTTCTGCATCAAAAATGTATTTGATCCTCCAGGAAAAAATACTTTTAAGACAGGTGGATATTGCAGCTTAAATCTCACACCTGCCTCCCCACGTTCTCTAGTTGCTGGGATAAATTAACTTCTCTTCTGTCTGGTGTACAGTGAATAATCATTGTCTACAAACACTTTTCCATCTTCAATTTTTAATACTTTGCCCTTATGCCACAGTTTTGTTAGGTTCAACTCTTTCTGCTGGTATGATTGCATCTTTACTAATGTAGATCTTGGCTGCTTTTTCATGGCCAGGTTTGAACCACACACACTCAGTGGGCCCTTTCAGTTATCAAATCCTGCTGTGGAACACCAATCAAGCTGCTTATTTGTACTTTCATAAAATTAATACAGTCTTTTCCTTCTAGTTTCTCTGGTACAGCAGAAAACCTCAGGTTTTCTTTGTGTGCTATATCTTCTAACTTTTCTATTCTCTGAAACAGCTCTTCTTGAGATGCCTTATACTCAGCTTTATCTTCATTTCAACATCTGATTTTTTTTTCAGTTTTATCTGTTCATCTGAACAGTTAGTTAAAACTTCTATTTTTCCACTCTTTATTATATATTTGTTATATAGAACAAGCAGAGTAATTAAAAGAGTTATTTGAGCTGGGCTAAAACAAGTCTAATCACAGAACAGGTGGCTTGTACAAAGTAAATAATGAAAATGAGTCCATCTCTTTTACAAATTGTAGTTCTTTATTTAGGAATCTTAGCAAGGATTGAGCTTGAGTAACTCCCTTTTAGTTACTCTCCTTGTTCTACTTTTGTTGTGGATTACTACGGTCGGTTTGGCTGGCTAAACACATAAGCGGTGATAGTGTTTTTTAAAGAGTTTCTAACCCTTTTTCTTATAAGAAATGTTTTATTGTTTCAGTGTTTCATTTATTTTAATCACATCTGAATACATTTGATTTACTTTTTTCTCTAAGTTATTGGAAGACATCTCTTGAAGCAAAGCAGAAGCTTGAACTGCTTTTTGCTGAACATCAGCAGAAACATTCCCTGGTGGTATTTTCTTTTCACCTTTTCTGGTTGATTTTCTTTCAGGTTTTCCAAATTTCATCTTTGCTGGTATCCAAACAGTGCATATACTAGCCAGTAACTGAATTTTACCTATAAAAACAGTTTCAGTGGTACTCCTTTTTCCTCACTTTCTGTTTTCACACTGGGAGATCTGAAGGTTAAGCTGTTGATCAGTATGCAGCCATCTTGGAAGTCCGTAACACCTTGTTTTTAAGGCTGCCTTTCAGTGGTCGTCCTGAAAGGGGAGGAGTAGATACCCTTTGCATTAGCACAGTTTTTTATGTTTCAAGAATGCTTTATGGTTTTAGCCTAATACTGCAAAATTTTCTTATTAAATGTGTGATTATGCCCATAGGGCAAACCCCCTACTAATACTTGAAACGCAACTGCTCAAAAGATAAAAACATAGTAACATTTTCACAAAACTACCTCCCTGAGTACACACAACATCTGCATTACAGAATAACACAGTTTTGCGTAAATGTAACTTGCAGAAAACACCAGAAAGCATGTTTTCAGAGAAGTAAATCAAGGAAGCACGTCCATGTGACCTCCATGTTGGGGGCTTCATTCCCCTTAATTTATTACTCTCGCTTCATACCGTCTTGGAGAAACAGAAATCACTGAAAATACAATAAACAAATAAATAATGTGCTAGTCTTTCTCTAAGCTAGTGGAATATCAGGGTATCAGAAAACATAACATTCAAGCTCACAGATGGTAGCATAACCAGCAAAAATATATATATGAAAAACTACATCAAGCAAACATGCTTGAGCTACTGCAAAACAAACAGGTGGGTCTTGAACTCCTGAAGGTAAGCAAAGAGAAGATGCTACATCTCCCCTCAAAAGGAAGACATTGTAAGTAACCGTTCTAACCTGGATATTTGTTTCTGTGAAGGTTAGGGACCTCAGAATTATTAGCAAGTCAAAAGTCCAAAGCACTTAAAATTATTTCAGCAACAATCATAAGAATATGCTCATAAACTGGATACTTATCACTCTCTGAAAGTTGTCTGGAATAGACAGACCACTTTTGAACCAATCACATCTTGTGGCAAAGAGGAATGGGGAATAGAATGGGATGCTCCACCTTTTAGCTGTATATTAGACTGACAACCTGGGAGTTCAGCTACACCAGGATGGCATTTGTACAGCTTTGGAAGGGCAGGTGCATGATTACAATTATTTTTCACAGAGAAAGATTCTGTTCTGGTGCAGCAATGATTCTCTTCAATGGACAACAGAAATATATTATAAGCCACAAAGTATTTCTAATCTATTACTATTGATACAGTTGTCTTCTGAAGTCTTGAGAACTGACTGCAGGATTTTGCACTTTTACAATGAAAACTGTCATACTGTAGTCTACTTTCAACTGCATCTGGATCCTTTCTATTTTTTTGACATTGCCTTTGAAATGTTTACATTACTGCTGACCTTTCTACCATCCTTTAAGAGATACACATTTCATTCCATCCCCAATTCAGCAGTACTAATAATGTCACTGATTGTTTTATTATCTTTTAATGGGTACACATCACCATCCAACCCCCTAGTCAATGATGCTAATAAATTACTTATTCATTATTTATTTGACATTTGTTACCAGGGTGGTCTAACTGGGTCTACAGAACCCATTTTTCAGCAGAGGCCCTGGGAGAAAACCTCCACATACAGTACAATACAAATACAGTATAATCCAGTGCAATAAAGATTACATTAGAAATACTATCCAAAAAATAAGCTGAAAGAACGCACTGCTACAAGATGTTGAAATATATTACACATCTAGACAGTTCTATACAGTTAAAACATTACAGATGATAATAGTCACTCTCTTCATACATGATGTAGACAGTGTCCAAAAAAGTAATACGTAGACAGTGCAATGTGTGACACTGTAGTAGTACAAGCAAAATAAAATGTTACTTTCAGTTAGGAAAAGAGCAGCCAGAAAGTTAGTGATGCAGACATATTGCGAGAGAGAGTGTTAAGAAGAATAGAAGCAATAAAGCCTGAGCAGTACCTTAAGGATATGGTATAAAAGCAGAGAAGGAGTTAGAAGAGCTTTAGGATTTTGCAGTCTCTGAGGGATTGAAATGTGACAGAAGAGGAAGATCTGAGCATTAGGCAGGCTTTATGCAGGAACAGAGCCATGTATTTTTGAGATGATTTTTTAAAGAGGCTTTGAAATGGGTAAGCCCAGGCATAGACCTGGTAGCTACGGTATAAATACATTAAATGGGAAATGTATCTCAGCTGCCCCATCTGAGCTCAAACTCCATTCCTTGGGTTGAGCTCCATTTACTATGACTTGCTGTTTCCAATTATTTACACAGATCATGTTTCACAGCTCAACCCAGTCATGTCTTTTGTATAGCAAAATAATCAAGGTCTTACAAATATGCAGTGACATATTCAGGGCGGCCACGGTGATGCAGTGGTTAGCATTGTCACCTCACAGCAAGAGGTTCTCCGGTTCGATCCTCGGCTGGGGTGCCTTCTGTGCGGAGTCTGCATGTCCTTCCTGTGGTCGCGTGGGTTTCCTCCGGGAGCTCCGGTTTCCTCCCACATCCCAAAGACATGTGAGTGTGTGCATGTGTGTGCCTTCCATGGAAGGTTGGGCACCGGGCTGGCAACTCGACACTGTAAATCTCCACTGCCAATCATGAGCGGACAAGTGATCCACTGTGGCAACCCCTAACCGGGAAAAAGCCGAAAGAAGAAGAAGATATTCAAGTGAGACAGTCTATGGTAAATGTGGACCCCGAAACTGCAGCTACAGAACAAATAACTTTGTGTATAAGAGCCCATGAAGTCTTTATACTGCGTAGGTCCCTGGTATTAAACAAAGAAAAAACACGAATTTAGTACAGATGCTTATTTTGGCATCACTCACTGGTGTGACACATACAAACTGCTTATGAGTGAAGGTATTTAGTACTATGCTACAGTAACAAAATCACTCGTATGTTACATACAAATGCCATGACAAACAGGTTAGCACACAAATATGCATCCAGGTTTGAATTTCTATGTAAAGCAATATTTGCTATACAAAATGCAAATTACACAACACTGTTTTGAGTTCCAGGCAATAACTCTGGATCTTAAATAAACGGAAATAACTCAGGAAAGGCTCTGTAGTAAATACAGGGGGATAAAATTGATCAGCTACTGCATGAAGTTATGGTAAAGAGTAGTGGAAGCCAGGTTAAGAAGGGAGGTGATGATTAGTGAGTAGCAGTATGCATTCATGCCAGGAAAGAGCACTACAGATGCGATGTTTGCTCTGAGGGTGTTGATACAGAAGTATAGAGAAGGTCAGAAGAAGTTGCATTGTGTCTTTGTGGACTTAGAGAAAGCATATGACAGGGTGCCTAGACAGGAGTTGTGGTACTCTATCAGGAAGTTGGGAATGGCAGAAGTATGTAAGACTGGTCCAGGATATGTACGAGGGCAGTGTGACAGTGGTGAGGTCTGCCATAGGAGTGACAGGTGCATTCAAGGTGGAGGTGGGATTACCAAGGATCAGCTCTGAGCCCGTTTTAATTTGCAATGGTGATGGACAGGTTGACAGATGAGATCAGACAGGAGTCCCAGTGGACTATGATGTTTGCAGATGACATTGTGATCTTTAATGAGAGTAGGGAACAGGGTGAAGAGACCCAGGAGAGGTGAAGATATGCTCTAGAGAGAAGAGGAATGAAGGTCAGCAGGACTAAGAATATATGTGTGTGAATGAGAGGTAGGACAGAGGAATTTTGAGGATGCAGGGAGTATAGTTGGAGAAGCTGGATGAGTTTAAATACTTGGGATCAACAGTTCAGAGTAACGGTAAGTGCGGAAGAGAGGTGATGAAGAGAGTGCAGGCAGGGTGGAGTGGGTGAAAAGTGTCAGGAGTGATTTGTGACAGACTGGTACCAGTCAGAGTGAAAAGGAAGGTCTACAAGAGGCTAGTTAAACCAGCTATGTTATATGGGTTGGAGACGGTGGCACTGACAAAAAGACAGGAGTCAGAGCTGGAGGTGGCAGAGTTAAGGATGTTAAAATTTGCACTGGGTGTGACAAGGATGGGCAGGATTAGAAATGAGAATATTAGAGGGTCAGCTTAGGTTGGAGAGTTTGGAGACAAAGCCAGAGAGGCGAGATTGCTTTGGTTTGGACATGTGCTGAGGAGGTATGCTGGTTATATTGGGAGAAGGATGCTAAGGATGGGTCTGCCAGGTAAGAAGAAAAGAGGAAGGCCTAATATAAGGTTTATGGATGTGGTGAGAGAGGACATGCAAGTGGTTGGTGTGACAGGGCAAGATGCAGAGGACAGAAAGAAATAGAAGCAGATGATCCGCTGTGGCGACCCCTAATGGGAGCAGCCAAAAGAAAAAAAAGAAGTTAAGTTCCAGGCAATATCGTGAAAAGAATAGTATGCATTTATTTGTATTTTATTACAAAAGAATCATGGTATTAGAACATATACAGGTACTGCTCATGCCTTCCAGTGAAAAGAAAATGATAAAACAATCCCTGATCCTGTAAAGTTATTGTCTTCAAATTCAGGCTTACAAATGAAACAGAAAAATGTATTGCAAAACTATGAGAAAAAAGAAATCTAATAAAGATGAATGAACCATTATTGCAATTCTTTAATCTAATACCAAAAATAAAGTTTACATAAACTGTTAATCATTTACATTATATCCCAAGACATTCCTGTATGTCTTGTTTGAGTGGCAAAACAGAAAGCTAATGAGTATTATACATCTTATGTTACTGTTTTGAGTTTTTAGCCTTTTTTTAATCCCAGCCATCTTCAGAAAAGATATCAACATTTCTTCTCTGGAAAGTTTTTCTAAAATCTTCATCAAACAAATTAAGGTCGTCTTCATCTCTGAGTATGCCCTGGAAAGTAACATACAAAAATGTTTTTTAAGTTACATATGTGACCATGCAGTCTTAACTAGATATTTAACTACATTAGTAAGATAAAAATCAAAGCGTACAAATCTGTATCAAAAAGACCAGGAGCTCTTGTCCACCATACTCATGGCACTGCTGGTCAACACTATTTGTTGTTCGCAGATATCTTTAATTTTTAAAGGTTCAGAAAACAGTGTTCGCCACAGTGATGCTATAACCTGCTCATGATTAAAAAGCATTACCTCCAAGAACAAATCATTCTGTAGCATTTAGATATTATATTTACAGGTTTGGTCAAGTTCATGGCCTACATTGAGGAGCTTAATGCCCTGGATACCATGCTGGAACCTGTGGGTGCCCATGCAATCATTTAATTAATTTTTTGAAGATATGTGTTAATAATTTGAGCTTAGCTGGGGAAGGGGGTTTCGTTTCATAGGTATGAAAATCTCTGAGATTTGAAGTTGTCATGTTTTGTGGAACAGTTGATATTAACATTTATTAAGGCTGACTGCCCATTTGTATTCAGATCATCATGGGGCATTCTATGCAAAGTATTTCAAAAAGTAGGGCGAGGGATCTTGTAATGCTCTCTATGTCAGGCATATTATCTCCTCTAAGAACAAATCCAAGGTACCAATATTTTAAGTGTCTGCATTTATGTGTTCACTTTGTATTTTGTGCACATATTAAATTGGTTTTAAAAGGCTTCCGACTGGCTTCTGGTATCTTGGATTTGGTTATTGGTCTCATTTTGGTACCTTGTGGCTGTTTTTTCTTGTTTTTTTTTTTTTATCTCCTCTAAGAATTTAATAAGATACAGAAACAGACTGAAAAGCTGTAGACCTCCTTTATGAGCCAAGCCTTGAAGCCATTGGATTTTATTAGTGAGGAATCTTCGCACCTTTTCCAACTGCACCAGATAGCAAGTGATTAGGTTGCAGAACGGGGTACAGTATTCTACAACTGGTCTGATAAGAGTTGTGTAACGGTAGGCAATTATTTCTATGGCACACCTTCAACACCAGAAAGTATCAGGTGGGAAATTCTGCATGATTTGCATGATGGCAGATATGGGTATCAAATTACAGACATCATTTACAAGTATACCGAGTTTTTTTGCCATTTTTGCTACTTTGTAAGCTTTCAGTTATTGCCCATCAACTGTGTTTTTTTTTTGTTTTTTTTGACAAATTTCAGAATGATACATTTTTGCACTGAAGGCAAGGTACTTTCTACTGCACTAATCAGGTGTCAACAAATTAAGGAAAAGTTTCCGCTTGCAGGAATTTGCATATTTGGTGATATTTAAGAAAAATATGTCAAAAAGGAGTGACCTCAGGACATAGGCAAGAGAGTTTCCACTGATGGCAGTTGATGGTGAGGATAAGAGTCCTCTGAGTCTTACCTGTTACAGGGTTCCTATTATATACTGGAAGAGACGTTTCATCAAATGCCTCTTCATCGACTGTTAAATAATGAAAACACAAAACAGCGAACGGTCATGTAAGTGATTTCTTTCCCTTGGAAAGAAATCGCTTGCACCCTCTGTTATTTTGCTGTTTTCCCCACTGTGGTGTGATCTCGGAGTTGGTAAATTTAATTAGGGGGGTGTGGGGGGCATAGCCTCCACTTTGTATTGTTTGTAGTGATGTTTTTTTTTGTTTAGGGTAAGCGATTTCTTTCCCAGGGAAGGAAATCGCTTATATGCAGGTTCGCTGTTTTGTGTTTTCGTGGTTTACGGGTCGATGAAGAGGCATTCAATGAAACACTTCTTCGAGTATCTAATATAGACCCCCTGTTATATACATGCCTATAGTCAGTTGCACACTAGAATTACTATGGCTTCATTTACCTTCAGATTCATGACTTTATGTATGATTCTGTCATGGAGTATAGTGACAAATGCTTTCGTCAAATTTTTTATGAGGTTACGCACACAAAATCTACCATTGACAAACTGTATGGATTAAGCCATTGAGAATGATGCCTGCCTGATTAAGTTCCATGAAAATTCTTTCAATCATCCTGCACAATATGCTTTTAAGACTGATTGGTTTATTATTACTGGCATCCTTGGAAGGGCCACTCTTATGGACTGGGACTACAACAGTTTGCTTTCAGGTACTGGGGCAAAGACAATTCATAATGCTATGTTAAGAATGTGTGTAAGAGTTTATACTAGGGTAGACTATTTCTGGTTGCACAAATTAGGCTTATTTTATCTTTTCTGGTCCTACAGAACTGCTGTTTCTCATAGGGGGAAGAGGTTATCATTTTCAATGTATTTTTGGGTAGAGTCATATTGCAGGAAGAAACTGTGAATAGGATTCCCCTTTGTGACCTGAAATTTGCTGCAAATCTATATGCCATCGAATTAGTTATATATGTTGGCCCTGTTATGGTGATACTGTTATATTTATAGCACACTACCCTTTTGTTTCATCCCCTTCATTTTTCATGTTGTCGTAGAATGTCTTATTACTAACATCTGCCTTCATGGCAAGCTTTAGCTTGAATGAAACTTTGCTTCTTTTGACTATTTAGGGAGATATTTTTGAATAAAGGTGAAAAGCTTACAATCAAAAATGGCTGTAGAAATTGTTGGAGTACTAGTGGATGGTTCTGAAGTGGTTAAAGCCTCTTTTGCTGTAGCTGCAGCTGGTTTATTCGCAAGAATCGTATATTCCTTCCTATCATTGCTCAAAATTTCTTCTTTCTCTTCTAACCGCCTATGCTTGGACTTTTTCTCTAATGTAAGTACTTCTCAGTAAGGTAATGAAGACATAGCTTTTAAATGTTTGAAGTCTTTTTTGACACTTCACCCTCATTGCCTGCTGAGCATCAGTCCCCTCCTGACAAGTCGGCCGATCAATTACTTACCATCAGGGTGAGAGTCAACTAGCAGGATTCATCAATAAGGCAGACATCAGGGTGGTTCGTATGTTTTTGGTTTTCCCTGGATTTCTCCTGGAACACTTAGCTTACAAGATGGAAGGAGCCATGTAATGGAATGACTGGATCTTCCCATCACTTCCACAAGCGAAGTTTACCTCAATGCAACCCTCCCCCAACTATGACACATGGGAGATGGCTTACCTGGTTTCTAACAGGAACATGGCACCTAATCCTATGTGCCTCCAAGTACACACAACCCTCTCCTAACCTTAGGAGAAGCAAGAGGGCCATGTCCCTCCATTCCTCTACCTCCCAGGATCCGCCAAGTACTAGGGACCCTAATGGAACCCTGGTTGCTTGCATCGCAGTCAGGCTCCATCCCTCTGTACCAGAGACAGTTTTTGCAAGATTTGAGCTTATGTTCTGGGCCTAAACAAAACACACACTCTGTGGAGTAATTTTTAGTTGCAGTTTACCTATCACAACCACACTTGTTTACTGATCTATAGGAAGAAGACCTGATCAATGTGTGTGTGTATGTACCTTTAAGAAGCTATCCAAGGGCTTGCACAAGTGTATAAATACTGAGCATGTGCAAGTCTGACTGCCATTTTGTAGAAAGCTGTTGAGATGTAAGCATGCATGTGTATAAGCCGGTCTGTCTGTTAACTTGTTTGTTCGTATTTTATGATGCTGCTATGCATCCTGATGTGTTTCTATATATTATAGCATCAAAACGAAATCCCCCTGTCTGCGTGTCATAAGTGTTAGAGAAGGACAAGCAACACTAACCTTACTTAATTCTGAATATACATGAAGATTTTTCATTTTTCTGAAGCAAAAAGATGATTGGAAATTGATTTTCCTGCAAGTAAGAATGAGCCATTATGTAGTAGTATTTTCCTCCAGTGATTACTCAGATGATTAGAAATGGAGTGTGAAAAACAATGCGGTACATGTATTGGAGTCGCATGCTGCTTGCATCAGATTAACACCCTTGGAGGCATGAGACCTACAAAAGTCCTTGCAGGGAACACTGACACTACTGAAAAGAAAAATGGTTGAATCATGGGAATACAGAAGGTGAGCAAACTCAAACTGTTGCAGCAGTGTTAATCTCCAAAGAAAACCATCAAACTATTCCCACAATTGTTTAGATCTTGCCCAATGCATGAAATGAATCATTGGCATATTTTGCAATGTTCCCTTTAATTTTCACTGCAGTGTTGAGGAACTTGGTGCTGATTCTTTAGCATCACCTCCAGGCAGTAATTCAAGGTAACCATACTCGACTGTAGAATAGTATTCTCAATATTTAATTATGTCTGCCAGGTAATTCAAGAATCTGACAGCCATGCTAGCAGTGACAAACTCTTCTCCAGCAATGCTAATTCCTTGTCAAGGGGTACGCTGCCACAGCAAAGGATTTTTTCTGCCTTGCAATGGATTTTACATTAGTAACTCTAGAATCTCCTTTCTGCGTATGAATCTGACCTATTCAGTGTGGTCCAGTATAGATCATCTGCTTTCTGGGCAGTTGGTGACTGTGTATTGTGTGCTGGCCCAAGTTCTTCTGATGGTGTTAAGGGTGGGACAGTCTAAAATGGACATTATTTGCACTTAATCAACTCATCAATATTCTTTGGTGGCAATTTTTCATTCTTATCACTAAATAAGCTTCCCTTATTACATTTATACTTTATGGAAAGGTGACATCCACTACAGGAGATTGTAAGAAAAAGAGACTGAATGTGGCTCAAAAGGGAAGTCTAAGTGAAACATATGATAAGCATCACCACAATCAGAAGTCAGGGATCTTTATTCTGTTGTTGAAAAAGATGCCTGATAGCAATCCTTTTGGATAAAAGTTGTAAAGTGTCAGACCCCACTCTGATGGACCTTCTGCATATCTGCAAAGCAAACAGCACCAGAATTACCTGTTCTAAAGACTTAAACCTTGCCTGTGATATAAATAGGACCTGCTGGAGGGACAAATATGTATTCCAGAGACTACCCTGTCTCTGGAACAGGGTCCCCATCCATATGAAGCAGAGTTCCTCCCTAACCCAGTTCAATTGTAACTTGAACAACTGAATGGGGAATAGGAAATTCATCCCTGGTTTGGCACCTGTGTCTCTAATGGACATGGGGAGCCTGTAAATGTTTCATCTCCCAAGCCCCTACTTCACTTATCAAGGGTACCAGAACTTGTCAGAGATTTGGTATAAATTACTAGGCTTAAAAGGGCCCTTGTGGTCATTAGTCAAATAAACACCTATGAACCTATTCTCCCCTCATACAACCAAGTAGAAGTCCATAGATGGTGGTTGTACCTGCATTTGATTCTCACATACACCCAGCAACATTTATTTAATAACTCTAAATAAAGTATCACAGGCTTCAGGGGGCAGGGGTGTCACCAGCATCACAGACTGAGCCTTGACTTTCTCTCTCACTGAATAATCAGGTTAGACTAGCAGGTCTAAGACTCAAAAGGGTAATCCAGACAGGAGGAGTGAGTAGACAAAGCTGGTTCTACAGCCTCAGGTGAAGGGACTGATAGGGCCCTCCTGTGGGAGTGCTTTGTTTCAGCTGAAGTAGTCAAGTACACCATAAAAGAGATCCACAGCATGTGAATATCTGTGTGAGGCCATGTGGGTGTAAAAGGAAGCATGCATTTGGTTTGCACAAATGTCTTATTGGCATCCACTACTCAGGTCCTATGGGCATCCACTGATCACTGTAGCTTAGCCTTGTGAAGGTTTGGTATTAGCTACAGGGAGGAAAAATTCTAAGGCAACTCTGCATGACAGCTAACTGCTACCAGGCTCTAACCATGCATTACCTGAGAAAAAAGAAACTGGCAGAAGTTCCTTTACATTAATTTAGTAAACCTAACCACCCGCAACAGACAGCATAATTTAAAATGTCTGTATTTTCCTTTAATACCATTTGTAAGGGAGACTAGCACCCCCTCATTAACCATCCTTTTCCCGTTTGAACTAGTCAGGCAGAAGGTTAAAAGGGGCACCCACTCCCTCTTATAAAAATGTGTTAATAGAAAACAGTTTGCAGATGTGGTTGTTCATGAATACATTGGGATACATCTAGTAGTTACAAATGTAACTTTGTCATTTATTCATGCTTTCAGGTGTTCACATGGTAGATGATGTGAGTATACAGAGGTACAAGTAGAACACTGTAACAGTCATGTAAATGGCATGTTGATCTTATTCTTAAAAAAGAGTTTATGTGGGGTTAGGTAATGCAAAATTATGTTAGGTAATCCTCCAGGAAAGGAGAGACCCTCACAGGAGAATGTGGAGTTCCAGTCCTGGCAGGATGGGTAACAAACTGGTCAGTATTGCGCTAAGGAGGGTCTAAAATGGATAGTACAGGGGAGGGGTCACAGACCAGCACTAATATACATCTACATTAGTGAATGCTTACTAAGTACCTGACTGAAAGACTTCAGGCCTTCATTCGTAAAGTATAAATGCTTGTTCCTCTGGTAAAGAAGACTAACCTTAATCAGAATGAGCAAAAATCACTCGTAAGGTACCCATAGCCGGCCTTAGGTATAGGCCAACTAGGCAGTCTCCTAGGGCGCCACTCTAGCAGGGGGGCTTTTTCAGTATTAATTTGGTGCAGGTAGACAAGGATGGGGGCACTGAGTGGTGTGGGGTACGCAGTAGAGCCCATTTGCCTAGGGCATCAGTTGACCTAAGACCGCTCCTGAAGGTACCCATGTTGTACTGGGACCTTAACAGGCATGGGGGATTGTTTTTTTTTTCCCTAAGTGCTTTTTTGTTTACATGCCTGCTGACCATCAAACCACTCCCAGCCTAACTAGAGCTCATTTGTTCCCATCTACTGGGTATTCCCAGTAAGGGGGGGGATAAGAACCATTCAGCAGGGTCTACAGCAGTAGTGTAGTTTGACAGCTGCCCATTTCTGCCACAACATTCTAAATCTTTATCACTGGCAGTAAAAAGCACCCATCAGCTGAAGTGGGAACATAAAATAAGAAGTTATGTTCCTACCATAACGTTCCATGTTAGTTGTCTTCTCTCGCCTTCTTTCTTGCTTGATGGGTTCGGAGCCGATCCTCGGCTCCGACTCAGCACTTGCTTTAGCTCGAGAACTCCTTTTACCAGCTCGAGGCAGCCCCATATCCCATGATGCAAGGCAGTAAATACCCAGATCTCGTTTGTTGACAAAGGGCAATAACACCAAGCATAACATACTTCCAAAAGGAAGAAGAAACTTACAGATGGAAAAAGGACCAGGTCTGAATGGTCTTTAGCATAATAGTTTCTTATACAAGGTCTGTCCAGGCCAGGGGAAGGAGGGAGGTCGCAAGAAAGAAGGCGAGAAGACAACAAACATGGAACGTTATGGTAGGAACATAACTTCTTAATGTAAAGTTGTCAATCTCGCCTTCTTTCTTGCTTGATGGGACCGTCCCTAGCACCTCTATCCTGGGTGGCTCAATGGAACAAACTCTTGAGGACTGTAGAGCCAAAACTGGCTCTGTCCCTGGAGGCCAAGTCCAATTTGTAATGGGAAACAAAAGTGTGAGGAGTGGCCCAAGTGGCCGCTGCACAAATAGTGTCCAAAGGCAGTCTAGCTTGAAAGGCTGTAGAAGTAGCCAAACTCCTAGTTGAATGTGCTTTAGGTTTTGAGCACAGCTGTTTTCCCCTGATCGTATAAATTTCAGTGATGACCGAAGAAAGCCATCTGGACAAAGTCACTATAGAAACAGGAAGGCCTTTTTTATTATCCTCATAGGAAACAAAAAGTTGATCAGATTTCCTAAATTTTTTTGTTCTGTCCAAATAATATCTAAGCTGACGGTGGACATCAAGATAATGTAGCTTTTGTTCAGCTCTATCTGAATAGTTAGGAAAAAATACAGGGAGATCAATGGATTGATTCAGATTGTTTTTTTGAAGCGACCTTAGGTAAAAAGGATGGATTAGTTCTCAAAGATACTCTGTCTTTGTGAAAAATCAAATAGGGGGGTCGAACCGAAGAGCATGAAGTTCAGACACCCTCCTGGCAGATGTAATAGCCACTAGGAATAACGTTTTCCAAGAAAGATATTTTAGGGAACAAGAAACAGCTGGCTCGAAGGGGGGAAGAATCAAGGATGTCAGCACTAAATTTAGATCCCACTGAGGAGGAGGATTCCTGATTGGAGGCTTTAGTAGGAAAATTCCTTTCAAAAGGCCCTGCAGAGCCTATGGGACATAATATTATGATCTGCTATCCCGACATGAAAATTAGAAATAGCAGCCAACTGAACTCTGACTGTGGAAGAAGAGGAGCCTGCATGAAAAATCTCTGCTAAGAAGTCCAGAACTGCCTGAACAGGGGCAGTAAAAGGATCAATATTTTGGGCCTTAGCCCAATAAGAGAAACGTTTCCATTTGCTTGTGTAAATCCTCCTGGTAGAGGATTTTAGTGAAGCTACAATTATATCTCTAACTGGGTTAGAGATCAAAGGAAGCCTGGCTAAGGAAGGAAGTGGAGCAACCATGCTGTGAGGTTGAGAGAAGGGATTGACCGGTGCAGCTGATCGGATTGGTGAATCAGTAGATCTGGCACTGGGTCCAGATGCCACGGCTGCACCAAAAGGTGATGATGGAGGAACGGGAACCAAACTTGTCGAGGCCAGTAAGGGGCAATGAGAATCAATTTGGCTCTCAAAACGGTAGCTTTCTGGATCACCTGAGGGATCAGAGGAAATGGAGGGAAGGCATAAAGAAGTCCCTGGGGCCAATCCTGGGTCAGAGCGTCTCTGGGGGGATGGCCTGATAGAGGGAAGAGGCTGAAGAAGTCTGGACATTTGCTGTTTTGGGGAGTAGCAAAAAGATCGCAACATGGACGACCCCATTCCAGAAAAATCTCTTCCGCTACGGATTGTTTGAGAGACCACTCGTGAGGCATGAGAATAGCTCTGCTCAATCTGTCCGCTATAATGTTGGTTTTCCCAGGGATATGCGTTGCTACCAGAAACCGATGAGAGGAGATCGCCCATTGCCAAAGTCTGAGCGCTTCTCGACACAAGGGGTAGGACTTGGTTCCGCCCTGTTTGTTGATATACCACACTACAGACATGTTGTCTGTGTGGACTGCAATTGTCCCTACGGGAAGAAAGTCGTTGAGGGCTTGCAACGTTAAAAGCACTGCTCTCATCTCCAGGACATTTATGTGCAGATGGTACTCGAGCGGTTGCCACGTCCATGAACCATCCTGCCCTGATAATGACCCCCGATCAGGGAGGCATCCGTGGTGACAGTGGCTATCGGGGACGGAGGTACAAAGCACCTGCCCTGGTGAACCTGAGACGATGTGATCCACCAAGCAAGATGTTCTTTGCATGTTTGTGTCACCAGAATCTGGTGACGCATTGGGAGTTGCTGGTATGACCACTGTGTGAACAGCATCCACTGAAGGAGGCATGTAGAATCGAGCCAGGGGAAGAAGAGTAATGGCCGCAGCCATGAGACCTAATACCTTTAGAACCATTCTGGCCTGTACTTTCTTGCTGGCCAGAATGATCCTGACATGAGTCTGAATGTCTGAAACTCTTTGTTCTGTAAGGGTAGCTGACATCCGAACAGTGTTTAAGTTTGCCTATGAAGGTAATAGACTGGCAGGGCGATAAGGATGACTTTTCGAAGTTGACTGAGATGCCCAAATGGGAACAAAGGTCTATTGTGTAATCCCTGGCTTTTATAAGCTGATGCCTGGTGGTGGCTGAAAGGAGCCAGTCGTCGAGATACGGAAACACCTGGAATCCTTGGCGTCTCAGGTGAGCCGTGACCACTGCCATGCATTTGGTGAACACTCTGGGGGCTGTAGTGAGACCAAAGGGCAGGGCTCTGAACTGGAAATGACTGGACCCCAGCCGAAGCGGAGAAACCTCCTGGAGCGTCTGTGAATTTTGATGTGATAGTACGCATCCTGAAGATCTATTGAGCACATCCAGTTGTCCTTCTGTAAGAAGGGCAGAATTGACTGAAGAGTGACCATTCGAATCTTGTCTTCCTGACAGACTTGTTGAGTCTGCTGAGATCCAATATTGGTCTCCAGTCTCCCGTCTTTTGGGGACCAAAAGAACCTTGAGTAGATTCCGGCTCTGAATGGTCTGTTGTAACTGGCTGAATGGCTCTTTTGCAGTAGTTTTGCGATTTCTAACTCTGCAATGTCCCTTAGACCGGTGGTACATCTGGAAGGGAACTTGAGGGAAGGGACTTTCCTCGAAAGGAATTATGTAACCCTTGGATATGATCGACTGTACCCATCTGTCTTGAGTGAGGGAATGCCAGGCTTCTGGGTACAGTGATAATCTTCCCCCGACTGCCTCCAAGGAGGGACAGCCGGGCAACACCTCAGGGATGCTGAAAGGGCTTATCAGAGAGAGGCTCCCTGTTTCCCTGGTTCTTGGACCCCTCTGCCTCTAGAGCGGCGTCTGTTGTTGTTACCCCCTCTGCCTCTAGGGGTAAACTGACCACGTGAATCCGGCGTAACTCCTTGGGATTTACGGAACCACATCTTCCCACCCTTCTGTCCCTTGGGATAAGGCCTAGAAGGGGTGGAAAACGGACTCCAACAGCAGAAAGAGTCTTGCCGTCCTGCTCGCACCTGGTCAAGGTCTCCTTCACCTGAGGGCCAAACAAAGTTGACCCATCAAAGGGAGAATTTGTGAAGGACGCCTTAAAGGGATCCAAAATCACATAGCCGCATCCAGGCTTGGCGTCTAAGAGCCACACCTGTGCCTGCGGCTCTACTCGCTCCATCCGCAGCATAAGATATTAGCCGCATGGAGGAGTTAGCAATGGAATTAAGGGTTCCTAGCTGCGAAGCAATCTTTTCTTGAGCCCCTGCAGCTGTAGGATCCTGAACTACTTCTCCCAGCTCCTTCAGGATATCTCTCTGGAGTCTGGTGAAGTGACAAAGATAATTCAGCGAGCATAGCAAAGGTCGCTGAGGAAAACATCCGCTTGCGTACCTATCCATGGTCCTAGAGTCCTTATTAGGAGGATGGGCCAGGCACGGAAGGATCTGCAAGTTCCTTTTGGTGGCCGCAGCCACCACCATGGCATCAGCGGGGACACCCTTGGTTAGGAATTGTTTGTCACTAGGGGCAGTGATAAATTTAGAAGGCCTCCTAGGGACTGGCTCTACAGAGTCAGGAGCTGTCCACGCCTTTTGTGCAATAACCTGCATAAGGGGTCGAAGGCGGAGACACCCAGGAGGTGGAGGGCCGAGATCCAAACGCCTCTAGGTATACTGACTCATCCTCAGAGGGATTGTTGGTGGGCCAGTTTCCCCTCTGTTTGAGAAGTTCTAGGATGTCTGAAAAGGAGACATCCTCAGAGGGGATCTAGGGATCCCTCTGACTCATCAAAGTCAGTATCCAGTGACAGACTCGGGGGAGTCTACATGCTTCCTCTTACAAGTCCTCTTCCTAGGAGGATCTCCCGAAACATCAGGAGAATCCTCGGAAGAGGGGGAAATTCCCAATGGGGAAACCTGAGGCGGAGGATCTCTGGGTCCTGTAGCAAGAGAAGTGGCAGAGATGTCAACAGGTACCATAGAGGGAGGAGCTACGGAAGAGACTGCTGACTGATACCAGTGGCCAGTACACTCTTCATCACCTCGAATGCTCCCTCCCAGGCAGGTCCGAGAGAACCCGCTCCGAAGGGCTAGGAACTCCAGGAACCACCGAAGGGAAGTCTCGAGGCAGATGTCGGAGCCGAGCTCACCAAGGCCGAGGCTCCAAGGGGAAGAGCGGGCTCGGACAAGGGTCCGATGCCACTCACCCCCTCGGAGGAGACCATGGAAGCCCGACCACCGAATCCCTCTAAGGAAGAGGAGATAAGAGTAGGGGCTGAAGGAACAGAAGGGGTATCCGTCCTCCAGCCGTAGCAGTAACCATGCCCGAAGACTCCAACTCCAAGCTCTGGGGTAGAGTTGAAGGAGGAACTGTAACGGGGTGTGGACCAACAGTCGTCTGCTGAGACGGACTGTGTAGCATTTGGGCCAGTACCTGTGACTTGAGTAATCTACTGACCACTCTCTCTAGGTCATGGTCTGACAACCTGGATGACCTTGAAGATCGGCTCCGATGGCTCCGTTCGATAGAAGGCGGGCCAAAAGTACCGGCTCAAAGGAAGGAGACCCCGACCTCTTCCGGGAATGGGCCATCGGAGCCGATACTACTGATCCTGTCGGCACCGACTTCGGAGCCGACAGAATCTCGATGTATCGGCTCCAGCCGGAGCCGATACAGCCACAAAGTTACGGTGTGGGAGCCGATCGGAGCCGACACCAATGCCTGTGCCACATGAGTGTCGGAGCCGATCGGAGCCGACATCGAAGTGGACAAAACAGATTCGCACAGATAGCCATCGGCGCCGAAAGCTTTGTGGATCAGAATCGGCTCCAGCGGAGCCGATCTCGACTCAATCGAGTCGGGCCGAGGCCGCAGGCTTAGAAACAGAAGCCTGGGCCTTGGCAGTTTTGTTGATTTTGTGGAGCCGACTTAGCCGGAGAGCCCTCCGGCTTAAGAAGACCCCTGAGAATCAACTTATTACGTCTCTCCTGCAGGACTCTCTGGCTGAAGGAGTGACAAATAGCACAGGAGTCCTGCAAGTGAAGAGGGCCCAAACAATACAGGCAAGAAGTGTGACCGTCTGTCAGAGACATTTTCTGACAGCACGAGTCACACTTCTTAAAACCTGAAACCCTCTCCTTAGACATGGTGTCTACACAACACACACAGACACACCAGTCAAAATTAAATTAAACAAAATACCAAGAGGTATTTTATAAAAAAAAACACCAACACACACACACCCTAACAGGGGGGGGGATGGGATAGGGAAATTGACTAACTAAAAATTAACGGAGACAGTAAAATTCTGTCAGAAAAGGGATAAACTAGAGTTAAAACTAAATATAAGAAGTTTTTTTGACTAAAGGGGCTTAAAACTCACAAAAGTGAACTACTTACCAGGAGCTGGTAAAAAGAAGACCTCCCAAGCGAAGCGGCAAACGAGATCTGGGTATTTACTGCCTTGCATCATGGGATATGGGGCTGCCTCGAGCTGGTAAAAGGAGTTCTCGAGCTAAAGCAAGTGCCGAGTCCGAACCCATCAAGCAAGAATGAAGGCGAGATTGACAACTTAACATCAAATTTATACAACTGTCTGATTTTGCAGAATGACCAGGATTTTTGCTGTGTCCCTCATTACATGTTGATTTTGTGGTAAACTACTGAGAATTACAGTCAGTCAATAACATCAGGAGGAGTGAGCAGCCAAAGTTGGTTCTACAGCCTCAGGTGAAGGGATTGGTAGGGCTCTGCTGTGGGAGTGCTTTGTTTCAGCTGAAGTAGTCAAGTACATCAAAAGAGATCCACAGCTTCAAACTTCTTATTGCGCAGAAAAATGCATCTATGTTCTATTAACATTTTAATGTCTCTGATTTTGCCCTGTCCCCTATAATCTTAATTTTTGACACTGAGAAAACTCATTTTGATGCAAAACTTGATGTTTTGTTTCACTTTTTGATGTCCTTGACTGTGCATCATCATATTATTTCCCTAACCCACATAAATTATTTGATTTTCTGGTAAATTACTGAAGATGCAGTCAATGACAGGAATAAGAGTTTGATTCTCATTATGCATGCTGGTGTAAAACTGCTGTTCTACTAACTTTTAAATGAATTTAAAATAATTCACACACATCTTATAGAGGCATTTGTATTGACATAAAAGAAACCAGCACTGCATCCTTGACCGTGACTTACACTCAGTACATTGTTCTCCATTACTGTCCCCTTTCTGATATCCTGGCAGTGAGGGTATATGCTATCGGCCCTAACCCCTGCCTTGGGCAAGGGACATATACTCCATTTCAGAATGGAATCTTTATACCCTCTTCTTGTGGGTGTATGCTCCCATACACTATGTGGTTTCATAGTAGAATGCCAGCCTGATGGCATGCCCATCCTGACTACACCAGTTCCAGTAGACGTTCAAGTCACTAATCAAACCTGAGTCACCTGGATTGCATTCAGGGCTTTCTTCCTCTATGCCAAATTAGCTGGCATCAACTTTTATTTTCTTGCCTTTTTTGGGATCTGGCCCTTCGCCTCACCCTTTGAATAGAGACAGTACAAGTTAGGTACGCTTAAACTTTTCCTTTTCTTTGGGGGGGGGGGGGTAAGCATGTGCAATATGGTTGCATGCTGGCTGCAAGCTTTATTAAAGTGTTTCATTTGTCTGTAATTTATGTGGATATATCTACTCTGTGGAGATAATTTTTATTGCTGCATCTTGCAGTAGAGTGTATTCAGCACTATTTATTATCCAAGTTGCAGTCAGTTATGGGAGCTTTATTTGCATTTTACTTCAGTCCAATACTTTCAGTTACTTAGATAAGTTTTGTACCTGTAGTAGTAGTGGTATCAGTTTTTGCTGGTGTTGTTGGTGTTTTAAGTTACCCATACCTACCGTGGTACCTTTAGCTACCACACTTCTTCCTGTTTGATTCTTCTATTGCTGGATATTACTGTAGGACTGAGCTACTTGCCAACATTAGATGTTTGTACTGGCTTGATCCTTTCATTGTAGATTGTTTGTCTGAGCTACTACATTTCTCCTGACAATAGTGAAATTGTCATAATACTGTGTTCTGTGATATACTAGTGGTAGCCTGTATGTTTTCTGTAATCTTTAAAGGGTTTTGGAATAATTTGTATTTAAAAGAACATTTTGTGGTTCCTCCTACCAACACAGTCAGTTTTTAACTTTTGGCTTAAATCTGTAAGAGGATGTTATTTTCTGAATATTTCCATAGTGGCCTGACTGGCTATTGCCTTATGGACTGTAGCTGTGGCAGCAGCTCACAGTTTCCTTCCATTTAATTTGTAATCGGCTTTGTTACTGACTCCAGGTAAATACTATGTTTTTTTTTTATTCCAACATTGATGCTGGTGGCTTATTTTTATCTTTGGATTTCATCTAAGTGGATTTTACAGGTTACAGCACTGTTACCATCTACAAGTAACTGAAACAGACTAGACATTTTTGAAAACAAAGTTACTCAGTTCAGAGTGGATGGGCTTATTTTCTGCCATCATGATTGCCTAGCACTCCCCTAAGCTACTGGCTATGCTTTTACTTGCATTCAAGCATCTTTGTTAGTGAGAGTTTTTGAACTGGTCTCTTGCTGGTTTGTGAGCTTCAGCTGCAGCATCTACCAGTTTCTTTAATCATCTATGGGTTCATCTTGGAGACAGTCATGCAGCTTACTAAGTGACCAGCTGCTATTCTTGAGGATAATAGCCAGGTAGGCCCACTGGACACACAGTCCCTTTTCAGAGGTGAACTGGTAGCAATTAAGTGACTTAATCAAGGTCATACATTAAGCAAATGAGGGCAGAAGGAATCAAACCCTGTATTACAGGAACTACAGCTTATAGTCTTAAACCTCTGTACCAACTGCCAGATACAAATTTCCTCAGGCATCTGACAATGCTGATCAATCATGTGATTATTTGCTTTTGCTTTTGATCTAAAACTTGTTTCTTGCTACTGAATGTCTTCTTGCTTGGACCTTAGCACTGAGAATCCTTGAACCATTGACTCTGCCCCAACAAAGATAGTGGAATATTATATTCTTTTGTCATCTTATCTAGCACTTAGCATTATTTTAACTTAGCTTTTTGTTTACTAAAATAAAAGTTTATATATCAAACCAAAGATAACGATAACCTCAAAAAGACTCAGAATTCATATAAATGTAAACATTACCTTCTCAAAGCAGATTCCAGTCTTTGTGACAGGGTTGTATAATTCAAGTCAATACAGTTTTTTTTATAATACAATAGCAAATACAGTTGTGCATGTCCTACTTATCTGTAACAGTAGATGATTGAATTTCTGACTGCCTCAGTGCTATATGGGTTATGTGCCCTTTAATAACCCACACTGGCAGCTTTCCAGAGCTCAGAATCTCATCCTTTGACTCCCTGTGATAGGGGATTAGCTAAGCCTCTCCCAACAAAAGAAGCCTAATCCTTGTCACAGACAGTCAGTTATTCAGGCTTTTAATGCTAAGCATACCTCTCAACTGTCCAGATTTTCACAGAATGTACAGATTTTTACTTCACATTTTTGGTCTGTTCCTCATAAAATTTGTTTTCTCTGGCAAATCAGTGAGATGATCTGAGGGCTAAAGTCATTAAATAAAGACATACATTTGAGTATCAGACTTCAAATCCTTCACAAACACTGTTACTCTGGCAACTTTCTAAGTTTATAAGAGCAATTTTTAAAATGTGTCCCTATTTTTGGGCCTTTGTCCCCCCATTTTGTCAGGCATTGCCCAGATTTCTTACACTAAGAGATTGCGATGTATGATGCTAAGTAAGAAGAACCAAGGAGGACCAGAAGCAAGAATTGCCAGAAACCAACCTATTTGGAGCCACAAAACACCAATACAAATAATCAAAGCCAACCAACAGCACAACAAAGTTGAATACCACCAAACTATATTACAAAAAAAGGAGGTTGGTGGGTAGGTGCTGCCAGTGTGTAAAATTCGAACACCTATTGTTACAGGTAACTAAGACTTGTACAACTGTACTATGTTCATCATTCACACTGACTCTGTGTCAATGACTACATTCCCAACTCTTACCCTATCTGCGAGGGGGAAGTAATAGCATCCAAGAGCCCTTGTAGAATAGTCCTCGCAAAACCTGTTCTGGAACTTGAGAAAGAATCTAGTTTGTAGTGCTATGTTCATGTATGAACAGAGGACCAGGTTGCTGCCTCTAGAATGCTTCTACAGTCCATTCCTTTCCAATATGCCTCCGAAAAGGATAAGGCTCTAGTGAAATGTGCCTTAATCTTGCCTGGAATATATTTACCATGGTGGTTGTAACAAAAGAAAATAGCAGATAACAACCAATGTGCAATCGTTTGCTTAGAGACAGGTTGACCCTTCTTAGCCACAGAATAGGAAATAAACAGCTGTTCAGCTTTCCAAAAGGGCTTAGTTCTGTCAAGGTAGTACCTAAGCTGCCTTTGCTCATCCAAGGTATGCAGAATCTTTTCTCCCTTGTTTCTAGGTTCAGAAAGGAAAACCAGGAAACTGATGGCTAGATTCAGGGTAAATCCAGAAACAACTTTTAGCATGAAAGAAGATTATAAACCGAAATACTGGCACTAAAACTTAATGGCATGTTTGTCCCAAAAATCTAGTAAAAAATGTAAAACACTGGATACAGCAACTATTAAATCAAAAATGTAGCACTTTAATCTCATTTATTGTTAGAGACTTAATCAGAATACACCTTCATTCAAAAAAGTTTTTAAAACAACCACTTCCTTGTTCCATGATCAAATACATCCAATTCATGATATCATCACGGATCAGTTTATAAATAAATAAAACACTAGTATAACCAAAACATTATGAAACATGTTTCTTTTCTATCTTTTCCATCACAAAATATAAAAACTTCATAAATCCCTTACATGACGCTGAATGTTTATATAAAACATTTTATTGCCTTATGTTTGATATCATAATTATGTTCACAAATTCTACTTTTCAGTTTTCTCTCTGTTTTTCTTACATACAATGCATCACAGGTGGAACATGAAGTTAAGTATACTACACCACCTGTTTCACAATTAAAATAACAATGCTAAAAAGGTCACACAGGAAAACCAATTGGTTAAAAAACACAAAAAGAAAAATCTAGCAAAGCTAGAATTTCCACTGTGAGATACCTTAAACCTCTTGAATCAGAGGCAACATGGGATATATGTAAATTACCCTTTAAGGATATCAGGTGCTTCAGCTAAATGGCAATTCTGAATGTCCATGACTTTTTTCTTTTACTTTTAAGTCTTTTTATGGACAATTTCAGGCCAAAAAAGCCAAACCCCTCTAGCTGTGGACATGCATGTTTCTGCCTTCTTATGACATCAGCACAGCATAAGAGGAATGTTTGACTTTTGGAAACACAGGGTAGTCATACCCCACTGATATCCATAAACCGAAATGTGTCTACAAAATATCCCAACTAACAAACTAAAACAATGTTTAAAAAGCTCACAGAGGAATTTCAGCTAAATGGCATGCATGTCTACAGCTAGAGTAATTTGCATATATCCCATGTTGCCTCTGATTCAAGAGGTTTAAGGTATCACACAGTGGAAATTCTAGCTTTGCTAGATTTTTCTTTTTGTGTTTTTAACCAATTGGTTTTCCTGCCTTAACCTCACAACTAGCATTCTCTGAGTTTTATGCACATCACTGACAAAGTTCTTCCATAGCACATTTTTCTAAAATTACTTTCTCTGTCTAACAACTTAACCATTTCTAGATACTCATTTTCTAAATCCCCTTCCAATCTTACTCTTCCTCTTACTTGGTACATAATTCAGCCAGTCCTCCTGAGTGAACTTGCCAAGTTCCTCAAATCATCCCATCCCAGAATTTTTTTTTTCTTTCTTCTCTGCGTTGCCTCATTAGTCTTCTGCTGCTGCCACTTTTGAAAACACGAGGAGGAGCAATATGAATTATTACCCCTCGAATGTTTCCACTTCTTCCTCACATCCATTATTAAGTCTATCCATACTGGAGTATGACAGAAGTAGCAGATGTATTGCCACTCTGTTTGCTAAACAAACAGCCATCTTATTTTGACAGATAACACCCTTTTGATTTTGGAGTATCTCTTACATAATTTGTAACAAAAAAGTAAAATACCAAATCCCCTCTTCCTCTGAAAGCAGCTAAATCATATAAACCCACTAGGTTTGCTAACTTAGTGAAACAGATCTTGATTGTTGAAACCATGGAATAAAGGGCCCAGCTTGCAGTTCCAAACCAGAGCTTATCAAGTTTAGATTCCCGTGCTAATACTACCATACCCTCCAGGAAGTCCACTAACAGTGGCAACATATTCCTAAACTTACAGTGTTGACTCTTGGGGCAATATACATTTTACTGTCAATATTTTACCACTCAACCTTCTCTTCACTGCCATAAATCTGCCCATTTGATCCACCACATCTTCCAGTATTTCAAAATGTAGTTCTAACCCTATCAGAATCGCCACCCCTCTCCTCCAAGAGGCCACAAAACAGGCAGCATATAAAGTCTGGTATCCAAATTTGACTAATTTATCATGTTCAGCCCTAAACATATGGGACTCCTATATCAACACTGTGGAAAAATACTGAAGTCAACATATTTTGTATTCTGTATTTAAAGGGTTAAGCAGAAAAATGTTCACTGCGTGCAAACTAAAATGTTCTGGAAAATGTTGATCACTGAGGAATGCAGGAGTTAATCTTAAACTGCTGATAAGAAAGTTAATGGTGCAAGAATAACTGTGGTACTGGCTGGTAAAAACAAGTAATCAAACTATCAATTTTAATGAAAGTCCTCTGTGCTACGTGTATGTACGTGCAGGAGGGTCTATATAAGGAGAACTTAAAGTACAAGTAGCCAGACTGCTGGCATATTACTATCATGTAGCAGGTCTCCATGCATGTAAAATAAAGCTGTTTTACTTGCTTACAAGAACTTGGTGTGATTCTTCCAGAATATGTTAGAAGAGTAAAATCTTTCGACATAACTGGCTAGCGTTAGGGCGGCCCCTGCACGCGCGAATCGAACAAAGAGAGGCTGAAAACCTGCGCAGGTGGAGAGAGATCAGGCTCTCCTCGAATGAAAGACCTCCAACTGAAACAGGTTGAAATTAGAGGCCAGTCACTCTTTCCAGATTCAATCCGTGAGGTGGCAACGAAACAGGGCGGAGGAATCACAAAGGTAAGCAAAAGAAAAGCTATTTTTGTTGTTTCTGATTGGAATTTTTGTCTAAATTTTAAGGGACTAGTCAAGGGAGAAATTTAATTTTCTCAAAGTATAAGGAGTATATGTGAATAGATTCCATATACAAGAGATCTCAGGAACAGGAATAGTTTCTCGTAAGAGAAATGGGAACAGGAACCAGTTAGCCAAAGGCTTGACAAAACTGAAGATGAAAAGTTTATGTTTGATTTACACCCAAAGAATGTAATGTATTTAGATAAATGGAAAAAGATCATGGGTTTAGTGGATGTTTAAATAAGTCAGAATGTCAAAATCTAGTAAGATTACTGCAAACAGGCAGGAAATAAGACAAGGAAGCAAAGAAGGTAGGGATTCCCCAGGCACAGAAATGGCTGGAGGAAGCAAATAAAAGACATAAGGAACAAAATTTGAAAAAGGGTGTGGTAATTCAACTGTAAAAGATGTGTACTTTGTTCAAAAGGAAGATAATGAAACTTCCATAGTCAGTCGTAGTCACCAGAATCCCTCGGCCCCTCCCATCCAGTATCCAGACCCTGCACACGTTATTGAGGTGCCCCGACCAGGACCCACCGCAATACCAGGCTTCGGTGAGTGGGCCCCCACGCCAAGTATTATATTACAGAGAGAGCCTGCCACGCCTCTTGACTTACGGAGTGGAAGAATTAGGAGAGAAGGGCACTGGAAAATTAAGGAGAAGGAAGATCAGGAAGGAGAGGAATACCCACTGATAGAAGTGGCAAATCCTCAAGCAGGCAGAAGGCGAGGGTCCTACCATATTGGTCTACCGACCGTGGACCCGTGATGATATCCGAAAAGCGGTAGAGGGATTCCCCATCCAAAAGTAGATATGCGTAAATTCCGTACAGGCGTAGGGGCATGAGAATGAGTTATAGATTAAACGCTGTAGAATTTGAACAAGTAATAAGGCAAATCCTAGGACCTGATTGGCACCTTATTTGCGGAACTTGGGACCCCTGCTACCAGAGGAAGGGGAGCCTTGCCGTTTAACTCGAAGTGTGTAGAACCAGAATAAAGACTCTCCTAGATAAAATAGAAGAACACTGGAAGCCCAAAGCAGATTGGACTTGCATTAATCAATGCGTTCAATCAGATGACGAAACCGTAGACAATTATCTACATCGTCTCACACAATGTTTTGATGCTCATAGTGGGTTGATTAAGGCAGAAAATCAGGCAAATGACTCGCCCTATGAACAGCAACTGAAAATGCATTCCTAAAGGGCTGCAAGACAGCCATTGGTAACTTTATACAAAAGCATATGATCACACACAGGACAGCGTCTACAGCCCCTTATGGATTATGCTAGACATGCTGAGAAATACCTGAAGGAAAAAAAGATAAAAAGCCCAGACTTTACAGTTAGTGAAGATGGAACTTTAATGTTAGTTCAAGGTTCCATAAATCGCGGAAGAGGCGTGGCAGGGGAAGAGGACGAGGACGGGAGGCATAAGTCATTCTGAGGATTTCGAGGGTAGGCAAAAGAGGGGAGTGTTTTAAGTGCGGTAAGAAAGGACATTTCGCCAGAGATTGCAGAGGACCGGAGAAACCGATGGTTGCTTCGGTGGTACCGCATGACTATATGATGGTCAAAAAGACGTAGATGGAGGGTATGAGGAAGAAGAAGAAAGTGAGAATGGGGAAGTAGGTACAAGTGAAGATGATGGGTGGGGACAGGAAATGGCAGAAAATGAGAAATATCAAATGGTAAATCTAACAGCACTAGCATCAACTTTGCAATTGGAATCCCAACCAGTGATCACATTGCAAGTTGAGGGCCGAGACATAGAATTTCTTTGTGACTCAGGGGCTTCTCGAACGTTAGTCAGAAGTACTGCCATATCATCCGATGTTACCTCGGATGAATATGTGCTTGTAAAAGCAGCAAATGGTCATATTTACAAAGAGCCATTGTCCAAACCTCTGTGGTTTACCGACCCAGAGACGAACCAAACCATACGGTTCCGAGTAATAATTTCAGAAATCTGCCCAGTACATTTACTAGGAAGAGATTTAATGCAAGTGTTCGGTATAGCAGCCGTCCCAACCTCCACGGGATGGTGGCAAGGAGAATAGAACTGAATAGTGCAATGCTATTAGAGGGCAGGGAGATCTACATTACTGGTATAGTAATGATTTGATAGAGACAGGCCCCAGAGTGTAGTGACGGCTCTTACAAATTTGGCATTAAGCAAATACGGCATAACAAATCCGAAGGTGTCAGATCCATTACATTGCACAATGTATTACAGAAGATGTGCGGACCTGATTTAGAATACGAAAAGAAATTTCTTAGTTTTAAAGTCACCAAACTAGTATTGCATAGCCTTTTTTGGACACACTAGGTAATTCTGCAGTCACATGTAGCCTTACAAGGGATATGCAGCTGCTGTATAAGAATGAATTAACCACACATATTTCAGTCACGGAGGGTGAAGGAATGTCATGGTACCTCGTGGGTAAGAAAATAACTGAATGGGTAGGATGGACACCAGAACAGTTGGCAGGTAAGGGCATTCAGGTTCAAAAACTTAACTGGGTTACACAAGCCAGACCGACCGTGCACCTCAGGGAAGACAAACCGATACAATCCCCTGGGACATTATGACTATGTCTCCTTACCCCCATGGAAGAATCTCAATTGCAGATGATTCCAAACTCATTATGGTCGCAGGGTCAGCACGATATCGGACTGATTAGAACGGCAGGACAGGTAAAGATTACACCCAAGTCAGAATTTAGACCTCATAAACGGCAGTATCCCTTGAGCAGAAAGGCAGAGGAGGGCATTTTACCGGTAATCACAGCACTTTTGAAAGCTGGAGTATTAATTCTGTGCACAGACTCACCGTGTAATACGCCCTTATTTCCAGTAAAAAAACCGGATGGGACATGGAGGATGGTACAAGACTTACAGGCAATAAATGCCGCGGTGGTACCTCGGGCCCCCATAGTCCCGGATCCGTCTATTCTGCTGAACGATATCCTTCCAACGGATAACTACTTTTCTGTAATTGATATCAGTAATGCCTTTTTCTCTATTCCCTTGCAGGAAGATAGTAGATTTTGGTTTGCATTTACGTTTATGGGCAAGCGTTATACCTATACCAGGTTACCGCAGGGATACTGCGAAAGTCCGACCATCTTCTCACAAGAGATGTCCACCAATTTGGCTCAGTTCCAACCAGCCCAAGGGTGCCACCTACTGCTGTACGTGGATGATATCCTCCTGGCGCGACTACGGAAGAACTCTGTAAGTCCGAGACTATTCGACTACTACACTTTCTGGCACACGAAGGACATAAGGTAAATAAGTCTAAGTTACAATTTTGTAAATTAGAAGTACGTTACCTGGGTTATACTATCTCTGGGAAGGGCAGGCGATTAGATGACAGCAGAAAGAATGCTATTTTACAAGCCCCCATGCCAACTACAAAAAGAAATGATGTCCTTTTTAGGCATTACGAACTTCTGTCGTAGTTGGATTCCCAACTACGCCGAAGAAGTGCACCCGCTATCAGACTTAATTTTGCAATACCGATGGCGGCAAAAGATTTGCTGCACTGGACAGACAAGGCAGTACAGGCATTTACTAGGATCAAGCAACTGATAGCTGGGTCAGCAACATTGGGGTTTCCAGATTACAGTAAGACCTTTATACAGACTGTAGATTGCAAGCAGGGATTTATGACATCTGTTTTAATGCAAATGTATGGAGATAAGTTAAGACCATTGGCATTTTACTCTAGCAAATTAGACTCAGTAGCACGAGCATTACCACACTGTGTGCAAGCAGTAATTGCAGCCGCTTTGGCGGTACAAGCGTCTGCCACGTTGGTATTGTTCCATGATCTTACGTTAAAAGTCCCGCACTCTGTAGCAGTCATCCTTCTGCAGGACAAGTTAACATTTCTGTCACCTAGCAGACATTTATCTTGTATGACTACGCTGTTATCGCAGCCACACATGACAATTGAGAGATGCACTACCTTAAATCCAGCGACATTGCTACCTGTTGCTGAAGACGGTATTCGCATGTATGCTTAGATCTCATACATTCTAAAGTTCTACCAAGACCGGATCTTAAAGATCAACCCTTACTACATGCGGACTGGACACTGTTTGTAGATGGGTCAGCACGCAAAACAGAAACAGGCACCACGCAGGTAGGGTATGCAGTTACTACTGCAACTCAGATAATAGAGGCAAGACCACTCCCGGGAACTTATCCGCTCAAGCAGCGGAACTGATTGCTGTGACAAGGGCATGTCTCCTTTCAGAGGACAGGAATGTCACTATCTATACGGATAGTCAATATGCCTTCTCTACGGTGCATGTGTTTGCTCAGCAATGGAAAAATAGGGGATGGTTACAACCTCGGGAAAGACATTATGCACAAAGACCTAATCCTTGAATTACTACAAGCCGTCCAACGGCCACGGCTTTGGCCATCTGTAAATGCGCTGCTCATACCCGTGCTAAGGACCCGGTATCACTTGGTAATGCCCTAGCAGACAAAGCAGCCAAAGAGGCAGCTATGTCCAGTACCTTTTCACTTGAAACCACACCTACAGAATTACAACCAACAGATAAATTTGATTTGCAAACCTTACAAGTCATGCAGGAACTTAGCACAGTACAGGAAAAACAACGCTGGACTAGGTATGGTGTTAGGCAGAACAAAGGAATCTATGTGGGACCGGATAATAAATATGTTTTGCCTACTAATCTTTTTAGGTATGCAGCACTAGTTGTGCATGGCCCTTCCCATCTGGGCCCTGCAGCTATGGTTAGAATTATCCACCTTACCTTTTGGACTAAGGGTTTCATTGCATATGCAAAACGTTTTTGTCTATCCTGCATAGTATGTGCTAAATACCACTGGGGGGTCAGAGTTGCTCCGGCATAATTTCCAACACCCCCCTATCCTTTTCATACAATATGTATGGACTTCATCGAATTGACCCCGGCACAACTAAAGAAGTTTGTGTTAGTAATAGTAGATGCATTTACTAAGTGGGTTGAGGCTTTTCCGGTGACACATCCGGATGCTCAATCAGTGGCTAAAATTTTGGTCAATCACATCGTCCGCACTTTGGACTTCCTACACGCATCTACTCTGACAACGGCACGCATTTTGTCAATCAGATCATACAGAAACTGTCTACAGTTTTCCAAATTGAATTGAAACACCATTGTGCCTACCACCCACAGTCAGCAGGGTTGGTGGAACGCCATAACGGCATTCTAAAAGGCAAGTTGAGAAAACTCATGGCGAGACACATCAGTCTTGGATTACCTGTCTACCTCTAGCCCTCCTTTCCATGCGCACAACTCCCACCTCAAAAGGAGTCACCCCATTTGAGTTGTTGTATGGGAGACCTTATTACGTCCGCAGTGGCAAAACTTGTTGCCTGCGGAACGTGAGGGGGTGAGGAGATAGCTGAGTACATGAGGAAAATGCTGACCAATACTAACAGCTGTTTAACGAATGATTGTTTTCAGGTTCAAGAGGCGACAAGATCACGGAAATCAGACCCGGCGAGTGGGTCTGGATCAAAATAATAAACGCAAGAATTGGGCATCCCCAAATGGGAGGGCCCTACCAGGTGCTAATCGCAACTCCAACAGCAGTTCGGATTAAAGAAAGGTCCTCATGGATCCACCTAACGCACTGCAAAATCATAAAACATTTTAAGTTAAATAAAGACTTGAGTTCCCCTGAGGAACAAACAGACAGCAGCAATCATGAAGGACAATAATGAGAATAAGAGAAAATGGTTCTATTGCAATGTTTTATTGTTTATAACTATTGTGATTGTAATATTTCTGTTTTGGACATTTCTGTCTTTTAATGAAGCTAGCCATTCAAAAGAGACAAACACACCAGCTGGCATCCAAACTTTAATACATATCAAGCGATTAAATATGCATATGCATCCTCAATGAATGTCTCAAATTGTTGGGTATGTACTGCAATACCTACTGTACACAGTGGCTTAATGTTAGGGACAGCCCCTCTGGGAATAAATGATACTTGGAATAGTTTGTTGTTTGAAACCACAGAAGTACCACTGAGAGACAAGGTGGCTGCCTCTTCTGGGGCCAAAATGGAACAGTGTGTTTTCAAAAGATTGGGAAAGTTAAGGTGGGGCTGAGCCAATGTAATTTGACAATAGTTCATAATTGTACCCTAGAAGGGCAGTGTGAGACCAAGTTTGGAGCTATAAAAAAAGACATCAATGTAAATGATATTAGTTTTGTTGAAAAAATGCTGTATGTATATGGCCTGTTATTTAAGGGGCTAAAGCCAAATGGGAGTTATGAATTTGCAACCAATATTACCATCAAAACAAATGATTGTTATTTTATTTGTTTTAGGAAAGCATATAAATGGTTACCATATGGCTGGTCAGGAAGTTGTTTTTTGGGATATCTGATACCAGCTATCAGGCACGCAAATGCGTTGCCTCAAGGTAAAATACGAAATGCACGTTCTCTTAATAAACCTATTAATCCCGTTGGTAACACTGATGCATCATGGATTTATCACCATGACTTGGCACACGTCAGCAGCAAAGGACTCTCACATATGGACCTAGGCGATGATGTAATTGCTTGGGCTGGTATTTTGCCAGCATATGGGACAGTAAAATCCATCTGGGAACTGAGAAAACTGTCAAAACTGTTAGAGACTCTGAGTAATGCGACATTTTCAGCGCTAGAATTGGTGACGGACGAATTAACGGCGATGAGAACAGTAGTGTTGCAGAACCGTATGGCGCTCGATTTCACCCTAGCGGCGAAAGGAGGTACTTGCACTGTGATACACGAGGAGTGCTGCTCGTTCATTCCTGATAACGAGCACGCGATTCAGAGCCATCTTGAAATAATTCAACAAGTTTCTGAACTGACTAAACCTGGTCCAAACCCCTTGACTGACTTTTTCCAAAATCTGTTTGGAAACTGGGGTTCTGTGTTGATGAACATTTTAATTGCTGTATGTGTTGGTGCAATCATATTTTTGCTGCTTGGCTGCTGTTGCATACCATGTATCAAAATGATAATATCGAAGGTTATCTCTGCCAATGCTACAAAAGCATATTTCTCTGATTATGAGAAGGTATACAACGTATCTGGGATTGTGTAAAATAAACAGTATACAAAATGTTGTAAGGGGGGAAATGTGGAAAAATACTGAAGTCAACATATTTTGTATTCAGTATTTAAAGGGTTAAGCAGAAAAATGTTCACTGCGTGCAAACTGAAATGTTCTGGAAAATGTTGATCACTGAGGAATGCAGGAGTTAATCTTAAACTGCTGATAAGAAAGTTAATGGTGCAAGAATAACTGTGGTACTGGCTGGTAAAAACAAGTAATCAAACTATCAATTTTAATGAAAGTCCTCTGTGCTACGTGTATGTACGTGCAGGAGGGTCTATATAAGGAGAACTTAAAGTACAAGTAGCCAGACTGCTGGCATATTACTATCATGTAGCAGGTCTCCATGCATGTAAAATAAAGCTGTTTTACTTGCTTACAAGAACTTGGTGTGATTCTTCCAGAATATGTTAGAAGAGTAAAATCTTTCGACAAACACCATGTGAGGTTTCTACTTCTCAATGTACCCTAACATCTTGTCCTCTTTTACCAGGTTTCTAAACCTGTTTAAATTTCAAGTAAGAATTCTCTTAAGATCAAGGTTTAATTGGCCTGGAACACTTTCTAAAATGTACCATAGTTACAACTACAATAGGGTCCAACAACATGACATTTTATTTAACATTACCCCACCTTGTATCAGGTTTTATAGAAAATAATAGAAAATACAAAGCAAATGGGCCATGTGCCCATTTACACCGCCAGTAGCCACTCTCAAACCTTCCCTCACTTTTTCAAGAACAGATAGGTCAGTTATGCCAGGATAAATTTGTGAATGCTCATCCAATTGTCTGACTCCTTTTTAAAGGAAGATAGTGAGTCATGCTGCTTGATCTGGAGGGAAAGCTTGTTCCAAAGCAGTGATAGTTGTCGAGTGATTAATTTGTCTCTTCACCATGATTTGTTCATCTGCTGAAGCAGGTTTAAAGCTCTGGTCCTATTTTTCACTGGACTATTTGATTTGTGGAGATATAAAAAGTCTTGGACTATATGATCCTTAATAGCCCACAAAATAAGGCACAGATTACCCCCTAAAGAGTCTGTAGGACACTGAATATAGGGTCAGAGCCTCCAGAATATCCTGGCAGCTCAGATCTTTTAGGCTAATGATCATAACCTAGACATGCTCCCAGAGATGCTGGACAAGTTTTGGTCCCTTAGGTTATTGTGGGAGAGAATATATAACTTGGGCAGCATCTATATGCTTCTTCTTTCTAACAGAGACATAGGTGCCAGTCCAGAGGCAAATTTACAATTGCCCATTCACTGACCTAAGTTGCATTTAAATAAGTGCTTGGAAAAACTTTTTTTTTCTTAGGAACCTCTGGGGTATCTCCAATGGTCTAATATGTCTAGTAAGATACAGCTCAAAGAGTACACTGTATTCTATGATGGTCCTGTCAGTTATAGGCATTCAGAAGCCATGTAGCTGAAACACTGTTATACCCTTAAGGGCTCATGTGCATATATGCCATTGACCTTTACTACAGAAGGTTGAAAGTATTACACACTGTAAATCCTAGCATGACTGGCCTTTCTTACATTATTTTTACTGAGGTGTAGCACGGGTGACAAAGAGTAACTGTCATCATAGTTTCATAGTATAGTACTAGGCTATTTGCCCTGGGGCATTTGTAAGCCTAGCCATAGTGATGTGGCTTTTGCCACCCCATGAAATGGTACAAAAATGTACAGAATAAATTTAGAATACTGTGCCTCTGTCTAGTAGTGACACAATGAAGGTCCCCTTATATAATAGAATTAGTTTACTGTGCCCCTGTCTAGCAGTGACACAGATGTGACCCCTGGGGTAAACTTACGATCTCCCATCCACTCATCAAGATTTCTCTTGAAGAGAGTCAGTGAGGGGCTCTGCCTAATACGAACTGGGATCTTGTTCCAAAGCATGGGAAGCCTCTGGGTTATGAATCTATCCCTCCAGCATATCCTATTCATACTTGTGCCGAGGTTTAAGTCTTTAGCTCTCGTGGTCCTGATGGATTTGGATTTTTTGAGGTGGAGCATGTCCATCAGATCCTGATTGGACATGGCCTTGTACGTCAGGCACAGATCACCTCTGAGCAGGCGGTATGCTACTGAATAGAGCTGAAGTTTCTTTAGTCTGGCAGAATAAGACATATGTTGGAGACCCTTGATCCTCTTGGTGAGATACTTTTGTGGTCTCTCCAGCTGTTGCAAATGCCGGGCGAGGTACATACCAAATGGGGCATTGTACTCAATCATGGGTCTGATGAGGGAGGAATATAGGGGTACAATGACATCCTTGGATCTGGATGTGAATCCCTTCATGATGAGGTGTGCAAGGTAGAATGTTTTTCTAACCACTTTGGCAACGTGGGTGTCAAATGAGAGGTCGCTGTCGACTTGGGTCCCTAGGTCTCTGATTACTTTTTCTGTACTCAGTGGGTTGCTGTCTATGTGATAATTTGTGGGTACTTTGTTTTTCCCAAAGCGGATGACTATACATTTTTGGCATTTAGTTTAAGGCCGTGACTCCGGCACCAGTTGTCCGTTTCTGTGAGGCCTTTTTGTAGGATGTGTGCGTCTGCTGGTGTATTGACTATGGCGCCTAGTTTGCAGTCATCTGCGAACTTTGTCAGCCACAGCCCTCCCATGTTTGCTTTAGCATCTGAGAAATAAATGCCGAACAAGAGGGGTCCCAGGACAGATCCCTGTGGGACACCACTTGTGACTGGCTTTGAGTCTGACATTGCTCCAGCGATTTTAACTTTATGGGTTCTGCCCTTTAGCCAGTTTGCAACCCATCTAGTGACATAAGGGTTTACTTTTAAGCTGTTGAGCTTATCTATGATGCCTGAGTGGGGTATTGTGTGAAGGCCTTAGCCAAGTCCAGGTATGCTGTATGGACTGCTTTGCCCTCATCAATGGCTCTAGTGACTGTTTCGAAAAAGTCAACCAGGTTTAAAAGGCAGGATCTGCCCTTTACAAAGCTGAACTGGGTGGGGTCAAGTGTCTGTAGGTCCCCTATGTCTCTGTTTATGAGTTCCATAATGATTCTTTCCATAGCTTTGCAGACCAGGCTGGTTAAGCTTATGGGGTGGTAGTTTCCAGGGACTGTAGAGGCACCCCCCTTGTGGAGTGGGACCACTGTTGCTGTACGCCAATGTTCAGGTACATATCCTGAAGTAAGGCTAAGGTTAAATAGCATTTTTATGTGTGGGTTTAGCTCCTCTTGGAGTTCCCGTAACACGCAACCCGGGATACCGTCAGGTCCCATTGATGCTGTGTTTTTTGCTTTGTTTAGGGCGGTTCTCACTTGGACATCTGAGATGACAGGGAGATTACATTCAGCTGGGATAAGTATTTCTTCTTTAGGGGGTGAGGGAGGGGAGAAATTTGCACTGAACCTGTCAGCCAGAATGTTGGCAATATCTGTGGGTTCAGTGTATTTTTTGTTGTTGTGAACCAACTCTTCAAAAGAAAAAAAATTGGTCTCCTACAGACTACTGAAGGGCGATCTATGCCTGGCATACAAGGCATCCTTGGATTCCACTCTGATGAACCTTCTGCATATCTGCAAAACAAACAACATCATAATTACCCAATCTAATGACTTAAACTTTGCTTGTGACATAAACAGGACAATGTTGGAGAAACAGACGTGTCTCAGAGACTACCCCTTCTCAGGAACAGGCTTCCCATCCATGTGAAGCAGATTTCCTCCCTAACTCAGTAGATGGGAAATTGGAAATTCACTCCTGGCATCTATGTCTCATATGGACAGAGGCAGCCCAAGAATGCTTGATCACCCAAGTCCCAGCCCACATATCAGAATGAACTGTGAGCATACCCTTGTGAAAGCAAACAACAGTAATAATAAAAAAGATTTTTATGGTTAAGCGCTTTTGTCTTTCACAAAAAAGTATAGATTTCTTTACAATCACAAAGTTAGCTGTTCGATTATCAAGCTGTTATATAACATGACCTACTTCGTCATGTGACCACTGAAAAGACCAGATAGAGCATTTAAAAATACATGAACAAGAAAATATACAAGATGAAAAATAAATACATTGAATCCAGGGAATACTAAGTAATATATTCATATGTACAATCGTTAAAAGAAATTAAGGTAAACGTGAAAAAATATATTTAAAACTTATTCAAAAATCACACTCTGGCAGCCTTCATTTTCAAACATACAAGAGACATACCTCACTGATATGGGTTTAAGCCACCATAAAAAATCCTTAACTTAAGGTTCATAAGTGTGTACTAGGCCAACGAACACAAGGGCTTTTTTCAGCCTACCCACGCATCTCACATCTCTAATAAGTTCTGGAAACCTTGAAAAATGTAAGCAGGGGCTTGGGAGATGAAACATTTACAAGCAAGCCCCAGGGAGATGAACCATTTGCCAGCTGCCTTTGGCCATTACAGACATGGGTGCCAAACTAAGGATGTATTTGCTCTTTCCCATTCAATTGTCCAAGTTATACTCACTTTAATTGGATTAGGGAGGAAACTCTGCTCCACATGGATGGGAAGCCTGTTCTGGGGAAGGGATATAGTCTCTGGATATATATCTGTTTTCTCCAGCAGGTCCTATTCATATCATAGGGAAGGCTTAAGTCTTTAGAGTGGATAGTTTTAGTGCTGTCTGTTTTTTGGATGTGTAGGAAGTTCATCAGGGCGGGATCTCACAGTGCCTTGTAGGCCAGGCATAGATCTCCCCTCAACAGCCTGTAAGCGATTGAATTACAGGTATAAGGCTTTGAGGCATTTAGCACTGGACATGTTACGTATGCCCTGTATTCTTTTAGTGAGGAACTTCTGTGAACATTCCAGTTGTTGAAAGTACCTGGTTAGGTACATACCAAAGCTCCCTCAATGACAGATCTGATGAAAACTGCCTATAGTGGAACAATGATCTCCTTGGACCTAGATGCCATGATTTCCTCACTACTGTAGACATGTGATGGTCAAAGATTACTATCTGTGTGTGTCCCCACATCCCTGACTACTGGGTTGACTTTTAGGAGTCTGTTGCCAATATGATTTTTAACAGGGGTTAATGACTTCCCAAAGGATACTACTATGCATTTCTTGGCATTTAGTTTTAGTCCATGGCTCTGACACAAGTTATTTGTCTGTGTCAACCTTATTGGATAAAATTTGTTTCAGTGGGGGATTCTATGACTGTTCCTAGCTTGCAATCATCTGCAAATTTGGTCAACCAGATTCCCTTGACATTGACCTTGACTTCAGAGAAGTAAATGCCAAACAGGAGTGGTTCCATGACTGATCCCTGAGGGACTCCACTTGTGCTAAGTCTCTTTCTAGAGGTGGACTCCCCAGTTCTAATTTCCTGGGTCCTGTCTATGAGCCAGCTAACCACCTGGTGACATATGGGTTTATACCTAACCTCTTGAGTTTTCAACAATGCCTTTGACAGATCAAGGTAGGCAGTGTGAACCATTTTGCTGTCATCAATTTCTTTGGTGACCATCTCAAAGAAGTTAACCAGGTTTTTCCAAGATGGCTGCAGAGTGATCAACACCTTGACTTCAGCTCTCCCAAGGTGAAAAGAGAAACTGAGATACTGTCAATCTGAGTAAAATTAATTTATTGGCTACTAAGTAAATTGCTTGGATGCCTGCAAAGAAGAAACTAAGACAGCCTGAAAGAAAAATTAACTAAAAAAGTTGAAGAAAAAACACAGAATAGGAAAAATCTTGCAACTGTTCAGCAAAAAGCATCTCAAGCTCCAGCACTGGTCCAACACACGGCTTCCAGTAGTCTAGAGAAAAGAGAGAAAAAATAAGTCAAATATGCTCAAAGCTGATTAAAATAAATAAAATACTGAATGAATACATTGACTCAAACAACAAGAGGTTGGAAAATGGAAGAAGCTGTAAACAGATGTTCAGATGACCTGATAACACTGCAAAAAAATCAGAGGCTGAATGAAGAAAAGGCTGAGTATGAGACTGCTCAAGAAGAGATGTTTCAAAAAATGGTAGAAACAGAGGACAAACCACTTAGGGAAAATCCGAAATTTTCGGCAGTACCAGAGAAACTAGATGGAACAGACTATATTAATTTTATGAAGGCACAGATAAGACACTGGACTGGAATTCCACATCACGAACTGTGTTTATGTCTATAATGGCATCCTGTGTATATGCTCCAAATATGGCCATGATAAAGCAGCCAAGACCTTTATTAGTAAAGGTGCAAACCTACTAACAGAAAGAGTTGATCCTGACAAAACTGTGGCAAAAGTTCAAGGCATTAAAAGTTGGAGACAGTAGAGTGTTTTGGAAAATGACTGTTCACTGTACACTAAGCAGAAAAGAAACAAATTCATTTCAGTAATCAGAGAATGCTGAAAGGTAGGTGTGAGATTCAAGCTGCTGTATCCAGCTGCCTTCACAATATTTTTTTCTGTGGGATTGAAGTCATTCTTTGCTGCAGAACAGGCTAAGGATGAAATGCAAACCTTTGTCCAACAAAAAATGAGCCATCATGCAGTAGGGGACTCTGCTTCTCATTCTTCTGATAATAAAGCATACAGAGAGACTTTGCCAATGAAACCTTTTCCTCCTTTCCAAAGGAAAATGATTGAGAGACAGAGAAAAGCACAGGAGTTGATCAGAAGAATTGAGAGCACCATGGAATTGAAACAGAATCTGGAGTTTGGAGATGGAGATGAACAAGAAGACAACACGCAACAAAGAAATTAGTGAATAAATGTGTGACTGCAAAGCTCAATCATATTTGTGAAATACAGCTGTATTAGTGGAACAGTGGACTTTTGTAGACCTTGTCAAACCTGTCTGGAACTGTATGGAATTTGCTTCACTTCATGTCATTAATGTTTGGAAGGACTCTGGGGTGGGTAGGAGGAAAGAAAATGCTACTGTAAGTAAAATACTTTTTTAGCAGTATTTCTATGCAATGTTTCACAATATAAATTGGATATTTTACAGTAAAGTAGTTTTAGTTGTTGTATGTAGTAGTTATAAAAGTAAACAGAAGCCTTTTTTATTTCTCTTCTCTTTCTTTCTTCATTTTTTTGTATTAGGAAATGTAGGCATTATAGTGCAAAAACAAAAAAAAGCATGCTTAAGTTATTAGGCTGTAATCTTGATTTGTTGGGGTGGGTGTAAAAGTACACAGATCATAGATAATATATGTAGAGCTGATATGGTTTCTCTTCTGCATAGGTGAATGTCTGGATTAAGACACTTAGCTCAGTCTAATAAATTTTAAGGGGAAACAAATATATATGAGAACACTGATTATAATGTTTTCCTTTAGCAATAAATGTTTTGGCTTGTCTTTCAGACTACAACAGAGGACATCATTTATCTTTTTTCTGCTACTTTTCCTTGGAGGCAAGCTGATAAGGGGCAGTAAAAGAAAAAAACACTGACTTCCTCATGGCTAAACGTTAACGATTTCTGAAAGTATGCAATTAGTTTTCACATCTGGGGGAGGAGGAATAAAGACAAAAAAGAACAGACACCAATTAGTGTAAGCAAAAGCACAGGCAATAACATGCATCTCTCAGCATGGATAACCTCAATTTCAGGTTAACTAGGGCTTGTGTTAGCAGCTATCTATTTGGCACAAACATTCCTATTAGGAGGGTTAAACTTCATTATTTGAAGTTGTAAATAGTTATGTGTTTGTCTTAAGTTAATATCTTATGGGGTGTTCTGGGTCTGTGTTTGGTTTCTTGTTTGTGGGTTTTCATTAAAACAAAAAGTCTCGTAAAACGTGATGTTGATGATAAGAAAAAAAATCTGTACAAAGGATTAACCTGCCAAACACTGAAGCATGCATGTATCAAAAAAGTTGGAATTAGACATTTAAAAAAGCTGCCATATATAATAGGTGGGAATAATGACTTCTTACCATAATGGTGACTCTTTCCATATTATCTTGGCAAGTCAATGGTGTCACAGGTATAGACAAAAGAGAATAATAATTATATTAAATGCAGAGTGCAAATAGCAATTCTGCAGCAGACACATTTGGAATGAACTGAGCATGTGAATTTGATAAAATGATTTCAGGATGGATAGTCTACAGAATATCAGGGACAAAGGAAAAGAGCAGTATTTATATTAATTGGCAGAGAAGCTTCAGGAGTGCTAGAAGAGGAAGAAAAAGATAATGGCAGATTTGTAGTAGTAAGTAGCTACTGGCAAGGGATGAGGACTATACTGACATGCATTTGTGTTCCACCTAAAACTACTATTATGGAACTTAAAAAAATGGGAGAAATAATCGGCTTTCATCTTGGAATATTACTTATTGGTGGGTACTGGGATTTGATTTGCAACAAGGAGGATGTACGTGGAGGCCTAGAAAGGAAAATATAACAAAAGATGGTAGATTTCTGAAGAAATGTATGAAAATATTTGGTATGAAAGATGTGAATTCAGTAGCTGGAACTTGGGGCATTTGCGTATTATTCCCCAAGGTTCAAAAACTCGGCAAGACTTAATAAAAATCATATTTCACAGGAACATGTCCATTTAATTGAAAACTACGATAACATTCAATAACCATTTCAGATCATGCACCAATAATTACTAAGATAAAAATGCAGGGTAATGAAGTAAAGATGACACACTGGTGCTTTCCCACCTACCTGTTAAAAAGAGAGGATTTTAAGGAATGGGTCGTGAAAAGTATCCCAGCGCTATTAGGGAAAATAGAAAGTACTCCAGAAGTTATAGCTAATGAGTGGGATAAAATGAAAGTGGAGTTTAAAAACAGGAGTATTAATAAAAGAAAGAGATCTGGTAAAGAAGTAATATGAATTATTTAGAGTAGCTGACAAAGGTTAAAGTATTACAAAATAAGGGGAATCTCACAGAACAAGAGGAGGTGCAAATGCAGAGCTGTAAAGAGAAAATAAGGGAGAACCTGCACAAGTTTAGAAAGATTGCTATTAGGTAAGAACACAAAATCTTTTTGCATAATGACTTAGGGAACAGAAAGTAGAAAGGAAACATATAACAAGAAAACTAACTAGAGATCTTGTAGCGATATTAGAGATACTTTGGAAACTTTATGAAAATTTGTATAAAGCAGAGAAGTGGGGAAATCAATAAAAAACACAAATGGAAATACTTATGGAAGACTTAAATATGCCAAGGTTAGAGGTAGATGAGGCTCAACATCTAACAGTACAGGAGGAGATGAGATAAAAATGATGTTGCATAACCAATACATAGGAAGATCTCCAGGTACGGATAAGTATTCTAGTTGAAGTTTGGAAGTTAGGAGGGAAGACAGTGATACAAATCTGGAAGGTTTTGTTTAACAGTATGTTAAAAGAAGAGGAGGCACCAACATCCTGGAAAAAAAAGCTGTGGCAGCTGAAATACCAAAAGACGCTAAAGACTCATCGATCTAGCTTCATATAGGCCTATCATAATTCTAAACCATGATTATAAAGTATTTATGTCTATAATGGCTAAAAGAATGACAAAGGTGATGCCAAAATTAATAGACATGGACCAATGTGGTTTTGTGGAGGGAAGGCAAGCATCTGACAACACTGACAAAACAATGATGATCCAGAAGGAACCAGAATGTAAGGAAATACCACTGTTGGTGGTAGGCCTTGATGCAGAGAAACCATTTGACAGTGTAAGCTGGGAGTTTATTAGCAGAGCAATGGAAGCATTTGCATTCCCTGATAAAATAACAAGGTTAATTAGGAGGCTATATTAGGGATCAGAGGCAAAAATCAAAGTGGAAGGGTTCCTCTCTGATAAGTTCTGTCTGAACAAAGGAAGCAGGCATGGGTGTCCTCTTTCCCCTTTGTTCTTTGCGTTACATTTTAAACCACTGGCAAAGAAAATAAGGGACTCTAAAATACAAGGATATAATTGGTATGATGTTCAAGACAAGTTGGCATTAATTGCAGATGACATTACTTTGTACCTGATGGAACCAGAAAAGGGCATTTCAGTGTTGTGGAATATTTAGAGACAGTTCTATGAAAATTAATGAAGGTAAAACAAAGGCTATAGCCATAAACTAAGTACTCACACATGAAGTGGTCCAGCAATACCCCTACTTATGAGGTATGTAGGAGTGTGGATTAACAAGGATTCGGTTATTGCAGCTAAGGATATGTGAGAACAGACTAAACAAAAGATAATTAAAAAAACTGAGAAACTGGAAGCTCTTGCCTTTGGATATGGATAGCAATATACAAGCAGTGAAAATATTATTAGTCCCATTAGTTTTATATTTTTATCAACCAGAGAAGAAGGTGTAGACAGTAATTAATAAAGAGTTGAAGGATTTTATTTGGGAGTGGAAGAGGGCAAGGGTCAAATGGGATAAGTTGATCATCTCAACAGAACAAGGAGGTTTAAGACTACCTGATTTGAAGGGATATTTCAGAGCTACAAAGTTAAGGCTTTTCTACATAACACAAGCAGAATGCTATAATTCAAAGTGGAAAGAGATGATGATGGAACAGGAGGTTAGCTCAAGAAATAAGGAAAGAACAGGATTTTGGATGTAGATCCTTACGGATAATAACAGTAGTCATATACAACATTATATTCATAGAGTAGCAGAAGGTATACTATAAACTAAGCCAACACGGAAATGAAGAAATGAGATTATGCCAATAATGATGACTGCAACTAAGGGTGCAGAGAATAGACAAGAGAGGGCTGGAATGTACTGGAGGAAGCTAGCAAAGGAACCAAGGTACTGGGAACAAATAGAGTAGGAAATGTAACAGAACGGAAAGAAGCCAAGAAGATATTTGGAATGCAGGTTAGTGATTGCCTTCCCTATCAGGATTGATATCAGAATACAGACAAAGAAAAAGGGATAGGGGAACCCTAAATGAAAGACCTGCACTAGTTGAGGTTTTAATTGAATCTAGAACAGAAGCTGCTGCTAAAGAAAGGATAATTAGAAGGGCATATAAAATATTGCATGATAACTATAGGAATCAATTAAAAGTGGTTAGAAAAATTGGGAAGAGAGCTTAGATATGCAGTTCAAAAGAAACGATGGAAGGCCATATTTATGGCTCCCAAATATGCAACAAAGTCTAGAAGACTTAGGATTTTTGCCTGGAAGTGTTTGTATATATATATATATATATATATATATATATATATATATATACATATACATATACATATACACATATATATATATATATATATATATACATATATATATATATATATATATATATATATATATATATATATATATATATATATATACATATAAATATATATATATATATATGTGTATGTGTATATATATAAATATATATATATATATATGTGTATATATATATATATATATATATATATATATATACATATATATATATATATCTATATATATATATACCTTTACACCCCAAGCAGACTCCAAATAATTTTCCTCAGGTAGATGGTAAATGTTGGAAGTGTGATGGGGGAGAAAGAGGTAACTGGGAACATATGATCTGATGTTGTCAATCTTCATGTAATCCTTGACTGTTGACTTGGTTCTGAGCCTCGGAACTGACTTGGCTGTTTACTTCAGGTCGCGCCTTCCAAACTCTCGAGCTAGGCTTTACCCATAATGCTTCTCTCTAAAATACCTCAGATCTCATTTGCCGCTTTTTGGGTCGGATACCTACAAACTCTCTTGAACTTTGACTTATAATTAAAGTAAGTTTTTTTTCCTTAAAAATATTCTTTTTTTTCTCTCTCTCTCTTTCATAATCTCCCTTCGGCCTCTAATGACTTTTTTCTCTCCCCAGTCCCCTCGTTACATCTTTTTAGCATGTGTGTGTCTTATTTTACTACTGTTGGTAGTTCTTTCATTGTACCATTGTTGGTACTTTTGCACCTATTTAGGTATTGTCTTGAATACCATTGTTGGTATCCTCCCCTCCTTTTCTGTGTTAAAAAAAAAAAAATAAAAAAAATAAAATTTTTTTTTGTCCTTCTTTTTGTGGTGTGTGTGTGTGTCTGTATTTGCTTTCATTATGGCTGACAAATCCGATTCCCCAGCTAAGTCATCTAAGGGCACCTTGGGGTTTAAAAGGTGCCAAAAGTGTGAAAGAAAAATGCCCAACTCAAACGGGGCATGAGTGGTGTGTTTATTGTCTGGGTAAAGTTCACCTGCAGGAAGGTTGTTCAATATGACATGGTTTCTCCGCCAGGACACTCACTGAACAAGGAAATAAACTTATTCTTAAGGGACTGCTAAAAGGTGATTTTGAAGAGGCCATTGCAAGAAGGAAGACAGTTCTTCTTCCTCTTCATCTTCTTCTTCCAAGAAGCAAACTTCCTCAGTTCCAAGCACTTCGGAAACACCTAAAAAAATTTCTAAACAGCCTTCAGTTTCAACAGTTCCTTTAGCACCAAATGGCAAAAAAGATTCGGCACCTACCAAGACTTCACAGTCGGCTTCAATTGCCTCGCCACCAAGAGACTCAGCAGTACTGGAGCAGTCGGAGGTTATTTTTGTTCCAAAATCTAAATTTTCTCCTTCTATAGATCTGTTCAAAGATAGACCACCAAGCTCCTTTGTCAAAATCAGAGAGCCCCACGGTATCCTTTGACTTTGTCCATTCAATCCACTAAGAGTCTCTTGGAATCAGATATTATGAAACTGGTGGATTAGCTCCTGATGGTGAGGGGATTGTCCTCAGTTCCTAGTCACGTCAGTACCAGGACCAGCCATATTGCGACAAAATTCTCTCTCCCTCCTCCAACTCCTACTGAGTCATCGGAGCCCACGGTTCCGACACGGCTGGCTTTGACTGTCCTGGTTCCGGTAAGAACAACTTCTCTGGAACAGAGGGTTGCCTTGAGCTCCTCCGGTCTTTTGGGAAAGGAGGCCTTCTGGGGTCAAGACTCTCTGCCTGGTTCCAAGATGCATGTATTGACTTCATTAATTTCTGAGCCTTCTATGGCCCCTGGTGCTTCGGCTTTTGTGGGATCGACCCAGGCTTCGGTTTTGGAGGTCACCTCCTAGGTGTAGGTTGGGACCTCGGTTCCCATGGAGTCCATTTTGGTTCTGGGCTCCCATCCCTCTATGGGAGGCAGCCTTCAGAATCATGGAGAAGGCCTTGTCCATTGAGGACTCACAGTCTCTGCCATCCCTGTTGGGCCAAACTTCTACTTCTTTTCAACCAGAGATTCCATCAGTCTCTTCCCCAGGACAGGGGGAATAAAAGCCCCAAGAAGGACCCTCTTTGGTGGTTTCCTCTTTGGACACTTCCCTGGAACATCCCCCCGAGGAAGCACCTGCGAAGAAAAAGTGCATAGACTCCCCGGAGGAGTCCTTCACCAAAGATACTGACTTTGATGAAGGGGAAAGTTCCCCCAGGTCACCCCCTGATGATGTTTCCTTCAGGGATATCCTAGAGATCCTGAAGCAGAGGGATGGCTGATCTTCCCTCCAACCTTCTTCATAGGATAGGCATACCCAGAGCCTTTTTGTGTCCAGCCTTCTACCCCTTGATCTCTCTGCCTGCTGACAAGCTCTTTAAACTGATGGCACAACAGGTGTGGAAGATGCTCAACTCCATAAAACTGATCCCCAAGATACCGGACTGGATCCTTTCCACCCCCAAAGAAGACCATTGGTCCAAAGGCATACCTGTAGACGCCATCGTGATAGCGACAGCCACTAACAAGGAACTTGCTGAGGAAAGTCCAATTATCCATCCTCCTAACAAGGAGTCTAGGACTCCTAGATAGGCTTGGGAAGAGTTTTTACGCTACAACGACCTTTGCTCTGAGGTCCTTGAACTACATGGCACACGTTACAAGGTTTCAGAGGGATCTAATCAAACAGCTCTTGGATACCCTCCCAGGAGCAATAGCTGAAGGGGTACAGAATAAAGCTGCTTCTCAGCTCGCCACCCTCAAAGCAATTTCTAACTTGTCCATGAGGCTGATTGCCCACGTAGCTGAAGGGATGACAAGAGTGGCGGGTTCAGGCACAGCCATTAGAAGGCACACCTGGATGTGCTTGTGTGACTTTGCAGAGCCATTTAAGGCATCATTCGGCAACGTTCCATTTGACAGATCATTCCTTTTTGGTCCTAAGGTAAAAGAAACTCTGGCCAGATGTAAGAAAGATGAGAAGATTCTTTCTGCCATAGGCGTACGTTTCTCCACTCCTCCATGGCCCTACTCTAGGAAGCAGAGAACTGGGAGACTATAGTTTAAGAAGTCCCAAGGGCTATCCAGGACTCACATGGCAAAGACTTTCCCCAGGGCAGAGGGGGAAGTAATGGAAGATGCCACCCTACAAGCAGAAGTGGCCCACAGAACCAGGGATCCAGAGATTTCTTCTCTGGTACTTCCTACCAGCACTTCTGAATGGAGGCCCAATTGCCTTCCTCTGGAGGCAGTTGGGGGACGGTTATCCCTGCACCAGCCCGCCTGGCAACTGATAACATCGGACAAATGGGTGTAGGGAATCATATCCAGAGGTTACAATATTCCACATTCTATAAGTCCAAAACTCCAAAAAAGACTCCCAGATGTTCTACCCAGTCACAGAGAAGCAGCAGTGGCAGAAAACTGTTTGACAAAAGGGTCATCCAAAAAATCCCACCAGACCAAATAGGATCCGGGTTTTACTCAAGGCTCTTTTTAGTGCTCAAAAAAACAGGGGACTGGAGACCCATTTTGGATCTCAACCAGTTCAACAAGGCAGTTTGGCAAACTAAATTTTGGATGGTCTCAGTACAGTCTATACTTCCATTTATGGAAAATGATGATTGGATGTACTCTATAGACTTCCAGGAGTGTATTACCACATAAAAATGGACAAACACTCCAGGAGGTTCCTGTGCTTCCATTTGGGAGCCAGTCATTTCCAGTCCAGAGCACTGCACTTTGGACTCACCTCAGCCCCCAGAGTGTTAAGCAAATGTATGGCGGTGGTAGCAGCTCATCTCAGACTGCAAGGATTTGAGTTTTTTCATACCTCGGCGACTGGCTCCTTACCGCTACCACCAGGCATCAGTTAGAACGGGCAAGAAATTACACTCTGCATCTCTGTGCATCTCTAGGCATCACAATAAATTATGAAAAGTCAAATTTACAACCCTTACACCAACTAGAATTCATCAGAGCCCTGTTGGACACAGTTGCAGGTATTGCTTCACTCGCACTGGAAAGGCTACAAAGGATCAGATCTCAGGTCAGCCATATTACCCAGAGCAAAAGTGTTCCAGCCAGATTAGTCCTACAAGCATTAAGCTCAATGGCAGCCTCAGTCACTCTAGTTCCCTTAGCAAGACATCACATGTGAATCTTACAATAGTTGCTAGAATCCCAGTGGTCTCTGATAGATCAGCTAATATCTCACCACATTCTGATTACCAATTGCTACAAGCAGGAACTTTCGTGGTGGCTCGGCTCCAACAAGATTCTTTCTGGCCGTCCATTCATCCTTCAGCAACCCTAACCCATAGTGACCCAGGATACTTCACAGATAGGGTGGGGGGCATTATCTGGGAAGGACAGTCCAAGGCACATGGTCCCAACTGGAAGTCAACTTGCACACCAATATTCTAGAGATAAGGGCAGTGCTGTTAGCATTGCAAGCATTTTAGGATGCCCGTCCTCTATGAACAGTAGCAATTCAGATGGACAACATGTCGGTAGTCTGGTATATCAACAAACAAGGGGGAAACAAATCTTAGGTCACAAGAACAAGCAGCTAGCAAGTATGGTAGGTGCAAAAGGCCAAACCAAATCAATACCATTCAAAAAATAAGCCAGCACCACAAAGGACAAATAACCAATAATGGTTTATTTAATTTACAACTCAGACTGGTTTCAGCATATAGCCTTCATCAGTGATAAACCATACTGACAAAGTATTGCTTTATATACATTTTATACACAATAACTTCCTGCGATGCCATTTCCCCCAATAACATCATTCCCTACATTTTGTCATTTAGACCATGTGCAAACAATCCTCCTAACTTTACAATCCACTTTTTTCTTTAAAATTTAGACTGAATGCCACCTCGTCTTAAAACATTTATTCCCCATAATCTTATCAATCACAGTAAACGGAAACCTAGCAGAAGTGTGGAACTGACAATGTCTATACAATGCATTAGTTATTCATTTATTACGAATGTCACTAAGATGTTCAGACATCCGACACCGTAATGACCTTGAAGTCTGCCCCACATAAAAAGCAGAGCATGTGCAACTAGCCATATATACTACCCAGTCTGACCCACAATTGGCATAAAAGCGAATATCAAAAACCTGTCCTGTATTTTTGCTGGTGAACTGATTTGTTTTATACATATATTGACAGAACGTACAATGTCCACATGGAAAAGATCCCACCAATAGATTTCCTGCAATTGTTAATTGCTGACTGATCTGATCAATTTTATGTATGTTTTTTTGTAGTGTGAAAAGTATGAACCTAATGTTCTCCCTCTATGAAAAGAAAATTGGCACGTCTCAGGCAAAAGTTGTCCCAGCTCCTCATTAGACATAAGAATATTCCAGTGTTTGTGAATCACATCCCTTATTAGATTTACATTTCTACCGTAAGTGGTTACCATTCTAATGGTCCCTGACCCACCTTGGTTGTGTTTCGGTTTGTACTGGAGTAAGTGTGGTCTAGATTGATTAGATGCCCATTCCCTTGCCTCAAACACGTCCCCCTATCTATATCCGCTATCCAGAAATCTACATGCGAGGTCCTGTTTAAATATTTTATAATCCTCCTCAGTTGAACAAATTCTTCGAATTCTCAAAAATTGTGATTTCAGAATATTTCTGACTGTGTGGTTGGGGTGAAGACTGGATGCATGCAATAAATTGTTGTATCGAGGGTATTTTCTATATACCATAGTGCGGAAAATATGGTGATGTTGACGCAACATCTTAACGTCCAAATAATTAATTTCTTCCAGATTATAAGTAAGGGTAAATTCAATACCCCACTTATTCTCGTTAAGATGTTTGACAAATTCTAACAAACAGTCAACTTCACCCCGCCACACTAACCAGCAATCATCCAGAAACCTCCTCCAGATGTCAATCTCTGGCAAATATATATTATGGGAATCATTGTAAATTATCTGTTCTTCGATAAATCCCATAAATAGGTCAGCATAAATGGGGGCAAAAGATGCCGCCATTACCGTACCTTGGGTTTGACAATAACACTCTCCTTTAAAATAGAAAACATTCTTGGTCAAGACGTGTTCAGCCAGGCAGATGAGTAGTGTGTTAAAACTTGGTGCATACAGGTTTACCTTATCCAACCAATATTGCAAAGCCTGTAGACCAGCCCAGCGTGGACTGCTAGTATACAAGGACTTAACGGCCAAAGTGCACATCAACCAATTGAGTTCCAGTTGTGATTCAGTCACAGTCTGCAAAAAAAATTCAGTAGTGTCCTTAATTCTTGCTCTAATACATGGTAATATATGGTAATAGGGGCTGTAAATATTGTGTTAAGAACACTGATATGGGCTCAGTGAGAGACCCAATTCCTGACACAATAGGTCTTCCAGGGGGCTGGTTCAAATTTTTATGAATTTTTGGCAGAAGATATAAATATTGTCTGCCAGGCTCCTTCACCATAAGATGTTGTCTGACTGTTTCACTGATAATACCTTCCTCTACTGCAGTCAATAGAAATAAATCAATCTCTTTTTTTTTAATTGGGGGTGGGGTCAATCGTCATGTTCATGTAATGCTGTGGGTTAGCTAACTGCCTATTTCCCTCAACCCAATAATAACTGGAATCCATGATGATGACCACCCCACCCTTATCTGCCGGTAGAATGGTAATATCAGTGTTACCCTGAAGTTTCCTAAGGGCCTGCTGTTCACCCCTGGATAAGTTGTGCCTCAACACCTGAGAGGAGCATAATCTAAAATGTAAATCCTTCAGAACTGCCTGTTGAAAGATAGCCACATTTTTATTCATAGGAGGGGGAAAACTAGATTTGTGAAAATGAAATTCAGTAGAACCCTGAGTATCATCCTGTAGACCAAAAATAGTTTTAAGTCAATTCTTCTGCAAAAAGCTATAACATCCGTTACCAAAACATTTTCATCCACAAAAAAGCCTGGTATGTAGTTAAGACCTTTATTAAGCAATTGTTTTTGGTCACAGGACAAAGTATACTTGGAAATGCAACATTCAAAGAATTTGTTCAACTGAGGAGGATTATAAAATATTTAAACAGGACCTCACACGTAGATTTCCGGATAGAGGATATAGACAGGGGGACGTGTTCGGGGCAAGGGAATGGGCATCTAATCAAGCTAGACCAGACTTACTCCAACACAAACCGAAACACAACCACAACCAAGGTGGGTCAGGGACCAATAGAATGGCAACCACTTATGGTAGAAATGTAAATCTAATAAGGGATGTGATTCACAAACACTGGGATATTCTTATAAATGATGAGCTGGGACAACTTTTGCCTAAGAGGTGCCAATTTTCTTTACATAGAGGGAGAACATTAGGTTCATACTTTTCACACTACAAACAAAATACATAAAATTGATCAGATCAGTCAGCAATTAACAATTACAGTAAATCTATTGGTGGGATCTTTTCCGTGTGGACATTGTACGTTCTGCCAATATATGTATAAAACAAATCAGTTCACCAGCAAAAATACAGTCCAGGTTTTTGATATTCGCTTTTACGCCAACTGTGGGTCAGACTGGGTAGTATATATGGCTAGTTGCACATGCTCTGCTTTTTGTGTGGGGCAGACTTCAAGGTCATTACGGTGTCGGATGTCTGAGCATCTTAGTGACATTCGTAATAAATGAATAATGCATTGTATAGACATTGTCAGTCCCACACCTGCTAGGTTTTCATTTACTGTGATTGATAAGATTATGGGGAACAGATGTTTTAAGACGGGGTGGCTTTCCATTCTAAATTTTAAAGAAAAAAAGTGGATTGTAAAGTTAGGAGGATTGTTTGCACCTGGTCTAAATGACAAAATGTAGGGAATGATGTTATTGGGGGAAATGACATTGCAGGAAGTTATTGTGTATAAAATGTATATAAAGCAATACTTTGTCAGTATGGTTTATCACTGATGAAGGCTATATGCTGAAACCAGTCTGAGTTGTAAACTAAATAAACCATTATTGGTTATTTGTCCTTTGTGGTGCTGGCTTCTTTTTGGAATGGAGCCAAATCTTACCCACTGTGTCGAGAAGCCTTTAGAGTATGGCAATGGGTGATTTCTTCTAACCACTTTCTCACATCAACACACATTCTGGGGAGCTCCAATGTGATAGTGGACAAACTGAGCAGAACCATTCTCATGCCTCATGAGTGGTCTCGCAATCCTGTGGTGACGAAAGACATTTTTCGTCACTGGGTCCACCCTTTTATTTTATTTATTTAACATTTGTTTACTGGGAAAGTCCAACTTGGAACTAAACCAATTTTCAGCGGAGGCCCGGGGAGAAATGCTCCAAATGCATGTCTTTGTATTGTGGGAGGAAACCGGAGCACCCGGAGGAAGCCCACACGAACACAGAAGGACGTGCAGACTCCACACAGAAGGTACTCCAGCCGAGAGTCAAGCTGGAGAACCTCTTGCTGTGAGGTGACAATGCTACCGCTGCACCACTGCGCCATCCCGAAACTTGCTGCAATCTTTTTGCATCTCCCCTGAACAAGTGCAGCAGTTACTTTGCCCTAATCCCCCCTCTGGGGGTGTTACCCAGAGATGGTTGTCTCCACAATTGGCTCCCCAGTATTCTCTATGCCTTTCCCCCAACTCCTCTCATATCCCAGTTTCTAAAAAAAGCCAAAAGGTTGGAAAACTAAATAATCCTCATTGCCCCCTTTTGGCTTTGAAAAATGTGGTTTTCCTCCTTTGGCCTCATCTTCTTCGGAAACCATGGATACTGGATGCAGATCCAGATCTGCTGTCTCATCCAGAGGGCATGGTTCATCCAAACCTCCAGCATCTCAAGCTCACTGCATGGCTTATCCAATTCCCATGATTACTTGGCATCCTTCCCTTTCCTCAACTGTCCGCCAAATCATTGCGGCCCATAACAAACCTTCAACTAGGAAACTGTATCAGAGTAAAATGGAAAAATTCACAAGTTGGGCCCTTATGGACGAACTTGATCCTTATACAACCCCTGTTCATAAAGTTTTGGACTTTTTATCTAACCTCTATCAATCTGGCTCTTCTACATAAACAATTTAAGTCCATCTAACTGCAATCTCTAACTTCCATATGGGGTGTGAAGACAGATGAAGGCTGCCAGCCTAGCTAGCTAGAATATTGTAGATAATTCTGTCATTTGTAAATATTAATATAGGCCACAGGCTTGTTCTCTTAAATGTGAAAAGACTATATTGGATGTTGAACTGAAAAAAAAATGTAACAGCAGTGCACTCTGCTGTAAGAAAGCTGATAAGTCAAGCATTGTGAAATTCTTTGATCTAAAACTCTGAGCCGAGATGTCTAGAGGGAGGCATTCTGCCTATTGTTTTGAGGCCAGAGTTAATGGCTAGAATTTTCATGTATAATTTCTTTAATTGCTCTGGCTTTCTGACCAGCTGCAAGATCAAAAGGGCTATTAACCTCTGAGTTTCTGTTAGCCTGGGAACCAAAAATAAATGATGTAATCTGAAATGAATCAGTGGTACTGTGTTATCAATTTAAGGACAGAAAGAAAGAGAGCATTTAGCATTTGTTTTGAGAACATCCATTTTATTTTAGAACCGTGTCTCTCTTATATATAGCTAGGAAATAGGAAGATTAGATGTGTTTTTTTTGTATTGATGTCAAAACTTTTCTACTGTATTATTTTAAGTATTTCTCTGTGATGTCTGAACTCTTGGCTAGCGCTGTGTAGTAAGAAGTATTGTCTTGTGTTTTTATTATTTATTATTAAATATTTTTAAACTTCTCAACTGTGGTTGTTTTGCGTAAAGATAATTTAAACTCTAGAGTATATTGCACGTATATAGTGATACTGAGTATATAGTGATACTGGCCAAGCCACTCCAATAAGCCTTGACTGTTCGGTTGCACTTACCATTTGGATAATAATATTGCACCGTAATAATTGGACACCCTTTCATAAGGGCCTTTTAGAAGCTGATAAATATTAGTGGGTGGTGGCAAGTGGTACTACCGTAAAGTCTGGGTAAAAGGGGCACAGCTGGAGAACCTGTGCCAGCCTTCCCCAGGAGTGTCTGTGTGGTTGTATGTAACTCTTATCTTAAAGTGTGTGTGTGTCAGCTACTTGGGCAGGGACACAAAACACTGGTTGGACAGAGAGGGTGCTGGAGGTTTTAGTTTGCCCACTAGGCTAAGATCTGTGCTCTGGAATGGCAGTTCTGCAGTTCTTTGTATCCAAGATAACCCCTATGAATTCTGTGGACTGAGATTGGATTTTTGCCAGTTTATGGTTATGCCTAGCCTTTGTGCAGCGAGGAGAGAGTATGCCAGGGCTTCTTCCAGTAGATGTCTGGTGGGGGCAGAAATGAGCCAGTCATATAGGTATGGAAACACCTGGAATCCTTGTAGTCGCAAGTGAGCTGTGACGACTGCCATGCACTTTGTGAACACTCTGGGGGCTGTAGAGAGTCCGAAGGGCAGTACTCTGAACTGGTAGTGACTGGCTCTCACATGGAAGTGCAGAAATCTTCTTGATGGCCTGTCCACTTTTATGTGGTAGTACGCATCTTGAAGATCTATCGAGCACATCCAATTGTTTTTTTCCAAAAGCGGGAGGATAGGCTGTATTGTGACCATCCAGAATGTTTGTACTCTCACAAACTTGTTCAATACACCGAGATCCAAAATTGGTCTTCAGTCCCCGGTTTTCTTTGGCACCAAAAATAGCCTTGAGTAGAATCCGGATCCTATCTGGTCTGGAGGGACTATTTGGATGACTCTCTTTCTTAGCAGCTTTTCCATCTCTAGTGCTGCTTCTTCCCTTTGACTGGGTGGAACATTGGGAAGGTTTTTTGAAGGGACAGGAAAATGATTGAAGGGGATAGGATAACCTCTGGTTATAATCCTTTGTACCCAAAAGTCGGAGGTGATGGTTAGGGTACAAGGAGAAATTACCTCCAACCACCTCCAGAGGAAAGGAGTTGGGCCGCTCTTCAGGAGTGCTGGTAGAGTTGGCCAGGGAAAGAGTCCCTGGAACTCTGGTTACGCGGACCCACTCTGCCCCAAAAGGAGCATCTTCCCTGTGAGTTTCCCCCTTTGCCTCTAGGAGAGAACTCGGCCTGTGTGTCATGGAAAGAACCCTGAGATTTCTTGAACCATATCTTCCCACTCTTTTGGTTTCGGGAGAAAGCATGTTGAGGGGAAGAATAACGGACAACTACGGCAGAAAGGGTCTTACCGTCCTGTTCACATCTGGCCAGTGTGCTTTTAAGTTTGGGTCCAAACAACGAAGAGGCCTCAATGGGAGCATTAAGAAAGGAAGCCTTAAAGGGTTCCGCGAAATTGCACAAGTGCATCCAGGCATGTCCTCTCAAGACCACAGCTGAACCCGCCACTCTAGCTTCTCCTTCTGATGCGTGAGATATCAGTCGCATAGAGGAGTTAGATATTGACTCAATGGTGGCCAGCTGAGAGGCCACTTTGTCACGGCCCTCATCAGACACGGCACCAGCCAAGGTTTCAGAAAGCTCGGAAATCAGATCCCTTTGAAGCCTGGTAAAGTGTGCCATATAATTCAGGGACCTGATAGTAAAGGTCACTGATGCAAAGGTGTGCTTCCCTATCCTGTCCAGGGCCCGGGACTCTTTGTTAGGCGGATGGACAGTCTGGCTTTCTTCTTCCGCCAGATCCTTTTTTGTTGCGGCCGCCACCACCAGGGCATCCACAGGAAGACCTTTAGACCAATGGGGATCCGTAGCAGGAGGGGACAAAATCTTATCTGGCCTCTGGGGAATAGCCTCAATGGTGTCAGGAGCCTTCCACGCACGTTGCATGATGAGCCGGACAAGTTCTTCAGCAGGTGGAGTAACCCAGGAGGTAGGGGGCCAGGCGTGAAAAGCCTGCAGGAACACAGACTCCTCAGAGGTTGGATTAGAGGGCTGCCAGTCACCTCTCTGTTTAAGGATTTCGAGGATATCACCAAAGGATACCTCAGAGGGTGACTGAGGGGATCCTACCCCCTCATCAAAGTCTGTGTCTTCAGTGAGTGACTCCTCTGTGGAGTCCATGTGCTTCCTCTTACACAAACTTCCTGTGGGCTTCCTCAGAGGGAGAAGCTGGGGAAGACAGCGGAAAGGGGGTTTCCTGTGGGAATATGTCTTGAGGCCCTTGCACCCAGTGAACACTAGGTGCAATTTGTGAAACCAGTGTACCAGAGGAGGTCAGGGGGATAGACAGCCCAGTATTGCCAGCAGAAGTGAAAGCCTTCTCCATCAGTTGAAAGGCTGGTCCACCTAAAGAGGGACGAGTGTCCAGGACAGGGATCACCCCTCCCCGAAGTGGCTCAGCCTGCTGACTCGGAGTCCCCGGTTGGCTGTGGAACAGCAAATTACGCATGTCACAACTGTCATCCTGGGTCGTAGCAAAACTTTCCTGCCACGGAGGCATCTGCGGTTCCTTACTGAGATCCATAAAGGGAACCGCAGAGGGGGAAGACTGTGCTATATCAACGGACTTCAAAGGCAATGGAGGAGGAGAATAAGAAGGGGTCTTTGGAGATGGGTGATCACCTCCCAAGGAAGGATAGGTCCTGGGGGTGGGATACCTCTGGCCAAAAGCACTTGATCCACAAGACGCAACACGTCATGTTCGGAAAGGCTTCTAGTGGACCTCACGGAGACTGAGGGAGAAACAGGTCTGTCCACAGAAGAGACAAGCTCGGTGCCCACCGCACCAGTCCACACCAAGAACAACGGTGCCGAGAGAGACTGGACCACGGGTGTCTGCACCGAGGAAATCATTGGTGCCAAGGTCACAGTCTGCACTGACACAAGGATCGGTGCTGAATGGTTGTCGGTACCGAAGCTGGAACCGACAAAATTGGAGCCAATAACTGAAGCGTCAGTTCCAAGTAAGATGTCGGAGCTGATGTGGTCAAGGTCTGCGCCGATTGAATGGTCGGTGCCAATACAGTAGTCGTAATAGTCTGAACCAAGGAGCCCCTCGGTTCCGATATAGTGAAGGCTGCACGAGAAGATGGAGCCGAGATCACTGATAGTGCCAAAGGCCTCAGTGCCGAAGGTCTAGGCACCGAAAGCACTGGGGCTGACTGAGTGAGCTCCGGAGCAGAAACTTTAGCCTTTTTAGGTCTTGGTTGGTGGGATTCCCCAGCCGGGGATGAAGGCAAAGACTTGGCCTTGGTAGGAACATCTAAAATTTTCTTATGGGCTCTAGGGGGGGTTGAAGCCTCTGACCCAGAAATAGCTTCTGAAAAGGCAGATTTGAGAAGTCCCATCAGCAACAACTTATTTTTCCTTTCTAACAAGGTTCTTTTAGAAAAATTCACAAATAGTACAGGGTGGGTCAACAGATAAGTGGGATGCCCCCAAACAATAAACGCACAAAGAGTGTGCATCAGATGTAGGTAATGTGTGTCCACAATCAGAACACCTTTTAAAACCTGGACTCCCTTTCTTATCTGCCATGATAGAGAAAAGGGGATAGTAGAAAGGGTACCAGCAATGGTACAAAAAAAAATACCCGAAGGTATGAAGAAAGGAAGATTACCAACAATGGTAAGGGAGAAATACCTTGCGGTAAAAAGGTGTAGAGTAAAGAGAAGAAAACTCAAGAAAATATGGTTGCTAGATGCGATAGGGTAAGAGACAACAAAATAGAAACTTTTATGACAGAAAAAGTTATATAAATGACTATTCTGACAACAAATAACTATACTTAGCTCAAGAGAAGCAGCTTGACATGACCGAATGGCAATGCGGCAAACACAATCTGAGGTAACAGGGAGAGGGGAATTATGGGTAAGAGTTTAGCTCGAGAGTTTGTAGCTGACGCGAGCTTGGAAAATGGCTGGCTCAGTTCCGATACCCACACATAAGGAATGAACGAGGATTAACAATATCAGATCATTTATTGTTTGCCAGCATTGTTATTGTACTATGGAAAAAATACCAGCTAAAAAAAATAAGAGTTCTTCTAGTACACCATGTGCGATGTGAGTGGCTATGGGTCATTCAGTTAAACAGGGCTCAGGGTGAATTAAGAACATATGGCATTAGCTGTACTGCTTTTGGTAATTAGAAGCTCATAGTAAGCCAGTGCATTGCACATAACCATAGTAGTAGTAGTGTAAAGAGAGCATTTGTTGTTCGCCAGTGTTGCTATAGCAATTTGGGAATAAAAAGGCAGACAGCACCTTAAAAGTGTGCGATGTGGGTGGCTATAGGTCATTTAGTTAACTGAGGCTCAGGGTGAATTAAAAACAAAGTTACCAATATAACTGTACCCTCTTGAAAGTGGAAGGTTGAAGTGAGAAAACATGGGTTCCTTAGTAACTTAACCAGGGGAAGGCTATACCACATGCAGTTTGCAAGCATATCAATTATTCTTATATCATAACCTTTTGTCCATGCTCTTCTTTTTTACATTGCAGTGCCTATACTTCTTAAAAATGAACAAGAAGAAAGACAAAAAAATGAAAAATAGGGACACCTGTTTACTTTAGTATTCTTATTACACACAAAAATAAATGAAAAAGTTTTACTTTATAGCATGCAGTATTATAAAAATACTGTTAACAACAACATTTTGTTTTACTTACAGTTAACTCTTTCCTATGCTTTGGAGTCCCCTACAAGTTTAACAAAGTCAAAAAAGTCCAATATTTCCAGGTTTTCTTATTTCTTCATATTTCAAAAATGAATTAATGCTTTGTAATCTTACATTTATTCATCAACTAAGGAGTTGCTGGTTTTCTTCCTGTTGATCTTCATCTCCCAAATCCAGTCTTTGGTTAATTTCCAATGTACTCCTGGTTCTTCTAGTCAACTCTGGTGCTTTTTTCTCTCTTTCAAGTATTTCCCTTCGAACAGTGGAAAAGGATTTACTGGCATAGTCTCTCTATGAGCTTTATAGGTTCATAGATTAGTACTAGGCTAACTGCCCTTGCGAGCCATTTTAAGCCTAGCCAATTATCCCTTGTGAGACTAAAACCCTGCACCTTGCACCTTGTTTTTGTAAGGCAAACACCTTAGCCATTAGGTCACCCTCCCAATCCCATTATTATCAGAAGAATAAGAAGCAGAATCCCCTTCTGTTTGATAGCTCACTTTTTGTTGGACAAACTTTTGTATTTCCTCCTTAGCATGTTCTGCATCAAATAATAATTTTAACCATCTGGGAAAATATTCTGAAAATAGCTGGATACAGCAGCTTGAATCTCACACCTGCTTCTCAACATTCAGGAGCGGCCCTAGGTCAACTGGTGCCCTAGGCAAAAGGGCTCCACGGTGCCCCCCCACCACACTACCTGGTGCCCCCATCCTGGTCTATCTACATCAAATAAATACTGGAAAAGTGCCCCCGCTAGACTGGCGCACCCTAGGCGGCCGTCTAGTTGACCTATGCCTAAGGCCGGCTACATTCACTGACTGCTGCAATAAATTTACTCCTTTCCTGCCTGGTGTACAGTGAGTAATCATTTTCCACCAACACTCTACTATCTTACAGGTTTTTTTGTCCTTCTGTCACAGTTTTGTCAGAATCAACTCTTTCTGCTGGTAGGATTGCACCTTTACTATGAAACGACCATGCTGCTTTCTCATGGCCAGGTTTGGAGCATACACATAATGTGCCCCTTCAATTAACAATTCCTGCTGTGGAATGCCAGTCCATTTGCTTATTTGTGCTTTCATAAAATGAATATAGCCTGTTCCTTCCAGTTTCTCTCATACAGCAGAAAATTTCAGGTTTTGTCTATGAGCTATGTCCTCTAATTCTATATTTTTTGAAACATTTCTTCTTGAGCAGTCTTATACTCAGCCAGCCTTTTCTTCACTCTGATTTTTGCAGTTTTGTCAGCTCATCTGAATATTTGTTTAAAATGTCTTCCATATTTTCAAGCATTTTGTTATTTGAGTTGATATACTCATTCAGTGTTTCATTTATTTTAATCATCTATGAACACATTTGACTTATTTTTTCCTATAGATAACCAGAAGTCATGTCTTGCACCAAAGCTGGAGATTGAACTGCTTTTTGCTGAACAGCTGTGGAATTCTTCACAGCCAGTATTTTCCTCCTCACCTTTTGTGATTCATTTTTATTTATTTATTTATTTCACATTTGTTAACCGGGTTAGTCCAACTGAGTTTGCAAACAAACCCATTTTCAGTGGAGACCCGATGGGAAAAAGCCCCAGCAAACAAAAGTAAAGATAAAGTGATAATATGTTGTTGTTGTTGTATACAAATATTAAATAACAATCACAATACAAAATAATTGTAAAAAAGAAAAGGTTATTAATTATTTCATTGCATTAATAATAAGCAACCCATTTTCAGTGGAGACACAAGGGGAAAGAGCCCCAGCAAACATAAGCAAAGATAAATATACGGGACAAAAACTATTAAAAATAACAATGCAAATACAAAATTAATTATAAAGAGAAAACAAAAGAAAAAATTATGAACATTAAGGGTTGCACTGATAGCAGTGGTCTAAATTTACTACATATAAGAGGAAAAAACAAAAAGATAATCGTTCAAAAGAAGGAAAATGTACAGACATTGATAGGAAGTGGGGGGGAGATAAATAGTGTGGAGAATGGAAGGGGGAGAGAAAGGAGGGGGCTATAGTGGGGCTATAGTAGTAGAGTTGAGGGTTTGTTACTAACAGAGAAAGAAAATTTGGAGATGCAACAGGTTATACAGTAGGACAGACTAAGACTATGTGTGGTCCAGGCAACGGTATAATTTCAAGTTTAGTAGGTGGGATTTAAGCTCCTTTTCAAAACAGGGAAAGGTTGGATCTAATATGGAGAGGGAGTTTGTTACAATTTAATGAGACAGAGTGTTTGTAAAGTAGTTTTCCAATATTCCTTTTGGGTTTATAAACTGAGAGAAGATCATCACTCAGGACAGGCCGGGGGGGGAGAGAAGACAGTAACATGGGAGGTGAGAGCAGGGCAGGCAGAGGGGTTGTTGAGTATGGAAAAGGTAGTGTGGAGTTGCGATTGTAGGAGAAGATGCAGAAATTCCAGCCACTGAAGTTTGTTTAGTGAGAGGAAGTGATGCAAGGAAAGTGGTTGGTTTAGAATAAATCTGGCAATTTTGTTGTGTTTGTTCCAGTTTCTGCATTGAGGTAGTTTGGATATTGGTAAGGATGGGGAAGTGTATAGAAGACTAGGTAACAGAAATGCCTGTGCAAAGAGTGCGTTTAGTGGCAGTAGTGAGGAATTTTTTGTTCCTATAAAGTAGTCCAAGTTTTTGCCGTTTTTTTTGATGGCCTGTTGTATGTGCAAGTCAAATTTTAGTTGGTCATCAATTATTACCCCAAGGAGTTTGGTGTGTGAGGCAGGGGAGATAGTGGTGCCATCTAGGAAGGAAAGAAAAAAGTTGGATTTAAGGTGAGAGAGTGTCTGAGGTAGGAAGAGGAGTTGAGTTTTCTTTGGGTTAAGGATTAGTTGATTATTTCTGAGACAATTTTCAACAGAGATAAAGAATTCTGTGTTAGTCTGTGTAGTTCAGAGATAGTATTGGAGATAGATAAGAAAGCAGTCATCTGCATATTGTATTACAGATGTGAGACTGCAGGATGAATGTAGGTTGTTGGTAAAAATGTTGAAAAGGAGCGGTCCAAGTTTGGAGTCTTGGGGTACTCCTGTTTGAACAGCAAGGAAGGGTGAGAAAGCCTGCTGCCATCTAACAGCTTGTTTTCTGCCAGTAAGGTAGGATTGGAACCAGCCAAGAGTAGAAGGAGAGAGGTTTAGGTCTGAGAGTTTGTTAAGAAGGATGGGATGAGACAGTGTCGAAGGCTTTAGAGAGATTAAGAAATAGACAGGAGACGAGGAGGTTGTTGTCCCTAGCTTTTGCAACCTTTTGAGTAAAGGATAGTAAGGCAGTCAAGGCACTGTGTTTAGGGAGGAAACCATATTGTGACGGGGTGAGAAGATTTTCATGAATGAGATAGGACAGTAGTTGAGTATGTATACATTTTTCAAGGATCTTAGAGAGCAGTGAGAGAATAGCAATTGGTCTACAGTTAGAGGGTTCAACATAGTTACCACCTTTGTGCAGAGGAGTGGTATAGAAGGATTTCCATATTTCCGGTACGGTAGATTCCTCAATGGAGCGGCTGATTAAGATAGATACAGGATATGCAATAGAGTCAGCAGCAATTTTCAGAAATTAAAGAGGGAGTTTTATCAGTGGACAGAGAGCATAGTTTTAGTTTGAAGCAGGGATTTGATATATTTAGTAGAAACAGGTCGCAAGGTAAAAGGCTGAGAGACAGAGAAGCATAGACGTTTAGCGGGAGGTGAGGGTGACACAGAAGAGTTGTGATGAGCAGAGTTACCAAGGGTAGGAGTTTAGAGAATTAATTTTTGCTGGCATCCAGGCAGTGCACTTAATAGACAGTTACTGAAATTGACCCAAAAAGGCAAATTCACAGGCTCCGTTTTCACACTGGGACAACTGAAATTAAGCTGTTACTCAATGCATGGTGCAGCCATCTGGGAAGTCTAGTTTCCTATGTCATTATTGGTCATTTCCATGATAATTCTTTCCATGGCTTTACATATGAGACTAGTGTGACTTATGGGTCTACAGTTTCTGGGATCTGTAGATGGCCCACCTTTTTACAGAGGGATGACTGCTGCTGTTCTCCATTCATGAGGCACACAGCCTGTTTGGAGGTTACTTTTAAATTGTGATTCTAGAGGGCCTGTTAGGTCATATTTCATGCTATTTAGAAGGTATCCTGAGATACTGTCTGGGCCCACTGATGCAGTGCTCTTGGCCTTAGAAACAGTAATGAAGACCTGTTCCCTAGTAGGGGGAGTTACATTTCATGATATTTCCTGAGGGGAGGTTGAAGGGGAGAGAGGGGTAAAGTTAGAGAATAATTTGTCTGCCAGTAGGTTTGTTATATCTTCTGGCTCAGTACAGGTGGCTCCCTAAACAATGAGCTCTGCATAAAACTTGTGTATTGCCTTTGAGGTTCTGGACATAGCATAGTATTGGGTTGGATGTTGAATGTTTCTAGTAAGAATGCCTTTTGGTTGTCCTTGGTCTGGGAGGCCAAATTCACCTCACATTTGGCTTTGGTAGACTTTATTTATCCTCTGAGTTGTTTGCTTAGTTTGATGACAGCGCTTTGACTGTGCTGGGTGTGGCATCTCTTACTTTTTGAAACAATTTTCTTCTTTAACAAAGGCCTATTGATTTTGTGATTCCACCAGGGTGGCTTGTTTTTTTGAGTTGGTTCTGTACATATTCCTGGTGGGTAGAGCTGCCTCTGTGAAGCTACGAACATGCTTATACAGGGTTTCTGTGAATAGTTTTGGTAGTCAGCAGTGTCATAGTTTATAGGGGCTTGAAATTTTGCCAGGTTATCACTTAATAGTAGGAAGTTAACCTTAGAGTAGTTACTGAACATTCCAGAGTTAGCTGGGGTTCAGAGTTTTATTTTTATTTCATAGGAGACCTTACCAAAGAGGACATTACACTAGGGGGTGTGCAGTGCTCTTCCATATTAGTGAGGACCAGATCCAGTATGTTTGCACCCCTGGTCGGCATACTGACAGTCTGGTCCAGGGAGTTTGTATTTACAAAATCCAGGAATCTCTGTGATGCATGTTTGGTGTTCTATAATATTCCCAGTTAATAATGAGGTAATTAAAGTTGCCCATGAACATGGTATTGGGTTGGATGGTGAATGTTTCCAGTAAGCTTAAATATGTGTTATGGGTTTTCTGGGTCATAGAGAGGGACCTATAGCTTACAAGGAAGTCATATGGGATTTTGCCTATGGTGATTTTAACAAAGAGAAGCATGCATTGTCCTGTTTGACCAGCCTTGAGATATAGTTCCTGACCCAGAGACTCCCCAGACTCTGGAATAGACTGCCCATACATGTCAAGCAGAGCGCCTCTTTGGTCATCTTCAAAAGGAACCTTGATAATTGGATGGGAGAAAGGAAATTCACCCCGGGGATCCCATCAGTCGCCCTGCTAGACAGGGGTCCAGGGAAGTAAATAGTGTGGGAAGAAATAGTCAGGAAATTGTTATGGCTAGGCTTGTATAGGCCCTAGGGCCGATAGCCTAGTACCAACCTATGAACCTATTTATTTTTGATGTAAATCATGACACCTCCAACCTTTAGTCCCTGTCTGTGTAGTAGCTGTTCTAAATGTGTGGAAGGCATTATAGCCTTGCATTGCTAGTATGCCCTCCATGGCTTTAAACCATGTTTCAGTGACTGCACAGATGCTAGCATCCTCTAGGGTGAAGAGTTTCTTGTTTAGACTCTCACCACTGAGCAGTAACACCTTTAGATCTTCTTGGTTGTTTTTTGCTATGTCAGAAGGACTTTCAGTTTGGCATTGCCTAAAAGAAGCACTATGAGAGAGGACAATGTTTTAGCTAATACTTGAAAACCAAGAGGGGAAAAGTGCAGACCATCCCTGGCAAAGCAGTATGGTCTCTTGACCATCTCCCTCCATGCTGACAAACACTGCACCTCCTTAGAATGACAAATCCAACAAAGCCAATTATTAAAGTTAGTCATCTTCTGTTCGCATTGTGGCATCAATCTGGAGAAAGGAAAATGCTGCTCAATGCTAGGCTCATACAAGCCTGGAACATGTATTCCGAGAGCTCCATGATACCTCAATTCATACTGACTAGGGAGGTAAATGTCAGGTTATTTATGCCCACATGGACTATGACCTATGATAATTTGAACATAGAGAAGCATGCATTGTCCTGTTTGACCAGCCTTGAGGTATAGTTATTTTTGATGTAAATTGTGACACCTCTACCTTTAGTCCCTGTCTGTGCAGTAGCTGGTCTAAATGTGTGGAAGGCATTACCGTTATGACTCTGTCACAGTCCACGTTGGAGTGGATGACTTGAGACATACCTCTCTGGACTATATGAAGAGTGACATGACAGAACTCTCTGATTATGTGTCCCAGTCAGGTATGTCCCTAGCCCTAAGTAGTATCCTACCCTCACCCATGATGATGCCACAGTATAAACAAAAAAATGATTAACTTCAACAATTGGCCAGTCCAGGGGGATCCGGTATCTGCCAGCCTAGGAGGATATGGTAGGCAGACCTCACTGCTTTGCTAGAGATGGTCTGCACCTGTACCACCTAGGCTTTTGGATACTGGCAAAGGCCCTTGTCTCCCCCCAGTGCCTTTTTTTAGGCAACGTCAAAACAACAAATTTTCCAACATAACAAACTCTAACCGAGACAAACTCAGAGTCATGCTACTTAATGCTAGGAGTTTAGACATGAAACTGCACTCCCTGAAAGCACTCCTTATCTTTGAGGATGCTGAGGTCTGTGCAGTTACAGAGACACATGGTTCAAGGCCGCTGAGAGCAACCCGGCCATGCAAGGCTACAATGCCTTTCACACATTCAGGCCTCAAAATGAGCATGAGGGAACCAAAGCTGGAGGTGTATCCAACTTAGGGGTGCCAATCGTCTGGAATTCTTTCAACTGTCCAGAATTAAGGGGCACTGTCCAGAAAACAGACCAGACAGTGTATTGTCTGGAAAAATACCAGGAGATTAATTTTCTTTTAATTAAAAAAAATTACATTTTTAAAGGGCGTTCTTCTTTAAGAACATCCTTTGCGTCCGGTCATGCAAACACAGAAGATGAAAACAGTCTTCTGCGTCTGTGCGACAGATTGATTATGTCTTTGTCTTCCACACGCATGGAATTCAAATTCTCGAAGACATCTGAACTGTGCAGAGGACAGACCACAAATGGACGTGTAGCAGGTGATAAAAAAAAAATGAAATGCGTTTTCCTTACTCTGGTTTTCAGTACCTTTAATCAGTGTATGTGTTACCTAAACCTCTTTTTTTCTTGCTTTCTACTTCCATCAGTAGAATATTCTTTCATAGAAGGCTTCTTAGAACATACAAGCCTTTTAGGCAGAAATTATTTTCCCCACATAGCTTCCAACCTACTTTCGCTAGAGTTAGCGACACAGCCAAAATAGTCAGAGATAAGGGCCTCAAGTCAGGAACAGCTCATTTTTTCTTTTTTTATTAGTACTATTGATTTTAAAAGATGAGTTTATTTATTTATTTAACATTTGTTCACTGGGAAAGTCCAACTTGGAATGAACCTGATTTTCAGCAGTGGCCCAGGGAGAAATGCTCCAGACGCATCTCTTTGTAAAGTGGGAGGAAACCGGAGTACTTCGAGAAAATCCACACGAACTGAGGGAGGACATGCAGACTCCACACAGAAGGCACTCCAGCTGAGAATTGAACCGGAGAGCCTCTTGCTGTGAGTTGACAATGCTACCGTTGCACCACTGTGCCGTCCAAAAAAAGAGAAAATAAGATAAGATTAAAAAGAAGACATTAACATGTATTTCAGTGACTGCTATTAAAATTTGACTGCAAAGCATCACCTTTTCTGAAAACAAAAACAGTCACAGAATTCAGAAGGGGGCAGGTCAAAATTAACAGCTAGAATCAGGGACATCTCTGAAAATCAGTGACATTTGAGAGTTATGCTTCCAACAGTTACGTTTGTACTTTCTTCTTCTTTTTTTTGGTATCACTGACTGACACTATAGTCTTCCTCATAGCGTTTGTTACACATTCTAACCAGTACCTTACCTACCTATGGTACTACTTTAACGTATCAGACTTAGTACATTGTTAAATTTGTCTATTATGATCTGCCTAGACATTTATCTAGGTACCTACTTACTGTACCATTTCTTGTACCCACTATCTGTCTTCTGATAATACTTCCATCACTCTCTAATATCCTCTACTCTCTCCCAGTTTGTCTCCATTTCTCCTAAAACTGTACTATTCACTTTCTGGTCACACTATTTTTTTCTCTTTCCAGTTTGCTTGGGCCATCCTGAAGCCTTGGGATTGCACCCCCCTCCCCTTCACTTCTGAAGCAAAGTTTCAGCAAAAGCTCAAATCAGCCCTGGGAAATCTCAACTTTTATACACAAACCTTCCTTTACAATTAATCATTAGGTGAATGTCACTGAATTGTTTTTAACAATTTTCTCTTACTTTGTGACTATCATTGTGAGGTGAGCACAGCTGCATTGAGCTCCATTCAGCTTCCAATTTGGAGAGCTTTAATTAAGTCGGCCACTACATAGCAACATACTGTACTAATTATATAAGATCCTTATTCCCTCTGTATGCAAACAGGTGAGCTCCATAGTCTAATATTAAAACTATTCCAAAACAAAACTTTAGTTCAGTCTCAATTCCCTTTAGCTCTACTCATCCTTAAAGAGCTTGCTAGCAACATTTGCTAATAGACAAACAGCTACTGATTGTTTTTTTTGAGCTTTCTCGCACCTCGGGTGTAGACCCGCTATGCTTGGGCTCACTTTTCTGCCCTCCCACCCCCATTCCCCCCCCCGCATCATTTCCTTTATCCCTAACCATTAACACCCACTCTGCACCCTACTTCCCCTTCCTGTTCTCCACACAAACCATAACTAACCCCTCCCCTCTCCCACACTACACTTGCAAACTATTACTTCTCCTTCCACTACCCACATTACTCCTATCCTCCCTACTCAAACATCACCTAAGCAACACACTCTCACATACCTACCTGCAAAATAAACCTACTACTAACTCCCCAATCACCAGATTCAGTACTCGAGCACTCAATACTCTTACCCATCATGCCTTTCTCTACAACCCTTTTTCTTGTACTACCTCCATTACTCCTCCTTCACACTCTCCCCTCACTTGATATCCAGTTATCTCGTATTCTCAGAGTTCCTACAATACCTCATACTAGGGATACCTCATCTCCTTATTATTCATTTGCTATTTTCACTTCTATCTTTTCTACTGAAACTCCTCTTGATAAAATCAAAATTCCCCCACCTACACCACCTTCCCTAAAAATAAAACAAAATATTTTATCTTTAACTTATACAAATATAACTGCCACTACTACCCTAATATTCTACTTGCAGGGGATATTCATCTCAATCCAGGTCTCACTCAACACAACTCTACCTATAACCATAGTCCCACTAACCTATATTCCTCTGCCCCCCCCCCAAACAAACACATCTCCTTTTGTCAATAAACACTTGAAGTATATTAAATAAGGTTAGTGAACTCCATGCTTGGATCTCAAGCCACACCCCTGATGTGATCGCCCTAACAGAAACTTGGCTAAAACACCAACACCATGACAAAGACTTTCTCCCTCATGACTATAGTACACTGCGCCTTGACTGCCAAAAGAAAAAGGGTGGTGGAGTTGCCACTGTTTACTCTAACCACCTTACTCTGGCAACTCCTAATAAAACTATCCCGTCCTTTTCCCCTGCTGAAATACTGACAGCCAACCTTGTACTTAACACTATACCACCATCACAATAGCAGCAATTTACATTCCCCCGGGGGATAACTTACCCCTGCTGGAAAACATACTCTCATACTTCTCTCAACATATTCCTAATGAAACCATTATTCTTGGCGATGTCAATATTAATTGGTTAACTCTCTGTACCCCTAGTTCTTCCTTACACATTAACTTGTACGGCTTTACTCAACTTATCACTGATGCCACCCATACCAACAACTCTCCTACACACAGCACCCTTATCGAATGGATTCTATTCTCTCATCCCTCTAAATATCACAATTCTGAAACCTTTCCCAACACACTAAGTAATCACTCCCCAATAAAAGTACTTAGATATATCCCTCACTTTACTAAACAGCATAGATTTATCACATGCCGCAAGCTTACTAACTACCACCCATACACCTTAAATCTCTTCTCTCTAAAGTTGATTGGAATTTCCTTACCCAACTCCCCCCTTGATGATGCTGTCCTGTCTTTCAACTCCACTTTTCTTGGCATTCTTGACTCACTTGCCCCACTTTGCACAGTCCGTATTAAATCTAATGTATCTCCATGGCTATCAAATTCCACCCGCATCCTAATGAAAAATAGAGACAGAGTATGGAAAACATGGACCAAAACTAAGCTCCCTGCAGAGTTGCTAAAATACAAAGAACTTAGAAATCAGACTAAAAAGTGTATTAATAAAGATAAAAGAGACTTCTACTATAATCCACCCTCAGTCTTCAAATCTAACCCCAAAACATTTTGGAACTCATTAAACCTCATACTACATCCTGGTGGTCCCTGCTCCCCCAATCCTTATCCCGATAAGATTCCCAAAGATACGGCCTCCACCTTCAACACATATTTCATTGACTCTATATCCAAACTATTTAACCCCAGTGCCAACTCATCTACCTTTAATAATATTTCAAACCACTCTATCAAATCCCACTATACTCTCATCAAATTATTTTTCCCTCAAACCTGTACCCACTAGCTACATCAAATCCCTACTCTCTAAACACAAACCTTGCTCAGCATTCCTTCCCTTTTCCTTCAGTTAGTTGCTGAATCTCTTGCTCTCCCTGTATCTATCTTAATCAACCGCTCCATTTCAGAGTCCAAAGTCCCTTCCATATGGAAACAATTCTTCACTCTACAATACATAAATGAGGTAACTCCTCAGACATCACTAATTTTAGACCAACTGCCATCCTCTCTCCTCTCTCTAAAGTTCTAGAAAAATGCACTACCTACTATGAAAATCTGCTCACACCTACTCAACATGGCTTTAGACCAAAGCATAGCACTACTACTGCCCTACTATCATTCCTTAATACTATATCCTTGCCAGAGAGAACAACAAACTTGTCTCCTGCCCATTCTTAGATCTCTCTACAGCTTTTGACACCATCTGTCACCCTCTCCTTTTGCACAAACTAATCAATCTTAACTTCTCCCCTGCTACTGTTGCATGGTTTTCCAGCTACCTCACTGACAGATTCTAAGCAGTGAAGTGGCAATCTGCACTCTCCCCTCCTCTCCCAGTTAAAATGGGTGTCCCTCAGGGTTCCATCCTTGGTCCATTACTTTTCAACATCTTCACTAATCTTCTTTATTCTTCCTGTTCTCAGTCATCACTGGTCCAATATGCTGATGACTAGGGTCTATATTAGATAGTTCAAGTTTTAATACTTCGAATCACTAAAGACTGACCTTTAGTGATCGAAGTCTTAAAACTTTGAATTGTTATAAAAATATTTTTAAAACAAAAAAAGTAAAACCTAAAGGCTGTAAAGCAGGGGGGGCAAGCCCCCCTGCACCCCCAATGTAGGGGATGCGCCCCCTCACACCCCTCGCTACTTAAAATACCAACTCTGAGATTGCACTTTAGTACAATATAGTGCGGAATGGAAGATTTCCGTTTCCTACACTGTAGCTCGATCTCAGAGTTAGCATATTTAAAGAGCGGGGGGTGTGGGGGGCACAGCCCCCCACATGGGGGTGCAGGGGGGCTTTCCCCCCTTTGTACACTCGTTTGTTTTAAAAATATTTTTATAACAATTCGAAGTTTTAAGACTTCGATCACTAAAGTTCGATCTTTAGTGATTCGAAGTATTAAATCTAATATAGACCCGATGACTCTACTGTCATCACTATTGCTGACTCTCCCTCCGAACTTATCTCTACAGCACAGACTTTCTTTAACTCAGTCGAAAACTGGCTCTCTGATAACCAGTTTATCCTTAACCCCCAAAAAACTAAGCTACTGTTTTTTCTTCCTAAAAATTACAACCACATTAAATCCAATTTTACAATCATGTCCCTCAATAACACACACATTGAGGTGGAAACTAGCACTAAACTCCTTGGTGTCATCATTGATGACCAACTTAAATTCGATCTACACATTAACAAGTGTATCAAGAAAAGTCATCAGAAACTAGGGCTCCTGTACCGCAACAAAACATTTCTCACCAGTGAAGCTATAGTAACGGTCTCTTATGCCTACCTCCTAGCCAGTCTATTATATGGCTCTCAAATTCTTACTTGCTTCAACTCCACACTCTTTGCCAAACTTGAATCTACCTACAATAAGATAGCCAAATTTGCAGCCTATCAAACTTACAAGTCACATCACTGTCTCTCACTCAAACACCTTAACTGGCTAGAACTACCTCACCAGCTACTTCTCCCTCAGCTCCAGATCATCCACTCTGTCCTTTATCAGCCTTCTTACTGTCCTACCCTATCATCTCTCATCTCCCATTATTCACCTGCTAGATCCCTCCAGAGCTCTAACCTAGATCTGCTACAAATCTACAAACCTAAAACTAAGAAAGGATGTATTCTCTATAGCTATAATCCTTCCAAGGCCTGGAACAAACTCCCACTAGAGATCAGGTCACTCAAGCAACTTAAAAACACCACAATATAGGATGCCATTATTTATATGGGGGACTTTGAGAAACAGTTTATGTTTTTAAATCAGTATTTTGTCAACCATGTTATTTACTACAGGATATACATTGACGATTTAATCTTTGTGTGTCAGGGTAATCAGGATGAATTTTTTGGGTTTCATGCATTATATCAACAACAACCCCCATGGTTTGAAATTTACTTGGAATCTTAGTTCTCAACACATTGTTTTTTTTGGATGTGGAATTTTATGGAGATAATAAGGTTAGGATTCAGTACAGACCTTACAGGAAGCCAACTTCAGTTAACTTTTTACATGCTGACAGTATGCACCATCCCCCACCTAATTAATTCTTTGCCTTATGGGGAAATTCAGGAGAATTTATTATAATACATCTGATGAGACATTAAGAGAGTTATTTTTGGACTAAGTGCATGATAGATTGGCTTTTCATGGATATTCAGAAGACATACTCACCAAGGCTAGAAATAAAGTTTTGGGGGGTTGGAACTAATACTAGAAAAGCTAGGAGGTATAGTTCAAAAATTTGAGGACCAAAAGGAAAAGTTATTTTTTGTTACTAGATTTTCAACCCTTTTCTTCAATTATGGAAGATGTGAAACAGGTGTGGTGTGTAGTTAGTGAAGACATGTCTGTAGGGCCTCTTTTTCTTAAACATATCACCTTTGCTTATGGGAGATATAACAACTAAAGGAAATATTGAATGGGGAAGCATTTAAAGCTAAATCGTTGGGTAGACTGGGAATGTATTTTTGTGGTAACTGTTCACTCTGTAGCAGAGTCAGAAATTTGGATGGTTCCATGATTTATGGGAAGAGATATAAACTCAGAGAGTTTTTCAATTGTAATTCATTTGGTGTAGTTTACATCACTGGATGTGACTGCAGTGAAACCTGTTTGTATTTTGGGCAAACCAAGAGGAAGGTCAAGGTGCGTTTGCTGGAGCATTTGGAGGACATTAGGAGATGCAAACTGGACAGTCCGGTAGCAGTGCATTTCATGTCTAAACACGGTGGTTCAGCAACTGGTTTGTTTTTTTAGTGTTTTGGCATGGCCTATAGTCACCAATGGTGGGAATTTTAGAAGGAAACTGAATAGTTTAGAATGCAGAATGATTCTGAATTATCGTACTTTGTACCCCAGAGGTATGAATTTAGATAATAATATAACCTTATAAATTTTATTAAATGTTAATTTGTTAGATACATGAAGAATAAATATTTTGATGCATCAAATCATATTTAATGATTATGTTTTTGTTCATATATTTTATGTAATATTTATATAATGTTCTGTAGGGTACTAATGTTATTCTTCATAAGGGTGCTAAGCAAACACTTTTTGGAGATGTTTTTGTATTCATTCTGTTTTTTCTAACCTAGTGTTTAGTATATTTAATTATTTAATTGTTTAATTAAAGGAGTGTCATTCGGTGATTTTGAGTACCTGATGTATACATGGATATGGCATTTGTTAGATGAAATTATTCCATGAAGGAAAAAGGCCAAGGTACCAGAATAAAATCTCTGTGACCACTGACCCGGTGTTTTTTGTGTGGTTTCTATATTGTGGAGGTGAAGTTGTGGTGTTTTTCTTTTGAACTTCATTTTTTGTGTTTTTGGCACTCAAGCAACTTAGTAAATTCAAGCAAGCCAATAAAGAATACCTGTTAAGCCAATGGACCTGCCTCTGTACCCACCCCCTTTAAACAGCTTATCAACCCTAACTGCACACCTCTATCTGCTCCCAACTTATGTAACTTTCATTAACTTTCTAGACCTTGTCTCACACTAACTTCTCTATCCTAAGCACATTACATACATTCTTATCTGCATAATGTAAGATTTTACGTCTGGTGACAAAACTATTGTTAGTCCTTCTGAATGATGTAGGATTCTAAATCTGACAGACATAATGATTAGTTTACTGTAGTAAATCCTTGTTTTTCATGTATATGTTGCTTTGAATATTTTCTGTAAACTAGTTGTTGATTGTTTACTTATTTTTGTAAATGCTAATCTGTAGAACATGTGGAGTTTTATAAATGATAATCTGTAGAACATGTGGAGCTTTTCTCCCCGGGCCTCCACTGAAAAAGAGCTAATTAGTTCAGTCAGACAAACCCGATCAACAAATGTAAAATAAATAAATAAAATAAATAATATATTCCTTGGCATTCAAAAGGCTGAAGGCCTTTTAAACAAGATTCATTTAAATTCTAGGTACTCAGCAGAGATGTAACAAAAATTAGAAAGATCATAATAAAATGCAGGTTACAGAACACTTCATTTCTAACAAAATTTAAAAGTTTATTCAGAATGACTGACATCGCCAGTATGACCTGTGGCGACCATAATGTGCATTGCTCAGAAGAATCTGTGATTTATATTTTTTAACCTGCATCCTTTAATTTAGACCTAGGGAAAAGGTGCTAAGTCAGACACCTGTGTCATTTGTGTGAAGTGCTCATTCTAGCTTGAATAACAAGATATCATCTGATTTGTCTGGAACTCTCATGACCGTTTCTATTTTCTAAGGACTATAATCCAGTACCAAATGAGATTGCTATTATAAAGCTATAGATCCCAATGAATGTTTATTCTGCAGTATGAGAGATGAATGATTCTTAATGATTTGTTTTGTGATCTAGCTGGTGGAGTTGGAACAGTAAATTATAATTGTCAAGCTTAATGAGATTTCGTATTGCTTTAAATGTACATTATAAAGGGATCTCAAGTAAATGTATTAACATTCTGCGTTAGGGTTCAGACAGATTAGGAGTTATTATTAAAGGGAATCTGTCATGTTTACCAGTCATACATATGATAAATGTAAAATATATCTTTATATTCTTCAATACAAAATTAGTAATGCCTTGCATTTCTACTACACAGCTGTTAAAAGTACACCTAGCTATAATCTTAATGTAGGGAGGGAGCATGGACAGCTCTTTGCTGAAAGGCAAGCAAACAAATGAAAATATTTCTAAAGATCAAAATAGGATCTTCACTGAACATTTAATAGGAGACGGAAGAAAACTTGCAGTAAGACATAAAAGATACCTCTTCAACTTATTAGTGAAAGAAATCTGGACAAAGCTTCAATTAACTGGGGAATAAAGGCCCACAAATAAGGACAGATTTTAAATATTGCTCTTATAAACTTAGAAAGCTGCTAGAATAACAAGGTTTGCATTAGCGTGTGTTTTCTGAAAGATATTAAGGATCAACCTCAAATGTGTGTCATTATTTAGTGGCTTAAATCCTCAGTGATATGCCAACAAAACACAGTTTTAGATATTGTATGTCTTAGGATGACTTGAACTCTTATAGGGAAGTAGTATTCCACAGCATGTACATGGATTGCTTATACTATGTTGTATTTTAATGGGGTGGGGTGCTGCAGTCCTGCATATGTCCTCCTTTGGATGAGATGCCTATCAACTATGAACCTGTTTTCAGTTTGCCATCTATTCCCTATTGCAATATTACCAACTGACCATTTTTTAATGTAACAGAGACAATTTATTTTTCAAGGGCAGCAAGCACTGAATTTGTAGATGAAATGCTGAAATATAACGTTGTTTGCTAGCAGCAACCTTTTCATTAGTTACAGATCTCTTTAATTTGAAATTATTCAGATGACTTTTACTTCTGCAGAGATTGTGCATACTGACTAATATTGTTGGATTATAATGACAGAACTTTGAGTGGCCTTTTATGGTTGAAATGTTCTGAATTGGGCTGTTTTGTCATTACTGGTTCATATGTTTTGTTTCATTGCTTACTGCAAAAAATGTTCAAAACTATAACATGCTCTAACAAGTGGTGCTATATTATGGAAAGGATATAATTTAATTATTACATATTATAATTTAATACAATCAGGAAGGTGAATCAAAGAACTTTGCATGGTCCTAAAAATTTGTGCAAGGGGCCTATGATTTGAAAACAGCCCAAAGGTAAACTTAATCCACCACTGGCCAAATGCATTTTCTTTCAATGTGGGTTTCAATGCTGTTTCGGTGAATGTGAGTTTTAAAGGCAGATATGTTTAATGCAAAGTCCGTTTTCATTGTGAGACTGTATTGCTTTGTTTAGCAAATGTCTGTCAGTGTTTGTGCTATAAAATTTGAAATTAAAGATTTAAATTAAATCCAAATATCTGTAATCATTGTAGAAGTAAAGCAGAAAACAGTATGCACACTGAGAGTTTTGAACAATGTTTATGGCAAGTGGGAAGAAATGGAGAAATGGCCAAGTAATGGGACACTGGAATGGCTGTGTGAGAGGGGACAGGGGGTACCAACATTATAGTGTATATGTATATTTATATATATTTTTTTATTGCCAAATGGACTAAGATTGATATATTTCCAGCCATGTAGTTTATTGTCGTGGATAAAATCACAGGCTTAATAATCTACTTAATAATCTGGTTAAATAAGAGGTACCACATCATTATAAATTTTATTTAAAGTACATAGGGGTTATATTATTATGACAGCTACTAAGTAGGGCAGGACCAGCTCGAATGTCACACTCATGGGGGAAGGAATGTAAATTTAACATGTGTACCAATAACACTTTGTTTTACAGCACAATAAACCATTCCCTTGCCTGATAAAAAGTATATATATATTTAGAAAGCTTGTGAGGAAACTATTACTCTATTTTTGTTTTACTTGGATCTCTTGTCTGTGTACTTAATAAAGGATTTTCGACTGGAAACAGACTGCCTGTCTTTCTTGGATTACTTTTGAATACTTTTTCTGTACAATTATATATTTTTTATTATTTTTTTTTTACTTAAGACGAGTTTAAGTTTGCTACTTCTACTACTTTTGTTTGATCTGACTAATATACAGTGATTAACTAAAGATATATAGACTGAAAATCTTCCACAAAGAGAAGTTTCTTACACTGTTTTGTTTTTGGACCCACTACACTTGTTTAGTGGGTTGTTTTGAGACTTCAGGGATACCACGGAGATTACTTGCTTTTTTCTTTGGAGGGGGTACCAAAATTACACACATTTTGCTTTCACGTACATGTCTAGAATTTTTGACATGAAAAGTTGGCAACCCTAATCCAGCTCCATTAAAACTAAATACAATTCAGTATTGGTCAAACAGCATGACTCTCTCGGACTCCTCCATGCCGACTAACTATTGGGAAAGTACCATACCACATATCATTGCTAGTTACAGATCCCACAACATGAACCAGGATAAGTACACCTCCTACCTCTATTTACTGGAATCCCTCGCCACACAGCCCAACACCTTAGTCATGGGAGATTTCAACTGTTCTTCCATAGACTGAGGGACATACACAAGCAAAAACATTCTCGCCCAGAGGTTCCTGGACTTTGTTAACACAAATGCTCTGAAACAGATAGTCTGCACCCCCACTAGGGACCCTAATGTTTTGGACATAGTACCCGCCAACATGGGGAGGGGGTCACTGCACTTCCCCATGCGTGATGTCTTCCCTGGTTAGGTCAGTCCACAAATCAGTCTCATTTGAAGTAACTACTGGAACTGATACCCTCACAGGAACAAAAATTATAAAAAACTTTACCAAAGCTAACTACAGCCTACTAAGCAATGGTATAAAAAGCTTCATACATCAATGATCACTATGCAGTAGTGTACACAAATGCCCTGTGCAATATCTTAAGTGACTCCATAAACTCTGCTATACCTGACCGGATCAAAACCAGGTCCTCCCGTAAAAACCAAGCCACCATGGTGGACTTTAAGTATAACAGATTATATAACAAGAGGAAAAAACTGTTGTCCAAAAGCAAGAGGAATATCACTCTGCAGAGGAAGAATTCCTTTCTTAAGCCTAAGCAATAAAATCAGAAATCTTGTAAAGTCTTCTAAAGCTAGTTATGAAACTAAAATCCCATTCCCTAGCCAAGGATAATCATAACACATTATTTAACTACTCTCAAAGTCTAAAAGGGAATGCACAGCTATGTGCTGAACTAGTTGATGGGATCACAAGTATTACACCAGAAGAAATCACCAACCTGCTAGCTGACAGATTCAGTGCAAACTTCACCCCCCCCCATCCCCACCTACCATATCCCAAAGCATACCTGACATCAGCCCTCTGTCAAGTGCCTTTTGAGAACAGGTCATGTCTGTGCTCAACAAAGGCCAAAAACACAGCCTCAAAGGGATCAGATAGCATCCCAATCTAAAACAAGCCCTAGCAGACTCACTTGGAGTTCTCTTTAATCATAGCTTGAAAAGTGCTTATGCTCCTGCAGAATGGAGAACAGCAACAGTGATCCTCCTGCACAAAGGGGGGCATTTAGCTGACCCTGGGAATTACAGACCCATAAGTCTAACCAACCTCATCTGCAAGGCTATGGAAAGAATTATCCTGGACCTTATCAATAAGGACATAGGTGACTTCCAAACACTGGACCTAACCCAGTTTGGCTTTGCTAAGGGTAGATCATGCTTATTATACCTGGGAGACTACTTTGAGAATGTTACCAAAGCCATGTACAAAGATAAGACAGTGCACACAGCCTATCTTGGCCTTGTCAAGGCTTTAGACGCAATTCCTCACTCTGGCATCATCGAGAAACTCTCCCTGCTATGGATTAAGCCTTATTTTACTAGATGGTTAGCCAATTGGCTCACCAACAGAACGTAAGCACAAACACAAAGAAAACTTGAAAAGAGACTATAGCTCTGTCTCTTCTGAGTCAGACAAAAATTAGAACAGGTCAGCTAAGGAGTCATACATAAGTTAGAACAGGTCAGGTAAGGTTAATCATCTGTGAACTGGGGGGGGGGGTGGAGCTAGGAGCTAAACCTTCTATTTAAGGGGTAAAATAAAACACATTTCAGAGCTTTACTGGAAAGGGTCACCCAGACTCTGCCACAGCTTGCTGTGAGGGAAAGGTTAGTTTGCTTTTTATTTCATGTATTTTGTATTACTTTATTGCCTTTTTCTATTTTGTATACCATGATTTGTTTTCTTTACACTATGTTTTACTTGTATTCTGCTTTTAACTGCATATTAAAACTTGAAGAGAGACCACAGCTCTGTCTCTTGTGAGTCAGACAGAATTTTTCCCACGCTCCCACCCTGTTACTTTTGTGTTCTTAAACACCACTGTCTTTCTAACTGCCTGCCCCTTATGTTAATTTGACCATATATCTTCTTCCCTCTCTCCTTTCACTGGCTGGTGTGAGAAAGCACAAATTTGTTATTTTGTGAAATCACTCCCCTTCAACTATTTAAATTTAGTGGCTATCCTACTGTATTCCGTAGTACCAGAAATGAAAAGTGCCCACTCCCTTTCAATCTATCTTACTCTTTTAAAAATAGTGGCTCTCCACTCCTCTAACTTAAGTTACCCACTTTCATATCTAATTGCTTAGTGCACACTGCAGTGTTTAAGATAACCCTTTTTTTCTCATATTACCTTTACGCATCTAGCGTTGTTACCGCACAGAAAGTGGTTCTCCCGTTCGATTCTCGGCTGGAACGCCTTCTGTGTGGAGTCTGCATGTCCTCCTCGTGGTCAATGGCCTCCGAAAGACATGCGTGAATGGGCATGCCTTTGCTGAAGGTTGGTCGTCAGGCTGGCAACTCGGCACCATAAAAATCGACTGCCAATCATTAGCGGACCGGAGTTCCGCTGTGGCGACCCCTAACAGGGAAAAGCTGAAAAGACAAACAACAACCTTTAGGCATCTATTGCAAGACCACCAGTTATTGCAGAACCCACATTCTGCCTCTCAGTAGTCATCTTGGGATTAGTGCTTCTGTTTTCTCCCAGTGAGAGAAGGAGTACAGTGACATTATTTCCTGGAGACTGCTGATCACCAGGAAGCCTAATAACTGCTTTATAGGTGACAGCATGGAATCTGTGCTTATATTCTGATCGTGGTGAGAGAAGGAGCAGAGTGCATTGATTTCTAACTGTTTCTGGTTGCAGAGTGAGTGTCTGTGCTTAATGTGCCTGATCGGTCTGTTTGCTATTTGAGGCATCTTCCAGAAAAAGGCTACAAGCCTACAGACCCTTGCATTATCCGGGAAAAGACTGTGAAACACCAAACAGGCTGTGGCCTGCTTCTTGTCTTGGGATTGGTGTTAACATTTTGCTTCTGGTGAGAGAAGAAGCAAAGGAGCATTCTATCCCAACAGAGTAAAGCTGTGATGAGACCAGCATTAGTAGTAGCCAGTCAGTAGCCATTCATTCGACTCCCCTCTTTTCATCATTTTTGACAAGCTAATTATTTGTTTTCACCAAGTACTGCTTGATTTGTTTCTAACTTCAGAATATCTGCCTAAATACTTAATTCTCTATGTATTAATTTCCTCTCAAGTGTTTGGCAGTGCTCTGTACTGACTCAGATACCATAAATGACATTTTTTCTTAAAAGCACAGTTGAAATTTCTCCAATACCTATTTGCACACAGGACAACTAGTTTGCAGTGACAAGCACTGTCCTCATAGTTGCAAACCAGATACTCCTGACAGTGATTGATATTCTCACTCCAACTGTCTAATCAATAAAAAAGGGGTTGTTGCCATGGATACGAACTTTCCTATGGTCTCCGTTACCGGTTGGTGGACATGGGCATCCTGACGCAATGTAGAAGTTGCCTCATGTTTACTAACAACCAGTTAATTCTCAAACAAACTGATATGGTATGTGAGAGATGTATCTGCACAATGTCACTGGAGGCAAAGCTCTCATGTCAATAAGGCTGTCTGTAGTACACATGCTGCACCCATCATGCATAATCCAAAGCAGACATATAGACCCACATTTGCTGAGGCACTTATATGTAACCTTCCTAAACCACAAAGACCTCCTAGATGAAGTGCACATAACAAATATCCTCAGCAGCCCAAAAGTGTCTTTCAAAACAACACCCACATCAACACATAGAGCTACATCTCATGGAGACTCTACCTCTAAGCCCATAAGGCAAGTCACCACACAATCCAACATTCTAGTCATTGGAGACTCCATCGTGAGACTCACTGATGTCCCTCTCACCAGGCTGTGTAAGGAAAAAGTTACAGTCAGTTGCTTATCAGGGGCTAGGATCCACCACATTGCACATGCATTCAGGTCATTGGACTACAATTACCAATATGACTCGGTCATAATCCATGTGGGAGTAAATGACCTGAGACGTACCTCCCTAGACTACATGAAGAGAGGCATCATGGCGCTCTCAGAATATGTGTCTCAGGCTGGTATGAGCCTAGCATTGAGCAGCATTTTACCTTCTCCAAGGATGATGCCACAATACGAACAAAGGATGATTGACTTTAATAATTGGCTTAGTTTCTGGTGTCATTCTAAGGTGGTGCATGTCAGCATGGAAGGAGATGGTCAACAGACCATGCTGCTTTGCCAGGGATGGTCTGCACCTCTCCCCTCTAGGCTTTCGAATATTAGCTAAAACATTGTCTGCCCCATAGTGCCTTTTTTAAGCAATGCCAAACTGAAAGTAGTTCCAACATAGCAAATCAAAACAAAGAAATACTAAAGGTATTACTGCTCAGTGCTAGGAATATAAACAAAAAAGCTCCACTTCCTAGAAGCTCCCTTTACCCTGGAGAATGCTGATGTCTGTCCGGTCACGGAGACATGGTTTAAAGCCTCGAAGAGCACACCAACAGTGCAAGGTTATAATGTCTTCCACACATTTAGGCCAGCTACTTCACAGGCAGGGACTAAAGGTGGAGGTGTCTCTATTTACATCAAAAATAAATATACTTCAAGGCTGGTCAAACATTGCAATGCACTTGAGCTGCTCTATGTTTAAATCACCATAGGTAAAATCCAATAACACGTCTTGCAAGCTATCTGTCCCCCTCTATGACCCAGGAAACCCATACCATGTATTTAAACTTTATTTATTTTTATTTAGTTTCCATTTGTTTACCGGGTTAGTCCGATTGGACATAAGGTGACCGTTTTCAGTGGAAGCACGGTGGAAAAGCTCCATATACATAGTAAAAAATTATACAAAAAATAATACAAAAATTATATAAACATAACTATTTTGTACAAAGAGCATAGAACATATAAAAGGAGTAAAAAATCAGAGTTTTACAATTGATGCAGCATACAGTAGTTAGAATATTGAGAAACAATTAAAGATATTATACAACAAATATAGAACTGCTTGAACATAAATTCAAAAAGAAGTTTCCATAGACAAACAGGGTCATAAACTACTAATCATAACTATAAAGGTGGCCTAAACACCTGGTTCACAGTACTATGCACTAAGTGAAACTACACAGTGCACCTGTGATCTTGGGATGTTAAAAGTCAGGAACAGGTGAAATTAGTCTGGTTCTGTACAGGAACATATCCAAGTTTTGAATGGGAGATCTTTTAGTAGGGATCTGAAAGTATGTTTACTATTTAGACATCTAATGTCAGGGGGTAGAGAGTTCCAGGCCTTAGCAACTGCATAGGAATAAAGAGATTGGCCTGAGCTATGTAAGCAATTGGTAACAGTCAGTAGAGCGGTATTGGAAGATCTTAGTTGATGGGCAGTCTTATGGAAGGTGAGCAGACCAGAGAGGGCAAGTATTTTATTTGGTTGGTATAGCAGTTGATGGGTCAGGAGAAGTTGATTGTATTTTAGTAGGTTATGCAGTTCTAACTATCCTAGTTGTCTTAGGGAGAGGCAATGATGAGAACGAAACTTAGCATTGGTTGCAAATCTTGAGATTTTATTGTAGCACGTAAGATAGTTTCAGAAGATCAGATTTGTTTAGGTTAGTTAGAACTGGGGAAGCGTATAGTAAGGTGGAGAGTAGATGGGTATGAGAGATAGTGATTCAGGATTCCTGTGTGAGAAAGCTCTTGCAGCGGTAGAGTGAACTTAGTTTTTTTGAACTTTGGCAATTGTTAGTGCTATATGTTTGTCGAATTTTAGGTTTTGGTCAATAGTTACACCTAGTAGCTTGGCTTGAGTTACTGGTGTGATAAGGGTATTGCTGGAGGATGTTATTGAGAATGGCAAAGTAGGGGGTGAATGTTTGGGATGGGTGGAAGATCATGACTTGGGTCTTAGATTTGTTTTCTATGAGTTGGGAGGAAATTAGCAATTTTTCTATAGTAGTGAAGGCTTGCTGGGTTCTGTCTTGGAGTAATTGTAGAGAGGGGTCTGAGCAAATAAGGGTGGTGGCATCACCATACTGTACTATATTAGTTTGCTGGGTAGCTGAGGGTGAGGTTATTGGTAAAGATGGAAAATAGTAAGGGACCAAGAATGGATCCTTGCAGAACACCTTGTCCCACTGGGAGGAGAGGGAAGAGAGAATTGTGCCATTTAACAGCTTGTTGCCGGAGGGACAGATAATTTTTAAACCACAGTAGAGAAGAGTTATCCAGATTCAGCTCAGTGAGAGTCGATAGTAATTTGCAATGGGATACTATGTCAAATGCCTTTGACAGATCTTGGAATACAACAGATACTAAGTTACCAAGATTTCTTTGTTGGTTGATGTGGTCAGTAAAGGATACAAGGGCAGAGGTGATACTATGGTTTGGCCGAAATCCATGTTGGGAATTTGCTAGCAGGTAATACTGAAGAAGATGATTCAGTGGTTGGGTGTGTATACATTTTTCTAAGATTTTTGATAGGGGAGATAGTATAGCTATGGGGCGATAATTACCAAGTTCTGTCGAGGAACCACCTTTGTATAGGGGGACGAAGTAAGAAATTTTCCAGAGAGAGGGGACAGTGTGTTCAACTATGGATCTATTGATGAGTATGGAAATAAGGTAGGCGATGGCAGAGGTGGCAATCCTGAGGTAATCAGTAGGAAGTTTATCAGCAGCGAGAGTGGTGGGTTTCAATTTGGCAGGGTGTTTACGAACTAGGTCAATTGGAACTGGTTTAAGAGAGAATTGGGTGTTGGTTTTATGGTGACAGTTTTGTATTTGGGGGGTATTCGTAGTAGTAGTGGGGAAATTGTTAAATAACTTTTGGATGGAGGAGGTGAAATAGTCATTAAACTGGGTGGCAATATCATCATTATCACCTTCAGTATTAGGGTTTGGGAGGTGATTTTGCCTGGTTGGAGAAGGTGGTTGATTGCGGATCAGAATTTTTGTGGATTGTTGTAGTGAGTTTTTTGTAGATGGATATAATAACTTTTTTTTGTCATTACTTATGTTTTTTTTTTTTGCTTAGTTTCTGAGCTCTAGGAAGTATTGTCGATTTGTACTTGTTTTGTAGGTACACCTTGTTGCCCAAGCTATGTCTCGTTGTTTGAGTGGGGATCTTGTGTCCTTTGAGATACAGGGAGCTGGGTTGGTTTTAGTACAAATTATAACTTGTGGGGCCATAAGATTAAGGATACCTAAGAAGGTAGTATTAAAGTACTCCATGGCTTCATCTAATGGTACAGTTTTAAGACATGACCAATTTATTTTTTAAGGTGTTGATGAATTGATCTAGTAGGAAATTATTTGAACTATGGACAGAAAGTAGGATGGGGGGTTTTATGGGTTTTGTGTGCTGTCTTAGTATGAACGTGGGTAGGTGATCACTGAGGGAGTCAGGTAACATACCAGATATACTGCAGATGAAGGTTTGTTGGTTAGGATCCAGTCTAATATGGATTCCTTTTTGGTGGCTTTGTCTATACAGGTGGAGTTTGGATAAGCTGTGTGAAGTTAAATAGGTTTAAGAGGTACTTCGGGGGGGATGTTGTGATAGAGGCCCAGTCAGTGTTGAAGTCCACCAGGATAAGTGTCTCCTGAGGGAGGGTGGTGGAAGTCCAATGTAAACTGGACTCTAGAGTGGCAATATTGTCTCCTGGTGGTAAGTGGACACCTATAATGTTGAGTTGTTTCTGCTGGTTTAATTTTATATTTGCAAACAGGGTTTCTGCATAGCAGAAAGTAGGGATATCTTTATTTTGTTCCACTGTATTCTGCATTCAACAGACCTATCATTGAGTACAATGCCTCCTTTGGTATGTACCTACCAGGCATATCCAACAATTGGAACATCCACAGAGGTTCCTCACTAAAATAATACAAGGTGCAAGTAATATGTCCTATGCAGATCACCTCAAGGCCCTATCCCTGTATTCTGTCTCCTACAGGCTTTTGAGGGGGGTTCTATACCTGGTATACAGGGCATTGTCAGACCCTACTCTAATGGACCTCCTGCATATCCACAAAACAAACAGCACCAGAATTAGCTGTTCTAAAGACATAAACCTTGCCTGTGATATAAATAGGACCTGCTAGAGAGATAGGTATGTATCCCAGAGACTACCCCGTCTATGGAAAAGGCTGCCCATCCATATGAAAATGGGTTCCTCCCTTACTCAATTCAAGTGCAACTTGGACAACTGCATGGGAAAGTGGAAATTCATCCCTGGTTTAGTACCTATGTCTCTAATGGTCACAGGTAACCTGTAAAAGGTTCATCTCCCAGGCCCATGCTTGCACTAATCAAGGGTAGTAGAACTTATCAGAGATTTGGGATGCATGGCTAGGCTTAAAAAGGCCCTTGTGGTCATTAGCCTAGTAAACACCTATGAACACTCTGTCAAAATTGGTGACTCCACCTCTACCATTAGACCAGTTACCAGTGGAGTACCAAGGGGGTCTATGCTTGGCCCCCCCTTACTGTTTGGCATCTATTTCTCAGACGTCCAGGCCAAACTAGATAGCCTCTGGCTCACTGAGTTCACTGATGATTGAAAACTGGGAGCAATCTCCCCCTAACAATATAGCCACCCAATGTAACAACCATTTTGTTAACTCTATACTATCACTAGCAAAAAAGAAAAACAACTCTCAACCAACCATACCCATAAATTCTGAAACAAATTCTGATTCCTTCAACTTTCGTCCCATACAAACACACCACATAAAAAGACTCCTATCCAAACTTAAATGCTCTTCTATTGGAACTGACCAACTTCCTAATGAATACTTTAAACTTGCTGCAGGTGCTATTCGGTATCCCATATCCATCCTTATTAATCGGTCCATTACTGAACAATATGTGCCATCACTATGGATAGTGTCCCATGTAATCCCTCTACACAAGGGCAGTACCTCCACAGACTTGTTTAATTACAGACCCATTGCCATCCTCTGCCCTGTAGCAAAAATACTGGAAAAGTGTATTCATTCCCAACTTCTCAACCATCTCTTAAATAATCTTATATAGCCCACCCAACATGGTTTCCGACCTAAACATAGTACTACAACAGCCCCTCTTAGTTTCATTGGCAAATGAAAGTAAGTGGATTACTTACCTCCTCTCTATTCCTCAACCTTTCAAAGGCATTTGATACAGTTTCACACCAAAAACGTATCTATGAGCTAGCCTCCCTTAACCTCTCTCATTCAGCCCTCACTTGGTTTATTAGTTACCTAACCAACCATCAGCATGCAGTTAAATGGCATAATGAGCTTTCATTTTCTCTATCTGTCTCTGTCTGTTTACCCCAAGGTACTATTCTAGGTTCCCCTCTCTTCACCATATTTACAAACAGACTATGTACAGCCACCCAACATGCTACATTGGTTCAGTATCTGGATGACTCCTCCCTCATATGCTCTGCTCCATCCCTACCTGCCCTAGTTAATAAAACCCAAAAATCCTTTCTGGACATAGAAAAATACCTTCTCAACTCACAACTGATACTTAACCCTTCAAAAACAAAATGAATGCTCTTCTCCAGTAGCAAGAAATTTATTACCCTGCTACTTTCAGCATTTATTCATCTAACAATACCCTTACTGAACCAGTAGAGAACACAAAATTACTAGGGTTACCATGGACTTCTTCTTCTTCTTTTGGCTTTTCCCGGTTAGGGGTCGCTACAGCGGATCACCAGTCCACTCAAGATTGGCAGTGGAGTTTTACGTTGTCGAGTTGCCAGCCCGGTGCCCAGCCTTCCACAGAAGGCACACACATGCACGCATTCACACCTAGGGCCAATTTAGAGTGTCCAATCCACCTACAGCATGTCTTTGGGATGTGGGAGGAAACCGGAGCACCCAGAGGAAACCCACGCGACCACAGGGAGGACATGCAGACTCCGCACAGAAGGCACCCCAGTCGAGGATCGAACCGGAGAACCTCTTGCTGTGAGGCGACAACGCTAACCAATGCACCACCGTGTCCGCCCACTAGGGTTACCACTGACAAGGACCTCAAATTTGATAAACACTTAGCTCTAGTCATCTAGAAAGTGCATTTCAAGTTAGGTTCCCTTTACAGAATAAAGCTTTTTCTGATTCCACCAGACATACCATCTGCAAAACACACCTTCTATCTACCCTCTTATATGCCTCACCATATTCACTTCTTCTTCTTTCGGCTTTTCCTGGTTAGGGGTCACCACACTGGATCACCTGTCTGCTCATGATTGGCAGTGGAGTTTTACAGTGTCGAGTTGTCAGCCCAGCACCCAACCTTCCACAGAAGGCACACATGCACTCACACCTAGGGCCAATTTAGAGTGTCCAATCCACCAGCAGCATGTCTTTGGGATGTGAGAGGAAACCAAAGCACCCGGAGGAAACCCACACGACCACAGGGAGGACATACAGACTCCACACAGAGGGCAACCCAGCCGATGATCGAACCAGAGAACCTCTTACTGTGAGGCGACAATGCTAACCACTGCACCACGGTGGCCGCCCCCTGACCCATATTCATTAACTTAAGAAAATGTGGCTTAATCAAACTAGAATCCTGCTATTACAAAATAGCCAGATTGGCCACCAAGCAGTCTGCAAGAACTCATCAATGCAAAGTACTACACCATCTCATCTGGTTGGAACATCCTCACCTTTTAGCCTATAACCAGCTAGTTCTAACTCATTCCACTGTGTATTACCCTAACAACTGTCCCTCTGTTCATAGGTTCATAGGTTCATACTAGGCTATCTGCCCTAGGGCATTCATAAGCCTAGCCAGAGTGTGTTTGGCTTTCGCCACCCATTTTAAATTAATTTTGCTATGCCCTTTTTCGAGGTTAGTATGCTGTGCCTCTGTCTAACAGTGACACAGAAGTGATACCCGGGCTAAACCTACGATCTCTCATCCACTCATCAAGATTCCACTTGAAGAGAGTCAATGAGGGAATCTGCCTAACCTGGACTGGGATTTTATTCCAGAGTGAAGGGAGCCTTTGGGTTATGAATCTGTCCCTCCAGCATGTCCTATTTATTTCAGTGCTGAGGTTCAAGTCTCTCGAGCGCGTAGCTCGATGGGATTTGGATTTTCTCAGGTGCAGCATGTCCATTAATTCCGGGTTGGACATGGCTTTATACGTCAGGCACAGATCGCCTCTGAGCAGGCGGTATGCCACTGAGTAGAGCTGGAGTTTCTTTAACCGGGCAGCATATGGCATCTGTTTGAGCCCTTTGATCCTCTTGGTGAGGTACTTTTGGGGTCTTTCCAGTTGCTGCAGGTGTCTGGTAAGGTACATCCCAAAAGGGGCATTGTACTCAATTATGGGCCTGATGAGGGATGAGTAAAGAGGCACGATGACCTTCCCTGATCTAGATGTGAATCCCTTCATGATGAGGTGGGCTATATAAAATGTTTTTCTAACCACTTTGACCACGTGGTTGTCAAATGAGAGATTGCTATCAACTTGGGTCCCCAGGTCCCTAATTACTTCTTCTGTACTTAATGGATTACCATCTATGTGGTAATTTGTGGGCACTTTGTTTTTGCCAAAGGGATGACTATACACTTTTGGCGTTTAGCTTGAGGCCATGGCTCTGGCACCAGTTGTCTGTTTCTATGAGGCCCTTTTGGAGGATGCTTGTGTCGGCTGGAGAGTCGATTATGACACCCAGTTTGCAGTCATCTGCGAACTTGGTCAGCCACAGTCCTTCCGTGTTGGCCTGTACCTCCGAGAAATATATACCGAACAAGAGAGGCCCCAGGACTGAGCCTTGTGGGACGCCACTTGTAACTGGTTTGGAGTCTGACATGGCTCCAGCAATTCTAACCATGTGGGTTCTTGTCCTTGAGCCAGTTTGCAACCTATCTAGTGACATAGGGGTTTATATTTAAGCTGGTGAGCTTATCTATACTGCCCAAGTGGGGTATTGTATCGAAGGCTTTTCCGAGGTCCAGGTAGGCTGTGTGGACGACCTTCCCCTCGTCACTGGCCTGGGTGACTGTTTCAAAGAAATTGACCAGGTTTAAGAGGCAGGATCTGCCATTAACAAAGCTGAACTGGGTAGGATCCAGTGTCTGTAGGTCCCCAATGTCTTTACTTATGAGGTCCATGATGATCCTTTCCATAGCTTTGTAGACCAAGCTAGTCAGGCTTATGAGGCGATAGTTTCCAGGATCCGTTGAGGCACCACCTTTGTGGAGAGGGACCACTGTTGCTGTACGCCACTCTTTGGGTACATATCCTGTAGTAAGGCTGAGATTGAACAGTAGTTTTGTGTTTGGGTTTAGCTCTTCTTGAAGTTCATGTAGGACGCAGCCCGGGACACCGTCTGGTCCCATTGATGCTGTGTTTTTTTGCTTTGGAGAGGGCGGCTCTTACCTGAGCATCTGAGATGTCAGGGGGGCAGCACTCTGCTGGGATAGATATTTGCCCTTTTGGTGGGGGGGGGGGGTTGTGCTGAACCTGTCAGCTAGGATGTTGGCAATGTCTGTGGGTTCGGTGTATTTTTTGTCATTTTGGACTAATTCTGAGCATATCTGGGAATTCCCACCCAGGTTCCTAACATAACTAAAGAAAGCCTTGTGATTATCCTTAGTGTCCTGTGCAAGTTTTCTCTCGAAGCTGGCCTTAGACGATTTTATGAGTGCCCGTAGTTTTTTGCTAATACTGATCAGAGATGCCTTCTCTTTTTGGGAATTTGCTCTATCATGTAGTAGCTTCCTCCTTCTATTGTATAGTTTATTTATGGCTGGGGTCCACCAGACAGGACATCTGCCTTTGGAGGATTGGGTCTTGGTTTTATTTGGGATTGCATGATCCATGCATTCCTGAAGGTGTTCATAGAATGCGTTTATAAAGGATTCTGTGGTCTGGGCCGTATTTTCCACAGGCCTGGGGGCTTTGAAGGATTCCACCTCGATTTTGAGGAGTGTGAAATTTGCTTTAGAGAAGTTTTTCACTGTGGTTTTCTGGGCAGGGGGTGGGGTCGGGATGTGAATATCCAGTGAGATTAGTTTATGGTCTGATCTTACCAGTGAGGGATACACTTCTGGTCTGGAGCATAGAGTCCCCATGTTGATGAAGATCAGGTCCAGTATGTTTTCCCCTCTTGTGGGAGTGTTAACAAGTTGTTCCATAGCATTTGAGTTTATAAATTCTAGGAACCTTTGGGCTAGGGTGTTGGAGCTAGAGTAATGCTCCCAGTCTATGTTTGGTTAGTTGAAGTCACCCAATATAATGGTGTTTGGAGAGACCTTCATATTTTCCAGTGTTCTCAGGAAGGCCGAGTGGGGTTCCTGGGTTTGGGAGGGTGGTCTGTAGCAGGCTATAAACTGGAAGGCAGTTTTACTCACTGTTAGTTGCACATGGATAGTCTCTGATGCTTCGTGCTTTGCCACCAACCTGGAGGTGTGGGTATCTTTGATGAATATTGATACTCCCCCTCCTTTTGTGGTTCGGTCCAAGTTTTGGGGCCGAAAAGCATGGTATGAGGTATAACCTGGTAGTGCTGGGGTGCTCTCGGGAGCCTTGAACCAGGTTTCTGTTACTGCATAGATATCAATGTTCTCCATGCTAAGGAGAGTTTCGAGTGCGTGCATCTTGAGGTTTAGACTTCTCGCGTTGAGTAGCATTACTCTTAGTTTCTTATCCCTTGTGATACCTATGGAGGTGGGTTTGTCTTTTGAGCCTTGCCTAAAAAAGGCACTATGGGGATAGCAAGAGCCTTTGCCAATATCTGAAAGCCCAGGGGTGACAGGTGCAAGCCGTCCCTAGCGAAGCATCGTGGCTTGTCGAGCATATCATCGCAAGCTGACAGGCATTGGATCCCCTTTGAATGACACCAGTACTTAAGCCAATTGTTGAAATTGATCATCTTGTCTTCATATTGTGGCATCATTCTTGGTGAGGGTAAGATGCTACTCAAGGTCAGGGTCATACCGGCCTGGGCTACATGCTCAGAGAGCTCCTCTATGTCTCTTTTCATGTAGTCCAGGGAGGTACGTCTCAGGTCATTCACACCAGCATGGACAATGACTGAGTCATATTTGTACTTGCCTTGGAGTGACCTGAGTGCTTGTGTTATGTGGCGGATCCTAGCGCCTGACAGGCAGCTCACCGTGACCTTCTCCTTGTTTAGCCTGGTGAGCGGGACGTCAGTGTGCCTGACGATAGAGTCACCTATTACAAGTGTATCAGGTGTGTTGTTTAGCCTTAAGGGCTGTGACTGTTCGGCACAATGGCTTTGTGAGCTATGTGTTGCACGTGTTTTGTTTTGGGGTAGCGGTTGCTTGGGTGTCTGCTTTGGAGGTCTCTGCTTAGGCAGATTTTTATTTAGAGCCTCTGAGTATGTTTTTCTATGTTTATGTGTTTGGTTTGCTGTCGTGGTAGGTCTATGTGAGACTGGAATTGTAGTGAGTGTGGTTTCCTTCTTCTCCTGACTGGTTACGCCAGTACTGAGTTGAGAAAGCTTAGCCTCCAGTTTGGCTATATGGTTGCATCTCTCACATGTGTTGGAATTTGTTGGGAGGAGGAGCGGGTTGTCTGTGTACATGAGGCAGTTGTAACATTGCCTCAAGATTCCCAGATTCACCAGCTGGACCGGAGAGGAGATTGACAACTGACCTTTGGACATGCTAGAACAGTAATGGGTGCTGTCGGTATTGTAATTTGTAGGGAATTCCACTTTGCCAACTGGAATAATAATTCATCTTTTGCATTTAATTTTAGACCATGGTTTAGCAACCTAGTTCAGCCCTTCTCCAGCAATAGAACTTTAAGGTCTCCTAAAAAATTGCTCCTGAAAGTCACTAAGTCAAACAATAGCTATGGGGACTGCCTGTATTCCTTCAAATAAGCCAAAACTTGCAATGATTTCCTCAAAATATACTAAACACTACCAAATTCAAACAACTGCTGAGGGAACATCTTAAAAATCTTTGCTTTGCTCCTGCACAACACCTTGTTAACTGCTCCAAATAGCGGTTTCTCCTACCCTTCACTTACCCCCCCCCCCCCCCGCTTTTTTTCTTATTGTAACTTTCTCCTTGCCTTATTCTCCTTCTTTTTCTTCCTTTAGTTGTCTCTTTTCTCTTTATCTCATAGGTAACAGATTCCAAACCCCTAAAACTTATTATCCAGCTTGTCACAAAACTTTATTTATGGTACATTTTTTATTGTCTACTATTTTGTTAATTTTATATACATCCTATATGAATAATGTATTGTTCACACTTTGTATTCATACATATTTTGTCTAATATGACAACATTGTAATCTGTGGAGCTTTTCTCCCCAGGCCTCCGCTGAAAACAGGTTATTTTTAGGCCCAGTTGGACACTCCTGGTAAACAAATGAAAATAAATAAATAAACAAATAAATCATTCAGTCACTCAACAATGTTAACATATTACAAGAAGGGCTAACAAAAACAAGTGATTGATGCTAAACCATGGTCTAAAATTAAATGCAAAAGATGAATTATTATTCTCGTTGGCAAAATGGAATTCCCTACAAATTACAATACCGACAGCACCCCCCTGAGTTCCAACCCAGTTTTGCAAGACTTGGAAACAGGTTGATCATAATCTGAACTTCGACTACTAAGTTTCCACAGTGGTAAGGAAAGCCTTCTAAGTAGTGCACCTCATTAATAAGGGCACAGCATCCAGGTCAAGGGAATGTTATAACTCCACTGCAATCGACGCTCAGCAGACCAGGAATGGAGTATATTACACCCCTTTTGCATGTACCTCACCAGATACCTGCAGCAGCTGAGGAGACCTCAGAGGTTTCTCACTAAGAAAATACAGAGACTCCAAATCATGACCTACATGGACAGGCTGAAAGTCCTGTCACTTTACTCTGTATCTTATAGGCTGCTGAGAGGTGACTTGTGCCTGGCCTATAGGGCAATCTCCGACCCTGTCCTAATGAAAATGTTGCACATCTACAAATGAAATGGCACAAGAGTCAATCGTTCTAGGAATATCAACTTAATTTGTGACATTAACAGAATATGTTGGACAGACAGATATGTCTCCCAGAGACTGCTGATTCTCTGGAATAGAATTCCTATTCAAGTAAAACAGAGCTCCTCACTGACCCTATTCAAATGTAACCTAGATAACTGGATAGGAGACCACAAATTCGCCCCTGGGGTGGCACCTTTGTCCCTCATGGACAAGGGTAGAAAGTGTTGATCACAGACCTGCTCTGCTCATACATTCGTTCTGCTAACTACCCTGTGATGTTATGAGATAGTGCCATCTGTAACATGGAGAGTAGGGTAGTACAGGCAAACAAATACCAGCATGGCTAGCTGGAGTTTTGTAAGGAATTTTATGTTTATTTGACTATCACACTGATTTGTACAGATGTTTGAGTTAAACATACATTTGTAAAGTTACTTGTATTAAAAATGCATCAAATGTAGGTCCTGTTGGACAGAAAGAATGTATTAATGTATATTAGGTTGTATTGTTGTAACTGATCAAACGTGCATGTTTATCAGAGAACCTTGGAAGGGTGGAAAGTTTGAAATTGTGTTATAGCTTTCAGATGCTGCCACAGATCTTAGCAAAGCTCTGTGTGTGTATTGTACCAGCATTAGGTGACCAGAGGTGATGTCATCCTCTAACCAGCATCTGGTTTCTTTGGAACTCTCACAGCAGCACTTTGGAACCTGAAAGAAAAGATTTCTGACAGGATATATCTCACACATTCACCCAGACAAAGAGAGACATCATCTGGCTTTTTCAAGATGCTCAGCACACATCAGCTTGCCTTGCTTCAGTAAGCAGTCAGGGGAACAGTAATGCTTTATTCAGTCAGGGACATTTAGTCAGAATAGTTTAGTATTGTTTTCTACATCTGTGAGAAACTATCCAACTGTATTATTTTTTTTTTTATATAATGTAGAAAAGGCAAAGGAGGTTCCAGATCACAGCTAATAAAAACATATAAAAATTTTTAATCCAAGTGGTGAGCGCTTTCGTAGCCCAAGGCTACTTCATCAGGCAAAGATATATTACAAGACTGCAGTTTATATACCATCATCACAAATAATCAATCAATTAAAACTTCATTAAACAAATTAAAATCAGTTGACACAATGCCCTTAAAGGCATATAACTAACTACTGCATATAAGATCAGTAATATCCAAGACATTTGAAACATAAAACTGCACCACACACCTCAAAATACATTTATACACCTGAGTGAACAAAGCTGGTGTAAGTAATGTTAAATATGTTATGTACCTATATAACTACTTTCTTAAGCCTCTATCCATTAGTATTAGCTTAATACATACTTTATCATTAATGCCCCTACCCATATTCGTTTGCAGCCTGATGATCCATTCTAATTCCTTAACTTTCATTTTATTTTTAACCTCTCCCCTCTAATATTAAATGGAACAGTTTCTATGACCAAAAACTAAATGAATGTTCATTCCCATGTGCTATAATATGTTTGGCTAGGGCGTTAGTTTCTATTCTCCTAGAAATATCATAAATATGTTCTCTCATGCAATCATGTAATCTACATGTTGTCATACCAACACAGAAACTGCCACATACTATACAGTAGGCTAAATACACTAAATTGACAGTATTACAATGTGCTGTCAATCTAAAAGTATATGTTCGTCCTGTATCTGGATGTGTACATCTACCTGTACTGTCAAGGTGATCACAAAATTTACATTTACCACATGGGAATGTACCATATTCTACACCTACATCAGAGCTAACTGATTCAGGACCAGTTCACGGTCCACTAAGTAACCTTTTCAGAGATTTCTTATTCTTTAACCTGATCATCTGCACAAAAGATATTCCAATTTCTATCAAGAATACGTTGCAGCATCTGCGTACTACTTGAGTACGTAATAGGTACTCTCATAATATTACATCTCTGTTTAGATATTATAGATGTTTCTAATTGTTTAGAGAAATATGGTTTGATATCCATTTTTCTTCTATTTGGTATATCTGCTGTTGCTTGTTGAATTTCACTTTCACTGTAACCTCTCTCAATGAATCTAGCTCTCATTTCAGTGAGCTCAAGTTCAAACTTGGCATCATCAGTTATTAATCTGGACGTTCTCACCCCCTGCCCCCTAACCACATTCTTGAAGACATGTTTGGGGTGCATGCTTCACCTATTTAAATAGGAGTTTCTAAAACACTCCTTTCTGTGTATCTCCATATCAAACTGGCTGTCAGATTTCTGCACAACTTTGACATCTAGAAAATTAATAGTAATATATGAACTATTCATCGTAAATTTCAAAAACTGTGTGCTACTACCCAGCCTAGTGAAGAAGGGGGTGAAGGTGTTGATGTCACCAACCCATAACATAAAAAGGTCATCTACGAACCTTTGATAGAAGCCAAGTCTGCCTTGCATTTCTACATTCACATTCTGTTTCTCCCAAGCTGCCATAACGATGTTGGCGTAGCTATTGGCACAAGGTGTGCCCATAGCTACGCCATCCATCTGTCTATACATGGTGTTCCCAAAAACAAATATATTATTTTCTAGGATGAGTTCCATCAAAAGAGCTAGAAGGTCAATGAATTGACCATCATATGTCTCATCCTGTAATAAATATTGCTTAAATAGTTCTATCCCTTCTCTATTGGGAATCATAGTGAAGAAGGATTGGAAGTCATATCTTTGTGGCTGAAACTCTATTGTTTATTGTATTTAGTATGCTCTTGTTTTCTGTTTTATTATTTACCATTAAATAGTTTAATACCTTTCATTGTGACTGGTCCTCTAGAGAATACTTTTAACATCTTGAGAGTACTTACACTGGTTTTAGTGACACTGTGGCTGCTCCTGAAAGACTTGCTGCTTTGGCCACACCCTGCCATTTGTATTAGTATTAATTTTACACAGTGCAATTGGGTACCCTTTGTAAGAGCCTTAGGGTAGCTGACTGGTTCATAGGTAGGTACTAGTCTATCGGCCTTAGGGCCTATATAAGCCTAGCCAAAAAGTTTCCTGGCTTTCACCACCCAAGAAAGTTATTTTCCTGCTCCCCTGTCTATCAGAGTCACAGAAGTGATCCCCGTGGTGAATTTCCTATTTCCCATCCAATTGTCGAGATTTTTCTTAAAGAGGGCTAATGAGGAGCTTTGCTTGACATGAATGGGTAGTCTGTTCCAGAGCATGAGAAGTCTCTGGGACAGGAACCTATCCCTCCAGCATGTTCTGTTTATTGTGGTGGCAAGATTTAGGGCCCTGGAGTGTGTGGCTCGGAGGGATTGGGGTTTCTTTAAGTGTAGCATGTCCAACAGATCTGCGGCGGTCTGCAGATGGCATCTGTTTGAGGATGGTAATGTTCTTAGTGAAGTATTTCTGTGGTCTTTCTAGTTGTTGTAGATGTCTTGTGAGGTACATGCCAAATGGGGCACTGTACTCTATAATGGGTCTGATGAGGGATGAGTAGAGAGGAACAATGACCTCTTTTTTTCTGGAGGTGAACCCCTTTGGGATGAGGTGTGCCATGTAGAAGAATTTCATGACTACTGTGGCGATGGGATTATGAAAGGAGAGACTACTGTCCACCTATGTCCCACAGTCTCTTAGCACACTTTTGATGTTTAGTAAGCTACCGCCTATGTGGTAATTCATGGGTACAGTGTTTTCCCAAAGAGGATGACAATGCACTTCTTGGCATTGAGCTTGAGACATAACTTTGAAACCAAGCATCAGTCTCAGTGAGGCCCCTTTGCAGAATGTACACATCATTAGGCGATTCTATTATGGCACTTAGTGTGCAGTCATCTGTCAACTTTGTTAGCCAAAGACCTGCTGTATTAGCCTGGACTTCTGAGAAGTAGATGCCAAACAGGAGAGCACCCACGACTGAGCCCTGTAGTACTCCGCTTGTCACTGGTCTGAAGTTAGATTTAAAGTCTGCTACTTTCACTGTCTGGGTTCTGTCAGTGAGCTAGTTGGCCAGCCATCTTGTGACATTGGGATTTATGCCCAGTCTAGTGAGTTTATCTATAATTCCAGAGTAGGGAATGGTGTCGAAAGCCTTGGCAAGGTCAAGATAGGCTGTGTGCACCACCTTACCCTCATCCACGGCTCTGGTGACTGCATCAAAGAAGTCAATCAGGTTTAGGAGACGTGACCTACCTTTTACAAACACAAACTAAGTTTGGAGGTTACCTATGTCCTTATTTATAAGTTCCAAGATGATACGTTTCATGGCCTTGCAGACTTGGCTCGTCAGGCTAATAGGGCAGTAGTTCCCAGGGTCCATGGTGGCACCCCCTTTGTGGAGTGGGATAACCATCACTGTGTGGCATTCAGTAGGCACAAAGCCTGAAGTGAGGCTATGACTGAACATGGTACTTAGGTGGGGTACCAGTTTGTTCTGTAGTTCATGCAGAATGCAGCCTGGGATGTTGTCAGGTTCCACGGATGCTGTGTTCTTGGCTTTGGAGAGTGCGGTCTTTACTTGTGCAGCCATGATTACAGGGGCTTTGCATTCTTCCGGTATAGTGATGGGCCCTTTGGGGGGGGGGGTGAAGTTTGCACAGAACCTATCTGCCAGGATGTTGGCAATATCAGTTGGTTCTGTATATCTAGTGCCATTGTGCTGTAGCTCAGAACATATCTGAGTGTCGCCATTGAGACTGTTGACATAGCTGTAGAATGCTTTGTGGTTGTCTTTAGAATCAGTGGTGATTTTATTTTCATAACTAGCTTTGGAGGATTTTATGAGGGATCTCAGCTTCTTACTGAGACTGACGAGGGAGCTCCTGCAATCAGGGGATTTTACTCTTTTTTCCAACAGCTTCTTCCTTCTGTTGTAGAGTTTGTTTATGGCAGGGGACCACCAGATTGGCTTCCTTTTTTTGGAGGATAGCTTGTTGGTTCTGTTGGGGATGGCACGATCCATGCACTCGTATATGTACTTATACAGTGCATTTGTACAGGATTCAGCAGTCATACCTCTATTTTCCGTCTGTATGGGTATTGTGAAGCTTGCCACTTCTGTCTTAAGAAGCATGAAGTTGGCTTTGGAGAAGTTTTTTATGGTGGTTTCCTTAATGGGGGGTGGGCGCAGAATATTGATGTCTAGGGTGATAAGCTTGTGGTCGGATCTGACCAGCGAGGAGTTGACCTCTGGCATGGAACATTAGTTGTCCATATTGATAATGACCAGGTTCAAGATTCTGCTTCACCTGGTGGGGGTATGGACAAGCTGATCCAGGGCATTGGAATTTATGAATTCCAGAAAGCATTGAGCAAATGAGTTAGTACATGAGTAGTTTTCCCAGTTGATGGTGGGGTAGTTGAAATCGCCCACAATTAGGGTATTGGGCTGTACCTTAATGTTACCCAGTATATCAAGAAACGTGGAGTGGGCATCCTGTGGCATGGTAGGGGATCTGTAACAAGTTACAACCTGGATTGCAGTCTTGCCCAGTGTTAGTTGCACCTGGATAATTTTGGATGCATTATGTTGAGCAACTAGCCTGGAGGTGTGGATATCCTTAATGAATATGGACACGCCTCCTCCTTTAGTATTTCAGTCCACGTTAGGTGGCCGAAAGGTGTGGTATGGAGTTATAATCTGGTAATGCAGTGGTGGTCTCTGGAGCCTTGAACCAGGTCTCTGTCACTGCACAGATGTCGATGTTCTCCATTTTAAGGAGTGCCTCGAGTGAGTGCATTTTGAGGTTTAGACTTCTAGCACTGAGTAGCATAACCCTCAGATTTTAGCTTGCTTATACCTGCTATGGTGGTGAGTTTGTTGTTCGAACCTGGCCTAAAATGGCACTATAGGGTTGGCAAGAACCTTAGCCAGTATCCGGAATCCCAGGAGCAACAGGTGCAGGCCATCCCTGGCAAAGCATCGCAGTCTGTCGATCATGTAGTCCCAGGCAGGCAGACACTGGATCCCCTTAGAATGACACCAGAAGCTTAGCCAATTGTTGAAGTCAATCATTTTGTCCTTGTATTGTGGTATCATTCTGGGTGATGGTAGGATGCTACTCAGGACTAGGGTCATACCTGCCTGGGCTACATGATCTGAGAGCTCATCCATGTCTCTTTTCATGTAGTCCATGGAGGTATGTCTCAGGTCATTCACACCAACATGGACAATGACAGAGTCATTTTGCTGAAAATTTGGAGGAGGTAACAGTTTCTCGCCTTGGTGGTATTTCTTTGCTTTGTTCCAAGTGGTTAAAATAATGACAGAGTCATATTTGTACTTGTTGTGGAGTGACCTGAGTGCTTGCATTATGTGGCAAATCTTGGCACCCAACAGGCAGCTGACAGTAACTTTCTCCTTGTTTAGCCTGCTGAGTGGGCCATCAGTGTGCCTGATTATAGAGTCACCTATGACTAGTGTGCTGGGTACGTTGTTTTGCCTTATGGACTTAAGTTGAGTGGCACACTGATTTTGTGGGCTGTGTGTCATTTGGGTAGTGTTGGGGGCTAGTGGTTGCTTGCGTTTCAGCTTTGAAGGTATCTGTTGTTTGGGCAGATTTTTATTGAGAGCCTCCACAAATGTAGGTGTGTGTTTTGTGTTACTATGTGTGGGTTTAGGTGGTATAGGTTTTGATGGACTATGTGCTGAGTGTGATGTGGTGCAGGTGTTTACCTTCTCCTCTTGACTATCTAGTACAGTCTTGGCTGGAGAGAGCTTGGCTACATAAATGCATCTCTCACAGGTTGTAGTGTTGGGTGGTAGGAGGAGAAGGTTGTCAGTGTACATGAGGCAATTGCTACATTGCCCCAAGATGCCCAGATTCATCAGGTGGACAGGGGAAAATACTGGGAGTTGACACTTAGACATGCCTGGATAGGTGCTTATTAATTTAAGTACTAAAAACTGTTTTCTTCCTAACAAGTGAGGAAAGTTGAGTACTGCAGTAATTTATAGATTATTTAGTGCTTGCAATGAGTTTTGAACAAGTGCTGAGGACAAGGAAACAGTAGAGTGCTAAAACTAGAAAACTGGCTAGTTCTAAGGGAAAATTAGAAGAGCAGACTTTCTGGCACTGGGAATAGTTTAACTCTAGTTAAACGGCGCTGTGCGATACGCAAATCCGTACAAACACGGGCTTTTAAACAGAAAGATGAAAGGGATAGAAATAGCCCAAAATGGCCAATAAAACTACAGATTCTGAGCTGAAACCACTCCTCAAGTGACAGATAGGCTGCTCAAATCTCACCACTCTCACTGATGAACAGAGAAACTTCCTTCTATCTCAGTAAGTTCTAGGCAACACAGAAATTACAAAACAGCCCAGAATTCAGCAAAACCTGAAAACCGGACTCTACTGGTTATAGAAAAGCGGGAAACAAGAAGAGAGACAAGATTTTTTTGTTTTATTAAAAAATTAAAACAGATACAGTAAAACAAATACTTTTAAAGCAGAAAAATGGCTATTGCACTTGAATGTGTAGTCCTCAACAATTTAACAGTTGAAAAACACTTAAAAACTATCAGTTAAAGTGCAAACAGTATCAGAATTCAAAAAACAGTTCCAATAAGTTGCAAAGCTAATAAAAAATGCTCAGAATTGTGTGGCTAGCAGAAATAAGCAATAAAAAGCAAAACAGAGGTACTTAATCCACTCTCAAGGCTCCTGAGAGCACCCCGGCACTATTAGGTTTTACCTCATATCATGCGTTCCGGCCCCAAAACCCGGACCACTCCACAAAAGGAGGGGGTGTATCCATATTCATAAAGGATACTCACACCTCCAGGTTGGTGGCAACGCATGAAGCTTCGGAAACCATCCAGGTGCAACTAACAATAGGCAAAACTGCTCTACAAATTGTAGCATGCTACAGGCCACCCTCTCAAACTCAGGAAACCCACACAGCCTTCCTGAAGACACTGGAGGGTATAAATGTATCTCCAAACACCATCATATTGGGTGACTTCAACTACCCGAATATAGACTGGGAACATTACTCAAGCCCTAACTTTCTAGCCCAACGGTTCCTGGAGTTCATAAATTCAAATGCCATGGAACAGCTAGTCACTGTTCCCACGAGAGGAGAAAATATACTAGATCTCATTGTCACAAACATGGGGACAAAATGCTCCACACCGAAGTATATCCCTCATTGGTGAGATCTGATCATAAACTAATCTCACTGGAAATCCACATCCCGCCCCACCCCAAACAAAAAGACCATAGTGAAGAACTTCTCTAAAGCAAACTTCACACTACTCAAGACTGGTGTGGTATCCTTCAAGGCCCCTGAGTCAGAGGAAACCACAACCCAAGCTCCGGAAGCCCTTACAAATGCCTTCTATGAACATCTCCAGGACTGCATGGATCAGGCAATCCCAAATAAAACCAAGACTCTTTCCACAAAGGGCAAACGTCCAGTCTGGTGGACCCCAGCCATTAACAAACTTTACAATAAGAGGAGAAAGCTATTACATGATAGAACAAAATCCATAAAAGGGAAGTCACCCCTGATCATTATTAGTAAAAATTACGAGCACTCATAAAATCAACTAAGGCCAATTTTGAGAGAAAAATTGCCATGGATTCAAAGGACAATCATAAGGCCTTTTTCAGCTATGTTAGGAACCTGGGTGGAAACTCACAGATATGCTCAGAATTAGTCCAAAATGATACAAAAATCACTGAACCCACAGACATTGCCAACATACTGGCAGACAGGTTCAGTGCAAACTTCACCCCTCTCCCCTAAAGGAGAGATAACTATCCCAGCCGAGTGTAGCCTCCCGGACATCTCAAATGCGCAGGTGAAAGCTGCTCTCTCTAAAGCTAAAAACACAGCATCAATGGGACGGATGGTGTCCCCGGCTGTGTGCTACACGAGCTAAATGAGGAATTAAACCCGCACATAAGGCAGCTGTTTAATCTCAGCCTTACCACAGGATACGTGCCCAAGGAGTGGCGTCACGGCAACTGTGGTCCCACTCCACAAAGGTGGCGCCTCACGGACCCTGGTAATTACCGCCCATAAGCTTAACAAGTCTAGTCTGCAAAGCTATGGAGAGGATCATAATGGAGCTCATAAACAAAGATATAGGGACTTGCAGACATTGGACCCGACCCAGTTTGGCTTTGTCAAGGGAAGATCATGCCTTTTGAACTTGGTCGACTTCTTGAAATAGTCACCAAGGCCATTGATGAGGAAAGGCAGTCCATACAGCCTACCTTGACCTTGCAAAGGCTTCGACACAATACCCCACTCGGGTATTGTAGAAAAACTTACCAGCTTAAATGTAAACCCATATGTCACAAGATGGGTTGCAAACTGGCTTAAGGACAGAACCCACAGGGTTAGAGTTGCTGGCGCTGTGTCAGACTCCAAGCCGGTCACAAGTGGTGTCCCACAGGGCTCGGTCCTTGGCCCCTATTGTTTGGCATCTACTTCTCAGAAGTACAGGCCAACATGGGAGGACTTTGGCTGACAAAGTTTGCAGATGACTGCAAACTGGGCCATAGTGGAAAGTGCATCGGACACTGATATCCTTCAGAAGGGACTCACGGAAACAGATAGCTGGTGCCAGAGCCATGGCCTGAAGTTAAACGCCAAAAATGTATAGTCATACCCTTCGGGAAAAACAAGGTAACCCCAAGCTACCATATAGGTGGCAATCCACTAAGCACAGAAGAGGTTATCAGGGACCTGGGGACCCAGGTTGACAGTGGCCTTTCTTTTGACACTCACATTGCTAAAGTGGTTAGAAAGACCTTCTACATTGCCCACCTGATCATGAAGGATTCACATCCAGATCTAGTGAGGTCATTGTTCCCCTGTACTCTTCACTTATCAGACCAATGATCGAGTACAATGCCCCATTCGGGATGTATCTCACCCGACATCTGCAGCAATTGGAGAGACCCCAAAGTTCCTCACCAAAAGGATAAAGGGACTCCAAAATCTGTCATATGCTGCCAGATTGAAGAAACTCCAGCTCTATTCAGTCGCATACCGTCTGCTCAGAGGTGACATGTGCCTGACATACAAGGCCATGTCCAACCCGGAATTAATGGACATGCTCCACCTCAAAAGTCCAAATCCACCAAAACCACTAGAGCAAGCGACTTAAACCTTAGCACGGATATAAATAGGACGTGCTGGAGGGATAGATTTATCACTCAGAGACTCCCTATGCTGTGGAATAAAATCCCGGTCCATGTGAGGCAGAGCACCTCGCTGACTCTGTTCAAGAGAAATCTAGACCTGTGGATGGGAGATCGTAGGTTTACCCCGGGAATCATCTCTGGGTCACTGCTGGACAGAGGCACAACAAACTAATGGGCACAGTATTTTTTCATATAAGGGGTGGCGTAAGCCACAATAATTTGGGCTAGGCTTATAAATGCCTTAGGGCAGATAGCCTAGTATAAACCTATGAACCTATGAACCTATGAACCTATCAAAGTTTCCCCTTTCTCCCTCTGCTGTTGTAGAACTCTGCAGGACAACCAGGCAGGATCTTGCTGAGGTAATACAAGCACAAAAACTCTGCAAACACGTTTTTAAACAGAAAGATGAAAGGGATAGAAATAGCCCAAAATGGCCAATAAAACTACAGATTCTGAGCTGAAACCACTCCTCCAGCGACAGATAGGCTGCTTAAAGCTCACCACTCTCACTGATGAACAGAGGAGTTTCCTTCTGCCTTAGTAAGGTCTGGGCAATACAGAAACTACAAAACAACCCAGAATTCAGCAAAATCTGAAAAACCAGACTTCACTGGTTAGAGAAAGGCAGAAAATGAGTAGACAGGATTTATTTATTTATTTATTTATTTTTTTTTGAAAAATTAAAACAGATACTGTAAAACTAATAATTTTAAAGCCGCATGATTACCTCAGATTAACATGTCTAGGCTTCTAAAGGCTTTAGGGCCGCTAGGCTAGTAACATCCTATGATCCTATGAACCTATGATTGAGTCATATTGGTACTTGTGGTCCACTGACCTGAGTGCATGTGCAATGTGGCAGATCATGGCCCCTGATAAGCAACTGTTCATTACTTTTTCCTTACTCAGCATGGTGAGTGGGACATCAGTGTATTTCACAATGGAGTCTCCAATGACCAGAATGTTGGATTGTGTGGTGGGTTCCCTTATGGTCTTAGAAGTAGAGGCTCCATGAGATGTGGCTGTATGTGTTTATGTCAGTGTATTTTTGAAAGAGTGCATTTGGGGCTGCTGTGGGGATTTGCTATGTGTACTTCACCTAAGAGGATTTGGGGGTTCAGGAAGGTCCATTTATGTGCCTCAGCATATATGGGTCTGTGTGTCAGCTTTGTACTGTGTGTGATGAATGCAGCATGCTTACATTTGACAACCTGATTGACATAAGGAGTGCTTTAATGTGAGAGCTTTGCCTTCAGTTATATTGTGTAAATACATCTCTCACATACCTTATCAGTTTGTTTGAGAGTTAGCTGGTCAGTTTTTACATTCCCTCAGGATGCCCATATCCACCAAGCTGGTAATGGATTAGACGGTTGTGGTGAGAATATAAAGTAATGTCAGAAGTCTGGGTTTGCAACTCTGGGGGCAGTGCTTGTCACTGAAAACTAGTTGCCCTGTGTGCAACTAGGTATGGGTGAAATTTTACAGGTACCTTTACAGGAAAAATGTCAACTCAAGGTGCCTGTGTCTATACAGGACACTGCCAAACATTTGAGGGGAAGCTACTAAAGTAAACCCTGATGATTTATAGATGCAGTATTTATGGAGATATTCTGAAGTTAGGTTAGACAGCAGCTTGTCAAGCAGTACTTACTGAAAAGAAAGAATCAGGTTTGTCAAGAATGATGAATAGTGGGGTTCGCCTAATTGGCTGTTACCTGGCTACTACTAGTGCTGGTCTCACCACAGCATCATGCTGCTGGGATACAATGCTCCTTTACTTCTTCTCTCACCAGAAACAAAACAGTAGCAGCAATTCCAAGATGAGATGCAGGCCGCAGTATCTTTGGTGATAAAAAGTCTTGTCCCAGATGATGTGTGTTGTAGCCTTTTCCTGGTAGATACATTGAATAACAATCACACCAGGCCAGTCACAAAGTTCCCACACAGACACTCACTGCCCATTCAGTCAATCAGCAATCAATGCCCTCTGCTCCTTCTCTCACTAGGAGCAAAATATAAGCACAAAATCGTACCTGGCACCTATGAAGCAGTTGTCAGGCCTTCTGGTGATAAGCACTCTCCAGGAAATAATGTCCCTATACTCCTTCTCTCAAAAGGAGCTAAACAGAAGCGCTAATCTCTAGATGACTACTGGGAAGCAGAATGTGGGCTCTCCATTAACTGGTGTTTTGGACCACATGTTGCAGATTTTAAAGGTACGACAGAAACAATAGGTAAATATCCTAAGAGTTGCAGTGTGCACTAAGCAGTTAGATATGAAAGAGGGAGTACCTGAAGATTTAGGAATCTAAGGGAAGAGCTCCTAATTTTATAACAGCAAGACAGACTGGTTAGGGGTGAGCACTTAGCATTCTGGCTTTGTGTAATACAATGGGGTGGCCATTAAATTTAAATAGCTGAAGGGGAGTTGCTTCACAAAATGATAATTTTGTGCTTACTAACAGCCAATGAAGGAGGAGCATACCTCTCAACTGTACAGATTTTCTCAGAATATTTAGATTTTTGCCTCATATTTCGGTCTTTTTCTCATAAAATTGTGGTTTTCTGGCAAATCACTGGCAAATTATTGAGGGCTAAAGTGAGAACATAATGACAGACATTTGAGTTTCAGACTTCATACCATTCAGAAAATTCATGCTAATGCAAAACCTGTCATTCTAGCTTGTAAGAGCAATATTTAAAAAGTGTCCCTATTTCTGGGCATTTGTCCCCCCATTATTTATGGCTTTGTCCAGATTTCTTGTTCTAAGAGGTTGAGAGGTATAATTAGAGGAGAGTGAATGAAATATGTGATCAAATTAACATAAAGGGTGAGCAACTAAAGAAAAGGTTAAACTTAAAAATACAAGAGCAACAGGGTGGCAGGCTGGGTAAAAATTTAATTTCTGTGCGACTCCAAAGAGACACAGCTCTGGTCATTCCTAGTTTAAATATGCAATTGAAAACAGAATACAATTAAAACACAGTGTAATAAAAATACATCACAATGTACTAAATAAAAGATGATGAAGCAACACAAACTACAAAAAAGCAATATAAGAAAAGCAAATTAACATTTCCCTCACAGCAGTCTACGGCTCAGTCTGAGTGAGCTTTTGGGATGCATGGCTATGCTTAAAAAGGCCCTTGTGGTATTTAGCCTAGTATACACCTATGAACCTATGGACACCCAGTTTATAATCACCTGCAAACTTAGTTCATAGGTTCATAGGTTCATAGGTTTATACTAGGCTATCTGCCCTAAGGCATTTATAAGCCTAGCCCAAATTATTGTGGCTTACGCCACCCCTTATATGAAAAAATACTGTGCCCATTAGTTTGTTGTGCCTCTGTCCAGCAGTGACCCAGAGATGATTCCCGGGGTAAACCTACGATCTCCCATCCACAGGTCTAGATTTCTCTTGAACAGAGTCAGCGAGGTGCTCTGCCTCACATGGACCGGGATTTTATTCCACAGCATAGGGAGTCTCTGAGTGATAAATCTATCCCTCCAGCACGTCCTATTTATATCCGTGCTAAGGTTTAAGTCGCTTGCTCTAGTGGTTTTGGTGGATTTGGATTTTTTGAGGTGGAGCATGTCCATTAATTCCGGGTTGGACATGGCCTTGTATGTCAGGCACATGTCACCTCTGAGCAGACGGTATGCGACTGAATAGAGCTGGAGTTTCTTCAATCTGGCAGCATATGACAGATTTTGGAGTCCCTTTATCCTTTTGGTGAGGAACTTTTGGGGTCTCTCCAATTGCTGCAGATGTCGGGTGAGATACATCCCGAATGGGGCATTGTACTCGATCATTGGTCTGATAAGTGAAGAGTACAGGGGAACAATGACCTCACTAGATCTGGATGTGAATCCCTTCATGATCAGGTTTAAAACAGAGATCTTGCTTTTTATTTCCAGATCAGATTTGCTGGTCCTGAAAGTTCACTAGGGGTGGGAGGATGGCCTAATGGTTAAGGTGTTTGCAAACACAAGGTTCTGGGTTTGATTCTCACAAGGGATAATTGGCTAGGCTTAAAATGGCTCGCAAGGGCAGTTAGCTTAGTATGAACCTATGAACCTATGAAGGTGTCCAATTACATACCATTTTCAGGACCTGTTTTGGAATAAGGGATTTTTTTTGGCCACTAAAGGAAAGATGATAAAGTATGCCAGTTATATGAACTAGAACCTTAGTTCCCTTTTTGACTTTGCTGTATTGCCAGGAAATCATAACTCTCTTTTCCTGGGTATCTACAGAAAAATCCTGGTCACAAAAAATGTGTAACATTCTTCCTGCTAAGCTTTTAACTGGCTGCTACAACTCTTTAAACATGGCTTATTTCTATTCAAAAGTGGTGACCCTAAAATAAATTGTCCTTATGTTCTTTCTACACACTTGGTCCTTAGATTATAACATTTTCCTTCTAGCAGCTCAGTTTTTGTATAGTGTTGAAATGCCCAGACAATTCCTTCACCACTCCTCTTGTTTTCTTCACCTTGTTTAACATAACTACTTATCTGTTCTACTCTAGAGACCTTTAGCATGATTTGAGCCATGGAAGCTGATTCTGCTCATTCCACTGTTACGACAGCTGCTTCCATTACTTTACTCTATTGCTGCCTTCTTCTGTGACCTGGGTCTACCATGCTTCTAATAACAGACCACCAAAACTTGACATCACTTAGCAGTATTTTCTATTAAATTAATCCCTGGTTTATTGGCTTTGCTGCTTTGACTTTAACTACATCAGTTTTTCTTTGATGACCCAGTAAGTCTCTGCAGATTTATTTGAACAGTTGTGTTACTTTTAATGTCATTGGCCATCTTGGTTTATATGGCAGTTCCTGTGGACCCTCTTGAATACTTGTACACTTACAAGCTTTGATTGCAACTGATTTTAATCAAATTAGAGTTTCCATTATTTTTATAGTAGGTCCTGCAGACTTTTTGAATATTGGACTGTTCTATTTAACTATGCATTTCACTTTATTTCACTTTACAGTCTAGTTACTAATCTGTGGTCTGGTTCTGAACTGTTCTCGCATTTTAATTTGTTCACTTTTGTGACTGACCATTTCATTTTGGTTTGGACTTCAGGACTTACTACCTGAAGCACTAACTTAACTATTTGCTTTTATAGGTTTATTTTTCACTAGATTGTGAACTAAATATTGTTTTATTTAGCTTTAAACAAGATATTGCAAGACGCTACAAGACTGCACTGATCTCTGTTTTAGCTTTACCTAGAACGTTTTATTTTAAAATCAGGATCACTTTTCTGTGCATTTCTCATCAAAATGTTTTATTTTGGTTTTGGTTTTAATTCCTTGATTCATTAACTATTTTACATCTAGGTCTATTTTCCGATTTTATTTTACTATTTCTTGTAGGCTTATAATCATATTGATTTTGCTATAATTTGTATATTTTCACTACCTTGTTACATCATGGGCATTGCACTGGTTTATGACAGATAGAGTTTATTGTTTCTTCATCCTTTTATGCTACTTAGACTACCTAGACTTGTCTTAAGCATTTGTTATAACCTTGGTAATATTAGGAATCACAGGGCAGGGTGCTGTGAGCACCAGATTTGGGGATCACTGAGGGTTGAGTCTTGTTCCATCCCTATTCATCTGCGTGATTTTGTGGTGATGAGTGGCAACAAGCTGATTCTGAAGGACTGCAGTCTGGCTGCTGTCAAGTCCTTTAGTTTCTATCTGAGAAGCGTTGTCCTCATTTAGAAACTTATTCCATCCAATGACCTCTTTGTGGTGGGGCATACACTACTTTCCTCTTGATTGGACTAATGTAATGCTGTGTACCTAGGGCTTCCAGATGCAACTTGTGAAAAATTCTGTTGACTGGCTATTGGCAGAGGTTACTGAATACCATCACATTATGCTGGTTTTGTATAGAGTGACCAAAATTTCAAAGAGGCAGATGACTCTTTACATTAATCTTGGCCAGCATAGTTTGCACCCCCCCCCCCCCCAATGTTCAGGACCACCTGAACTGATATCAGCAATGGTAGTACCTGTATTCCACCTTCCAGGGACCGTTAAGGATTCCAAAATTGTAGCTTAAATCCTCCAGGATATATTAATTTACAGTCTGGGTCCATAACTTTGGAATCTACTACACTGGCTGGCTCAGAGTGCTTCCCAACTAAAAGGTTTCAAATATTTCCTTAATACTCATTTATTTTAAGTAACATTTGCATAAGCAAGCAAGCAAAAATGCCCAACAGAGTGGGCATTATCAGAGAAATGACAAACAACCCAGGGGTGTTGAGAGGGTCAATGTAGTAGGTGGAATGGCCTTACCACCCCTGCAGGGTCCATTATTTCTGCATCACACTCATCCTGGAGAGCATTATTGCACTTGGATAATGGGCTATCTTAAATTATTTTGCATTTTTTTATTAGTATCAGTGGTGTAACTAGGGCAGGCTGAACAGGGCAATCATCCTGGGTCCTGTCTTGTCCAGGGTGAATTTCACACGCCTGATATCAAAATAAAAAATAAAATTTGTAATCATTTTTTTTCCCCTTTAATGGAAACCACACACATATATCCTAGATGGATGTCCAAGATGCTCCTGTATGCTTCCCACCCCTGCTTACATCATCGTGCTTGGGCACTGCCCCCAAAAGACCTGTGACTGGCTGCACAGGTATAGGGGACGGTGCTGAGGTCATGACAGACAGTGTTTTGGGCTATGTCACTGGCACCCACAGCAAGTTGATGGATATAATGTTTTTCAAAATCTAAACTGCACATCACTGTGGGCACATCTGATGTATGACTAGGAGAGAAATAAAGATGAATTCTCTCATGTAAGTAGGATTACTTAGTAGTATGCTTCTTGTGCATACTTGGACAATCTGCTGAAGGGATCGGTTGGGGATGTTTCATTTTGGTGCTTGTACAAACTTGGAGAGACTGCTGAATGGGTCATTGGGGGAAACATTTTATTTTGTTGCTTGGCAAACTTGGAAAGACTGCAGAAGGGGTTGTTGGGGAAAATGTTACATTTTGGTGCTTGCGCAAACCTCTGAAGGGGTCATGGGGGAAATGTTACATTTTGGTGCTTGTGCAAATGTAGACAGACTGCTGAAGGGATTTTATTTGGGGAAATGTTTCATTCTAGTGCTTATGCAAACTTGGACAAAGTGCTGAAGGGACTGCCAAGACATTTAGAGAAAGCAAGCAAGCAATGCAGCATAGCCAAGCATAATTTTAATGCATATTCCTCTTGATTTTTAAAATAAGGGTATAGTAAATCCTTTCTCAGAAGATTAACCCCCTTAATGATCAGGCTCTCTGAAATGTAAGTGTTCTTGCAAGGGGGAAGGCTCCCCTGCATCCTCAATGTTGGGGTGAGCCCCTCACACCCTCCAAATTTATATTAGTAGTCTCTTCTTGGTCATTGAAAAAAGTAGCATATGTCTTTGTTTCTCATGAAAGTAGTTTTGGGGGGAATACCTCTCAACATCTTACTACAAGAAAAATCTGCACAAAGCCTAAAATAATGGGGTCAAAGGCCCAAAAATAGGGACATGTTTTAAATATTGCTCTTCTAAAGATTAAACTTAGAAAGTTGCTAAAATAATAGGATTTGTATTAGTGTGCATTTCCTGAAGGAAATGAAATCTAAAACACACAAATGCATGTCATTGTTTAATATGAGTACAGCCCTCAGTAATTTGCTAGAAAACCACACATTTTATGAGGTGATAATATGGGCATTCTGCAAAAATCTGGACAGTTTAGAGGTCTGGTCATGGGCCATGGCTACGTATTCAACAAATTATTTAATACTCTGAAAGTTTGTTTGTTGCTTGGGTGAATTAAAGAGAAAAATCAATCAAAAATGGGGCCTCACTGTATTCTGTATTCTTAACAGGCTTCTTGAGGTCTCCATTAGAGTACCTTGAAATAATCACAACTACTGCAAATTTGCAGAATAACGACTTGTGCTTTCTAAAGTATTATACTATATGTCTGAGCCAGAGACTGATGTAGGGCTTTGAAAACCTTTATTCTTCCTTCTTTAGAGTTTAAGCAGCTGAGCAACATCATAAAATAGCATGGGTATATGTAATGGAGTATACACATAGTTATTGGGTTTGATATTTAGGATTATTTATTTATTTATTTTTTATAAAATGTATGTTACAGTTAAAATTAAGCTAATTTTAGCTAAGATACTTCCTTTATTGATGATAAGCTCAGACACCTCCTTTATTGATGACTAGCATGCAAACTGGACATATACCTGGTGTGTGTGCATCTTTCTATCATCTCTAAGTTCATATTATAGTACTAGGAGGGTCTATATTATAACCTCGAATGATTAAAAGAGCGAACGCTCTTTATTCGACCCCTTAAAATAGAAAGCACTAAATCCCGAACACATGGAACAGAAATTTTTTTCCCAGGGATAAAATCACTGGGCTGTTTTCGGAATTTGCCATTTCCTCCACTGTGGTGCAATCTCGGAGTTGGTATATTTAAGTAGGGGGGTGTGTGGGGAGCACAAGCCCCCACTTTATTTTGTGTTTGGATTTTTTTTTTGCGGAGCAGCAATTTTTTTCCCTGGGAAAAAATTGCTGTTCCATGTGTTCGGGATTTAGTGCTTTCGATTTTAAGGGGTCGATTAAAGAGCGTTAGCTCTTTTAGTCATCTGAGGTTATAATATAGACCCTACTAGGCTACCTGCCCTTGTGGGCCATTTTAAGCTTAGCTACATTTCCCATCCCAAAGGTAAGAATCAAAGCCTGTACCTTGTACGTGTGAGATAAACCCAGTATAACTCATACTGTCAGAATTTAATCCAAGGGACTACTGTTTTCTTTTTTTTCAATATTTCTTTTATTCCTGTCGATTACTTGCTTACACTTTGCATTTATCTTTATTTGTTATGCTTGAGGGTCATTCTGTAACTGAAATAAGGCACTTGGAGGTACAGTCTATATAGTCTAGTAAAGCGCACCACTGTTGCTAAACAGTAAACACACTCAGTGTAAGTGTTTAGTATGTTATGACACTGAGGCATGCTATTAGCAGACATTAAACCACACATTGCTATGTAGATGATCCAGTGTTCACTGAACTAGCTCTAACTACTAAAACGTTTTGTCTTATTTAGCCTTTGTTTAGTGTAGTGCAGATCAAGACTAGCATTTAAATCTTTGAGTATCCTTATTTTGAACTTTTTTTTTAAACAAGAAGCATCTTTATTAAATTATCACTTATGACATAGGCAATCATACATTTATATAAATGAAAACAAACCATACTGGCATAATTTTAGTTGCAAACATTATACACCACCTATAATCTATCCTGTCACTGTCAGTCAAATATTACATAACTCATTCAAACCCTGCTTTCTTTTAAATCTCATTCCTTGTCTACATGTATTGTTGTCACAATTTCCATTTTTTTCTATGTAATTTGCTCCTACCCTTTTCTAAAGATCCCATTTCCAGTTGTTTCATCTCTGTTACTATATTCAATACTTCTAGTACAGTTAGTTTAGACTTTGATTTCTATTTCCTAGTAATTGCTTTTTTGGCAGCCACCATAATTAGACTCAGCAAGGCCTTATTATGTCTAAGCAATTCCGATTCTCTGTCAGAGTTCAACAAAATCATTTCCTTAGTCATACCAATTTGCTCACTCAGTATTTCTGATAGAGTAGTCTGCAGGGAATTTCTGGGTGGCTGAGGTGGTGCAGCGGTTAGCATTGCCACCTCACAGCAAGAGGTTCTCTGGTTCGATCCTCGGCTGGGGTGCCTTCTGTGCGGCGTCTGCATGTCCTCCATGTGGTCATGTGGGTTTCCTCCGGGTGCTCCGGTTTCCTCCCACATTCCAAAGACATGCTGTAGGTGGACTGGACACTCTAAATTGTCCCTAGGAGTGAGTATGTGCATGTGTGTGCCTTCTGTGGAAGGTTGGGTGCCGGGCTGGCAACTCGACACTGTAAAACTCCACTGCCAATCATGAGCAGACAAGATAATCCACTGTGGAGACCCCTAACTGGGAAAAGCCAAAAGAAGAAAAAGAAGTCTGCAGGGAATTTCTAAAGTCTGTCAACTCATTACACTCCCAGAAAATATGTTCTCAATTACTTCTTTCTTCCCCATCACACCTTCAACATTTGCTATCCACACGAGTAAAGATTCTTTGGAATCTTCACAGAGTATAAAAATACCTATATAAACACTGCCAAACAAAATTTCCTAAATCTTCTAGAATTTGTTGCATATCTAGGACATACATATATACCCCCATTGTTTCTTTGTGAATTGCTTATCCAATCTCTCTTCCTAATCCTTTCTAACCTCCTCTGACTGATTCTTATAGTTATCATATAATATTTTATGCGCTCTACTAATGATTCCTTTTTTAACAGCAGCTTCTGTTCTAGAGTCTACTAAAAACTCTACCAGTGCTGGTCTTTCCCTTAGGATCCTCCTATTTCTTTTTCTTTGCCTATACTCTGATATCAGTCCTTGATAGGGAAGGCAATCTCTAACATACAGTCCAAATCATTTCTTGACCTCTTCCCATTCTATTACCTTTCCCTCTCTAATTATTTGCTCCCAATATCTTGGCTCTTTTTCCAGTTTTCTCCAATAAATTCCAGCCCCCTCTTGCCTATTGTCTGTATCCCAATTGCAGTAATCCCTACTGGCAGAGTCTCCTTTCTCCATTCCTGTGTTGGCTTAGTTCTTAGACTACTTTGTGCTACATTTATGAATACAATATCCTGCATGATTATTGATATTCTCCTCAAGGATCTAAATCCAAAATCCCATTCTCTCATTGTTTCTTGCCCTTCCCACCTGTTTCGTCATCATCACTTTCCATTTTGAATTACAGGTTTCTGCTTAACTGTGTAGCTCTGAAATACCCCTTCAAATCAGGTAATCCCAGGCCGCCTTGTTCTACTGGAAGAATCAGCTTATATCACTTGATTCTTGCCATCTTCCCCTCCCAGATAAAATCCTACAGCTCTTTATTAATTTCTATCCACAACTTCTCCGCAGGTTGATAAAAATATGCCTGACCGATGTATAAAACTAAAGGGACAAAAAAATTTTAACTGCGTGTATCTTGCTATCCATATCCATAAAACAGAGCTTCCAATTTCTCAGTTTTTGTATTATCTTTTGTTTAGTCTCTTCTCACATATCCATAGCTGCAACACCATAATCCTTTTTTAATCCATACTCCTAAGTACTTCATTTTATCATGTCCCCATAAATATGCATATTGCTGAACCAAATTGTGTATGGATACTTAGTTTACAATTGCCTTTGTTTTAGCTTCATTCATTTTTTCATCCCAAAAAGATTTGAAACTGCCTCAAAATTTTCTACAACACTAAAATGTCCTTTCCTGGTTTTATCAGGTATAGAATAATATATTCTGCAAAAAGAGCCAGCTTTTCTTGATTACCATACCAATCACATCCTTGAATTTCTGAGTCCTTTATTTTCTTTGTGAATGGTTCTAAATATAATGCAAATAACAAAGGGGAAAGATGACACCCCTGCCTGATTCCCCTGCTCAAACAGAAATTATCGGGTTCATACTAAAACACTGAAAACAGCGAACGGTGTTTCATCGACACAATCAGCAAATGCTGAAAATGTCGAAACCACAGAACAGCGATTTCTTTCCTAGGGAAAGAAATCACTGTTCTACCCCCCCCCAAAAAAAAAAAAACCATTAAACACTTCCAAACACATACCCTAACCCTATTTATACCCCCCCAAAAAAACAGTAAACAACTAAATACACATATGCACGTAACCCAACCAAACATCTAACGAAAAAAAAAACAGTAAACATTTTAAAACATATGCACTTACCTTAACCCGCACCCTAACCCTAAGGTCAGTAACTCTTGCACATTTACATAAACAGTTCCAAACACATACACACTTACCTTAACCCTAATCCTACCCCCCCAAAACAAAAGTAAACAGCTGAAAACACATACACACGTAACTCAACCATACATCTAATGCAAAATAAAAAACAGTAAACACTTTCATACATATGCACTTACCTTAACCTGCACCCTAACCCTAAGGTCAGTAACTGTTGCACAATCACACTCCGGAGCTATAGAGGACAAGGGACCACACTACACTTCAGAACAGGTAAAGCAACAAAGCGGTCAAGCGACTTCTTTCCCAGGGAAAGAATTCGCTGAACAGCCGCTTCACTGTTTTGCCTGTTCGCCATACATGTGTTGACGAAAACTCATTCGACAAAATGCATTTTCGTCATTCTAATAGGAACCCAAATTATCAATCCCACTTCAATTTTTGCCTCTGATCCCTCATATATGCAAATGCTTCCATTGCCCTGCTCAAACTCCCAGATTACTCTGTCAAATGCTTTCTCTGCATCAAGACCTACCAACAACAGCAGTACTTTCTTACACTGCATCATCCCTTTTCTGCTTATGTTGTCAAATGTTTGCCTCCCCTCCACAAAACCACATTGATCCATATCTATCAATTTGGCATCATCCCTGCCATTCTTTTAAACACTGTAGGCATAAACTCTTTATAATCATGGTTTAGGACTGAAATGGGCCTGTATAAAGCTGGGTCTGATGTGTCTTTACCCTCTTAATTATTACAACCACCGCTGCTTTCTTCCAGGATGTTGGTGCTTCGTCTCTTAAAATACTGTTACACAAAACCTTCCAGATGTTTATCAGTTTCTTCCTTCCTAGCTTCCAAATTTTCGCAGGAATACCATCTATTCCTGGCAGCTTTCCTGTGGATTAGTTATACATCACCAATTTTATCTCATTTCCTCCTATCCTGTTAGTAATTATGCGTCATCTAGCTCTAACTTTGGCATATTTAATTCTTCATAAACATTTCCATTTGTACCTTTTCTTGATTTTCATATTTCTTTGCTTTATATAGACTTTCATAAATTTTCAAAATATTTCTAGCACCTCTACAGAATCTCTTGTTATCTTCTTTGTTATAGGCTCCCTAAGCTTGGCGACAATCCGTTCTACATTCTGTTGCCTGAATCGTTGTGCAAAAAGTTTTTGTGCTCTGGATTTATTATCAGAAAACAGTTGCTTAACAGCAATCTTTCTAAACTCATGCATATTATTGAAGTAATCCCTTATTTTCTGTTTAACATTCTGCAATTGCTCCTCTTCTTTTTCTGTGAGATTTCCTCTATTCTGCAATACTTTAAGCTTTCTTAGTCCTAAATAATTCTTGTTACTTCTTAACTATACCTCTCTTTCTTTTATTTCCACCTTATTTTTAAACTCAATTTTAATTTTATCCCACTCCCTAGCTATATTCTCAGAAGAAATTTCTATCTTCTCTAATAACTCCAGAGTAATTTCCACTATGCATTCCTTAAATTCCTCTCTTTTCAACAGATAGGTGGGAAAGCGCCAGTGTCTCATTTTTATTTCATTACTGTGCATTTTTTTTTAGTTATTATTGACAAGCGATCTGAAATAGTTATTGGATGTGTATCAAAACTTTCAATTAAATGCACATGTTCCTGTGAAAAAAGAAGTTATGTACTTACCATAACGTTCCATGTGAGTTGTTCATCTCACCTTCATTCTTTGCTGATGGGCTCAGAGCCGATCTCTTGGCTCTGATACGGCCAATTGCAAAGCTCGAGGTCTTCAAATAGCTCGAGGCCAAGTCTCTATCCCATGATGCACCTGTGAATTATCTCAGATCTTGTTTGCTGCATATACTAATACCATATTATCATTGTTATATTCCTATAGAAAAGGAAGAGAAGGTTTGAGTAACCAGGATGGATCCAGCATCTCGGTCATCTATCAGCCCAGGAGGGGGAAGGAGGGAGGGACATAAGAATGAAGGCAAGGTGAACAACTCATATGGAACGTTATGGTAAGTACATAACTTCTTTATGTGAAGTCGTTCTGTCTCACCGTTCATTCTTTACTGATGGGCAGTGTCCCAAGCACCATCAACCTCGGGTGGCTCACAGGGGTATATTTCTTAGGACCGTGGATCCAAAGGAAGCCCTGTCCCTGGAGGCCTTGCCAACTTTGTAATGAGTGATAAAAGTATGAGGTTTTGACCAAGTGGCTGCTGCACAGATGTTGTCAATAGAAAGTCTGGCAGATGATGTAGAAACTGCTCTGGTTGAGTGAGCTTTGATCTTGTGTTGTAAAGGCATATTGGCAGCTGACTAGGCAAAGGTGATACAATCAGATAACCATTTAGACAGTGTTGTTTTAGCCACTGGTCTTCCTTTTCTGGAGTCTGAGAATGAGACAGAAAGCTGGTCTGATTTCCTGAAATCTTTTTTTCTATCCAAATAAAATCTGAGCTGTCTGTGAACATCATGTTTGTGCAGCATATACTCTAAATTGTTAGAATGATTGGGGAAGAAAACTGGCAAATCAATAACTTGGTTGAGGTTAGTTTCAGTGCAAACTTTAGGCAAGAATGAGGGATATGTTCTAAGTGAAACTCTGTTAGTATGAAATATTAAATAGGGAGGCTTGATGGATAAAGCCTGAAGCTCTGACACACTGCGAGCAGAAGTGATAGCGACCAGAAAAATGGTCTTCCAAGACAAGAATTTGAGATCACAAGATGAAGCTGGTTCAAATGGCAGAAGAATTATGTGTGAGAGCATAAAATTTAGGTTCCATGGGGAATAGGGAGATTTCACAGGTAGCCTAATATGAAAAGTCCCTTTAAGAAATGCTTTGGATAATTTGTGAGACATGATATTCAAACCTTCAAATCCAAGATGAAAATTAGAGATAGCAGCCAATTGAACATGAACTGTTGCTGCTGCAGCTCCTTCATTGAAAATCATAGTCAAGAATTCTAATATGGAAGCCATAGGAGCTTGGTAAGGATCAATATTATTTTTAGAAAACCATATAGAGAATTTCCTCCATTTGCACACATATAGCTTTCTGGCAGAAGATTTATGAGAGGACAAAATAATCTGTTTTGTCTCAGTGGAAAGGTTACGGAACCTGGCTATGATGGGAACTGGAGCAGCCAAGCTGCCAGCTTCAGGGACTGCAAAGAAGGATGAAGACCCCTGACGGATGTGTCAGAAGGTCTGGAACTGGGTCCAGGATCCAAGGATCCTTCACCAGATGAAGTCGAAGGAAGGGGAACCAATTCTGATGAGGCCAGTGAGGGGCTACAAATATGATGGTCCTTCCCAGGGATTTTGTGTTCTGTAGAAATTTGGGTAACAATGGGATAGGTGGAAATGCATAGAGGAGACCCGGAGGCCAATCATGTACGAGTGCGTCCCTTGGGCCTTCCCCTGGAGGGGGAATCAGGGCAAAGTAGCTTCTGCATTTCGTGTTCATGTTACTGATAAAAAGGTTGCAGCAAGGCTGGCCCCATCTGTGGAAAATCCTGTCCGCAACTTCTTTCTTGAGGCACCACACATGGGGCAACAAGATTGCCCTGCTCAGTTTGCCTGGTATCACGTTGGATCTCCCCGGGATGCGCATTGCCAACAGAAAGCGCTGGGTGGAAACAGCCAACTGCCATACTCGGAGAGCCTCTCGACAGAGGGGATAAGACCTGGTTCCTACTTGTTTGTTCAAATACCAGACAACCGACATGTTGTCTGTCTGAATCGCAATCGTGCCCAGAGGAAGAGAGTCCTGGAAGTACTGCAATGCTAAAAGTACTGCTCTCATCTCTAGGACATTGATATGCAGATGTGTCTCTTGGTCAGTCCATGTGCCTTGGGCAGTCTTTCCCTGAAAATGCCCCCCCCCACCCTATCAGGGAAGCGTCAGTGGTCACAGTGGCAGCTGGAGAGGGTAGCACAAATGGCATCCTATCATGACATGAATTGAGGTCAACCACCACAGCAGGTCCTTCTTGCAAGAATTTGTGATCAATATGTTGTGATCCATGGGTAGCTCCTGGTAAGACCACTGAGTAAACAACAGCCATTGAAGAACCCACATGTGCATCCGATCAAGTGGTATGGCTAGAATTGCTGCTGCCATCATGCCTAATACTTTCAGAACTTCTGATGCTGGTTGCTTTGTGTTTTGATAACAGAATACTGACATGTTGACGAATTAGAATGACTCTTTCCAATGGAAGTCTTAGAGTGGTGGTGGTGGTGGTGGTGTCCAACTCTGCCCCGATAAAAACGATATGCTGTGATGGCGACAAGGCAAATTTTTCTGAGTTGACTGTAATGCCAAGATGATTGCAGAGTGACAGAGTGGACTCCCTGGCCTGAATGAGTAGATGACTGGTGGTGGCGTTAAGGAACCAATCGTCTATGTATGGAAACACCAGGAATCCTAGATGCCTCAGGTGAGCCGTGACCACTGCCATGTATTTGGTGAACACTCTGGGGGCTGTAGTTAGACCAAAGGGCAGGGCTCAAAACTGGTAGTGATTGGTTCCCCGCTGGAAGTGCAGGTGATCTCTGGATGGTCTGGCCATTTTTATGTGGTAGTACGCATCCCTGAGATCTATCGAGCACATTCAATTGTCTTTCCCTAAAAAGGGAAGTACAGACTGAAGCGTGACCATCCAAAACTTCTTTTTCTTTACGTATTGGCTCAGTCTGCTGAGGTCCAATATGGGTCTCCAGTCCCCTGTCTTCTTTGGAAACAAAAAGAATCTTGAGTAAGTTCCGGATCCTGCTTGGTCTGCTGGGACTGGTTGGATGACTCTTTTTTGTTAGCAACGTTTGGACCTCTATAGTTGCCTGTTCCCTGTAACTGGGTGGAACGTCCAGGATTTTTCTTACTATTGGCGGGGGTGTGGCGAAAGGAATGAAATACCTTCCGGAAATGATACTTTGTACCCAGCTGTCTTTTGTTATTTTGAGCCAGGCGTCTGGGTACAAAGACAAGCGATGCCCAACTGCCTCCAGAGCAGGACAGTTGGGCCTCCTCTCAGGAGCGCTGGTAGGGCTTCTCAGAGAAGTGATCTCTGTCACCCTGGTGTTGCGGACCCCCTCTGATGCGAGGGCGACATCTTCCAATATTACCCCCTTCCTCTGCCTCTGGAGGGGGGTTCACCACGTGTGTCCTGAAAGGCTCCTTGGGCTTTTCTGAACCACATTTTTCCTCCCCATTGACCTTTGGGATAGGGTCGAGTAGGGGTGGAAAAAATGGACCCCAACGGCAGAGTCTTTCCGTCTTGTTCACACCTGGTTAAGGTTTCCTTCACTTTAGGCCCAAAAAGGGATGAGCCATCAAAGGGAGTGTTCACGAAGGATGACTTGAAGGGCTCCACGAAGGAACACAAGTGCATCCAGGAATGCCTCCTAAGAGCGATTCCTGTACCCGCTGCCCTACTCGTTCCATCAGCTGCATAGGATATGAGACGCATGGATGAGTTGACAATAGAATTAAGGGTAGCAAGCTGGGCAGCAACTTTGTCGAAGGCTCCTGCAGCGACTGTACCCTGAAGAGTATCTCCCAAGTCCTTAAGATGATTTCTTTGTAATCTAGTGAAAATGGGTTAAGTAGTTCAGTGAATGAAGAGCAAAGGTCGCTGAACTGAACAAGCGCTTCTCATATCTATCCATAATCCTAGAGTCTCTATTAGGAGGATGGATAGATGAGGAAGCCTCAGACATTTCCTTCTTGGTCACCACCGTCACCACCATGGCATCAACCGGAACACCATTAGTTAAATATGTTTTGTCCAGAGGGGCAGAAATAAACTTGTTAGGCCTCCTAGGGATAGGCTCCATAGTATTCAGAGACTCTCATGCCCTTCGTGAGACCAGCTGCATCAACTCATCGATGGGCGGAGTCACCTAAGAGGTGGAGTGCTGAGACCTGAAAGCCTTGCGGAGAACTGACTCATCCTCAGTAGGGTCATTGGATTGCCAGTCACCCCTCTGCCTAAAGGATCTTAAGTATCTCAGCAAATGAGATATCCTCAAAGGGGGACTGTGGGGACCCTTCTGACTCATCTAAGTCAGTATCCGATGTGAGAGACTCCTGCAATGAGTCTAGGTGCTTCCTCTTGCACAATCTCTTCCTGAGAACCTCATCAGCAGGGGCCTCTGGTGAGGTCTTGGAAGACCAGGGGCCACCTATTGGGGCTTCCTGAGGCTCTGGGTTTCTACACTTGGTCAGAACGTGTGATGCAGAAGCAGACACAGGCATTTTTTAGGGAGGAGGTGGGCAGACCTGAGGTCAAAGATGCCCTGGGAGACATGACACTCCTCATGGCATCGAACGCACATCTGCTTTAATGTGAGGGAGCCGACTGATCTGAGGAAACCGTCAACACCCCCAGCATTGGGACACTGGGCTCCGAGCCTGAGGTAGGAGCCGAGATCATCCGAGTGGAGGCTCTGGGTATCTACACTTGGTCAGAAAGTGTGATGCAAAAGCAGACACAGGCACTTTTGGGGAGGAGGTGGGCAGTGGGCTCCGAGCCTGAGGTAGGAGCCGAGCTCATCAGAGTGGCCCTGAGAGGCAAAGTTGGAACCAACAAGTCAGTTTGACTGTCCTCCCTGGACCCTGGACCCGACCAGAGAGTGTCGGCTCCTAGAGTCCTCGATAGGCACCGAGGATGTCAGAGTACATGGAGCCGAAGACAGTGGAGCAGGTGTCGGCTCTAAGGGTTCCACTAACATCAGGTATGCCTCCTCTGGCTCCAAAGGACCAGCATGGCTCAGAGGAGGAATAGTAATAGTCGATGCAATGGTCTTTAGCTCCGAAGCCATTTTGGTTGAAGCCGATATCATTTTTGGCTAATACCGGTGTCGACAACAGCATTTGTACCACACGATCCAAGTCCAGATCTGACAGGCTGACAGAAGATCAAGAAGATCGTAACGAAGGTGGTACCAACTGGAGAATAGGACTCTTTGGAGCTTCGGAGACTGGTTCCAAGACTGGGGACCGGCTCCAAAAGGAAAGGACTGTCCGCTCCAAAGGCAGTGGAGCCGAAGTCGACTTTTTCGATTTTTTTTTAGTCTGATGTCTTGGAAGACTTTGAAGACCGACTGGAACCATCCTGGTCACTCAAAGCTTCCTGAAAAGAAGGCTTCAGCAAGCCTCTATCGATTAATTTCCTCTTCCTTTCTTGCAGGACCCTAGAGGAGAAGGAATGACAAATGGCACTATTGTCTTGCAAATGCAGAGCCCCTAGACAATAAACACAGTTGACGTGGCTGTCTGTGACTGACATTTTCTGTCCACACTTTGGGCACTTTTTGAATCCCGAGTTGGGATGTTTATCTTGATCAGCCATAGTAGAGACAAAGAATATTTACTGTAAACACGCAAAAAATATCCAACAGTAAATTTTTTCAAAAGCAAATACAGGCAAGCCTTAATAAAAGCAGGCTAAACACACTCACACTCAGAAGACGTGATAGCACACTAGCAGACTATGCAACAACAGATAGCTGCTAATAAGAATAACCTTATTTAATACGAACACTACTAAGCCTAAAAGGGCAAAATATACCACACACAATCTTAGAAAAATACAACTATCTAAGAAAAAATGACAAATGTCACTAAATAACCTTCTCTATACAACAAGGTTTGCTGTACAAGCCTTATATAAATTTTGAAGGCTAGACAGACCACACCTAGAAGAATAACTACTAACCAGGCCTAAAAGAGGCCAACTAGAAATATAAGAAATATAGTAAATGGGAAGGGAAAACACACTCAAAGCTATAAGAGCTTTATAACAATGCTAACTAACTACTATACTATCAAAAAAAACCTTTAGAAAAGATTTTTAATGAAAATTTGCTTACATGGCCCGAGCTAAGTCAGAACCTCCAATCTGTTGCAGCAAAACTAGATCTGAGGTAATTCACAGGTGCATCATGGGATAGGGACTTGGCCTTGAGCTATTTGAAGACCTCGAGCTTTGCAATTGGCTGTATTGGTGCCGAGGGATCGGCTCCGAACCCATCAGTAAAGAATGAATGGCGAGATATAACAACTTCACATCATATGTTCTGTCTAAGTAATATTCCCTGCTGAAAGTTGATTATTTCTCTTAGAAATTTCTTATAGCAGTTTTAGATGGAATATAAATACATGACGGTGTAATCCTCCTCCCTTGCCAGTAGCCTCTTAGTGCTACAAATCTACCATTATTATCTTTTTTATCCTCTTCTATCACTATTGGAGCTCCTCCTGGAATTAATATAAGTATTCTTTTCCTTTGTCCCAGGACATTTTATTGAACTTTTAGTACACTTACTAATATTTGCAGCTTGACACACATACTACCAGAAAATATGCATTACGTGAAAAATATTTCAGTCCTATTTACCTTAAACTCTAATACTTAATGACTGGAGGCGACAGCAGCACATTAATTCATTCAATCATTCATTCATTCACTTCCTTTGTTCAAGTTCAAGTATATTTATGTGTTTTTTTTACAAAACACTGTAACAAAAATAAATAATAAAACGAGTGATAAAAAGTAATATAATAGGTTCATAGGTGTTTACTAGGCTAATGACCACAAGGGCCTTTTTAAGCCTAGCCATGCATCTCAAATCTCTGACAATTCCTGGTATCCTTGATAAGTGTAAGCAGAGGCTTGGGAGATGAAATATTTACAAGCAGAGAACTGGGAGATGAACTATTTAGAGGTTGCCTGTGTGCATTAGAGATATAGGTGCCAAGCCAAGGATGAATTTCCTGTTCCATCCAATTGCTCAAGTTACACTTGAACTGGGTTAGGGGGAAACTCTACTTCACATAGAGATGGGGTAGTCTCAGGGAAACATACCTGTCACTCCAGCAGGTCCTAAGATTTTGCTTAATTACAGTATCTCAAATAATATGAAGTAGTTAATGGCTATATTTTCCAGTGTATACCTTAAAATGTCCACTGAGTCATTTCTCTGAGCCATTCTCAGCAGTTACACACTATTCTACAGATGGAATCATTTTGCAAAAAAGTGCATGAGCACATTTAAGCCATTGTGGAGTGAAGATTAGAACAGAAGAACCATCACTCTAAATGCACTCCATTTCTGCTTGAGTCATGCCATTGATATTTTTCTTTGATATATGGAAACACTGTCCACTTTTCAGGAGATCCACAAAATCATTAAATTCAAAACATCTCTGAAGGTTCTGTAGCGAACTGGTTATTACATCTGCTTTACACGTAGAAGGTCCTGAGTTTAATCCCCATTGGAACCATTATAATCACAGTGATAAGCAAAGTCATTATAAATCATTGTACCAGTTGGAGAGAATTTACAAAAATCACATCACCGGTAAAACTGCTTTGTTATTGAGTTGACACAGTGCTCATACTGCCCTTGGGCAGATAACATAAAACTGTCATCCAGCCACACCATCATAGGCCAATTCAAATAAATACATTTTTAAAGCCACTCTTAAACCAAACAGTGGAGAACACTCCAACACCCGATGATAGTTTGGTAATAAAAGCAATGAAAGCCAGACATTTCAGGATTTACCCAAGGAACTGCTATCAACTGCTCTGAGGCTAAACACAGAATCTGTACCAGACTAAATGGAGCAGTAAGTTCTTTCAGATTATGACCATAGTCAAATGACAACAGCAAACATGCAGCAGCATTAACATGAACTACAGCACAGACACACACACACACACACACACACACACACACACGCAAACAGTAAACAGCTACTTGAAAAAGAAGTTATGTACTTACCATAACGTTCCATCTGTGTTGTCAATTTTCATTTATCAAATGGTGCTGTGGGAAAGCAATGAAATGAAGACAAACGGACACTGGATCTTAGTGCGTTCATTCCCTTTAATAAAATCAGAACTTCTTCAGAAATATCCACAAACCCACACTACACAATTAAATACAAAATTAAAAAGCCATATGACTTAAAGCATCCAATGGTTGTCACAACGACATTAAACCATTAAAGGTAAAATGCATTTACTGACATAATTTTAAATATATATATATATATATATATATATATATATATATATATATATATATATATATATATATATATATAAACTTTTAAACATTTTGAAACATTTTCCAAACTAACTAAATATTTATGTAAAGTTTAACTACAGCCTAAGCAGTTGTAGAAAGCACTTTATATTAATGGTCTCACTGAGACCAGGTACTTGATCAGCAAGTAACTTGATCTGCCACAAACTTTCTCTACATTCCAATAAGGTTTTGTAATCATGGTTAATGCTGATATTTTCTGTAGTGATTACAAAACCTTATTGGAATGTAGAGAAAGTTTACATACATAAATATTTAGTTACTTTGGAAATGTTTTTACATTTACATTTATATTTATACTTCTGTATTTACAAAAATGTTTAAAAGTCATATATATATTTTATTTAAAATGATGTTGTAAAGTACATTTTATCTTTAATGGTTTACTGTCACTGTGGATGCCTTAAGTCATATGACTTTTGAATTTTGTATTTAATTGTGTAGTGTGGGTTTGTGGATATTTCTGAAGAAGTTCTGATTTTATTAAAGGGAACGAAAGAACTAAGATCCAGTATCGGTTTGTCTTCATTTCATTGCTTTCCAGCAGCACCGTTTGGTTATTTCAGTTTTTTGGAGTTGGAGAATGGAGGTGTTTGTTTCACTTTCATTTATCCTTGACATATGGGTTCAGTTCTGAGCATTGGAACAAACCCGGGTGTTACTACAACTCAAGCAAGCCAAAAACTCTTGAGCTTTACCCTTACCCAAAATGCTCTCTCCCAATTACCTCAGATCGAGTTTGCAGAAAACACAAAGAATACAGCAACCCAATAGCTTTCATAGAGTCCACATCTGGAACCATATACGAGTAACTTTGACAGGCAGGAGGAACGAGGGAGGGGAGTCTGGCACCTGCCTTGAAAAGTGATGCTAAATATTCTAGGATTTTATCAATGGGTGCTGAAAAGGGATCAATATTGTTATCATGAGCCCAAAAGGTAAACTTCCTCCATTTACTAGCATACAGTTTGCGTGTAGCCAGTTTATGCGAGGCCAAGAGAATATGGAGTACTGGGGAAGAAAGTTAAGGGAGCCTGGCTATAAATGGAGCCTGGCTATAAATGGAACTGGAGGAACCAAGCTGTCAGCTTGAGGTTCACAATGTTCGGATGAAGTAGTTCCACTGGATGGGACAGAAGATCTGAAGTCAGGTCCAGAACCAAAGATTTTGACTTTTTCATAGGAGGTTCCAAAGGTGTAGAAGGCAGAGACAATCTCCTCTCCTTAGACTTCTCTGAAATTATTTGAGGATGATGAGGGTTCCGTCAGTATCTTTGGAAATGACTGCCTCCACGCCTAAATCTCTGGCCCCAAAGGGTCCTGTGGAACTAAGTGCATCAACACAGAAATTACTGGTGCAGATGCCTACCTCAATGCCACCTCCTTCAGCACTGAGTTTACAAGCTGAGGAACCAAGTATTGTGACTCTTCTGAGACCTTCGTATTCTCCCTCAATTGATCCTTTTTTTGGGAGACTACCTTCTCCATTTTTGGGGGAGACCAAAATCACCATCTACCATGTCTGTGCATTCCACAAAAAGTTTAACTGAAGATGACATGGAGAGGCTGATGAATAAAATACTGAAGATGATGAAGAAGAAGGGGAATACACATCAGTCTTGATCCTTGTTTTTTTTCTGGTCCAGATATAGCTTTCCTGAAGGCTGAGGGTATCATACCTTTCAGGATTAGTTTTGTTTTTTTCTTTCCACAAGTGCCCTGTGACAAACAGTGAGGAATGGAAATGGAACAGTCTTCTTGAAGAGGGGCAAGGCCTAGGCAGCAGACACATAACTAGTGATTATCCGAAACTGGTATCTTGTGTCTGAATTTCTGGCATCATTTGAAACCAGATGGGATCTTTGGTTTACCCGTCATGGTGCTGAACAAAAAGTTGTCAGCAATGGCAAAAAAAAAGAAAGGCAGTTAAATAAGACACTCGTACACACGCTCATGCACTGTTAGACAACAGTAAACAGAAAACCTTTTTTTTATAGAAATAGAGTCAAGCAATTAATAGAAGAAGAAAACTCTATCAATGATGATACAGAAGGTTACACCAACATGTAAATAAGGAAAGAAAGGGAGAGGAAATGTTCAGAGAAAACAGAAATAACAGAATCTATCAATGATGATAGAGACGGTTACCTAAACATGTAAACAAGGAAAGAGAGAGAGGAAAGTTCAGACAATACAGAAATAAGTGGGTAGAGTTTCAAATGAAGCGACTAGCAAAAAAAGATACTAAGAGAGTGAAACAACAGAAAAACTACATTATAAATTTTACTTAGCTCAAGAGAGATGGCGAATGCATCTGCCAGAGAAAATGGCAAATGAGATCTGAGGTAATTGGGAGAGGCACGTTCTGGGTAAGGGTAAAGCTGAAGAGTTTTTGGCCAGCATGAGCTATAGTAATGGTTGAGTCGGTTCCAGTGCTTGGAACCGAACCTATATGCCAAGGATAAAATGAAAATTGACAACATCAGGGTAAAGCACAACGGTATCTCCTATACCAAGCCAACAGACATTGCAAATATACTGGCCAACAGATTCAGTGCTAACTTTACCCCCCCCCCCCAAAGGACAAATCAAAATACCAGTAGATTGCCAGGCACCCAATATTACTGCTGCACAGGTTAAAACAGCACTGTCCAAGGCCAAGAATACAGCTTTTATGGGACCTGACAGTATCCCTACCTGTGTTCTACATGAACTACAGACTGAACTGGCACCTCAGGTGTGTGCCCTGTTCAATCAGAGCCTCACCTCAGGCTTTGTCCCTACCGAATGGTGCACTGCTACAGTCATCCCTCTCCACAAAGGAGGAGTGACTACAGACCCCAGGAACTACCGCCCCATTAGCCTGACGAGTCTGATATGCAAAGCTATGGAACACACCATCATGGACCTAATAAACAAGGATATAAGGAATCTCCAAACTCTGGATCCAACACAGTATGGTTTTGTGAAGGACAGATCATGCCTGCTCAGCTTGGTTGACTTCTTTGAGTCAGTCACCAGAGCTGTAGATGAAGGCAAGGTGGTTCATACAGCCTACCTTGATCTGGCCAAGGCCTTTGATACCATTCCCCACTCAGGAATCATAGAAAAACTTACTAAGCTAGGCATCAACCCCTATATCACTAGGTGGGTTGCAAACTGGCTCACAGATAGAACCCACAATGTGAAAGTAGCTGACTCCAAATCAGACTGATGACCAGTCATGAATTGAGTCCCACAGGGTTCGGTCCTGAGTCCTCTACTGTTTGGTATCTACTTCTCTGAAGTCCAGGCCAACATGAAGGGACTCTGGCTGACCAAGTTCGCAGATGATTGCAAGTTGGGAGCCATTATTAACTCTTCGAGTGATGTAGACATCCTACAGAAAGGCCTCACTGAGACTAATGACTGGTGTCGAAACCATGGCCTTAAGCTTAATGCCATAAAAATGCGTCATCATCCCCTTTGGGAAAAACTCAGTTCCCACTAATTACCACATCAGTGGGAGCCCACTGAACACTGAAGGCATTATAAGAAATCTAGGGATACAGGTTGACAGCAACCTCTCCTTCAGCCACCACGTTGCCACTGTGGTCAGAAAGTCCTTCTATGTGGCACATCTCATTACCAAGGGTTTTGCATCCAGGAAGAAAGAGGTCATCATCTCTCTCTCTCTACTCTTCCCTCATTAGGCCAGTCATCAAGTACAATGTCCCATTTGGCATGTACCTCACTAGACACATGCAACAGCTGGAAAGGCCACAAAAGTACCTCACAAAGAAGATCCTAGGTCTTAAAAACATGTCCTACATGGGAAGACTCCCAACAGCTATTCTGTCTCATATCGTCTACTAAGAGGTGATCTCTGCTTGACTTACAAAGCCATGTCTGACCCAGCTCTGTTAGAAATGCTATATCTAAAGAAATCCCAATCCCTCCGCACCACATGCTCCAGAGACCTCAACCTCATTACCACAATCAACAGAACATGCTGGAGGGACAGGTTCATAACCCAGAGACTGCCCATGTTCTGGAACAGACTACCCATACATGTCAAGCGGAGCACCTCACTGGCCCTCTTCAAGAAAAATCTTGATGAGTGGATGGAAAGTTCATCATGGGGATTCACTCCAGTGGCTCTACTTGACAGAGGCACTGGGAACTAATGTTGGGTGGTACGATGCCAGGGCACTTCTATGGGCTAGACTTGTAAAGGCTCCAGGGTCATTAGCCTAGTACACGCCTATGAACCTACGAACATCTGCTGAAGACCCTGAACTTTCTTTGTGAGGAAACGTTGAAGTGTTTCCAGTTGCTACAGGTGCCTGTTTATGTACATACCAAAAGAAGCTTTGTACTTTATTATTGGCCTAATGGGGAAGAGTACAGGGGGCTCATAACCTCCTTTGTTCTGGAAGCTATGTTCTTACTTATGAGGTCAGCAACATAGAAGGCCTTCCTTACCACTGTAGAGACATGGTGATCAAAAGGAAGGTTGCTGTCAACCTGTGTGTCCAAATCTCTCCCCACCGATTTAGAGCTTAGGGTGATGTTATTAATATGGTAATCCACAGGGACATTGCCTGTGCCAAAGGAGATGATAATGCATTTTTTGCATTGAGTTTAAGACCATGACTTGGCACCAATCATTGGTTTGTGTAAGTTCTTCTTGTAGAATGTTAACATCATTTGCAGGACTCAACGATTGCTCCCTGTTTGCAGTCATCAGCAAATGTTGTCAGCCAAGGACCTTTTGTTTTTGCCTGTACGTCTGAGAAGTACATTCCAAACAATAGGGGTCCCAGCACTGATCCCTGTGGAACACCACTAGTAAAGGGGCTACTGGTGGAAGTGGAGTCCCCTGTTTTGACTGTATGTCTTCTGTTGGTGAGCCAGTTTGCAGCCCACCTGACAGTATATGGGTTAACCCCCAGCTGGGTGAGTTTTTCAATGATGCTAAAGTGGGGAATTGTATCAAAGGCCTTGACCAAGTCTAGGTAGGTTGTATGCACAGATTTGCCTTTGTCCAAAGCTATGGCGACAGTCTCAAAGAAGTCTACCAGGTTCAACAGGCAGGATCTCCCTTTAACAAAACCAAACTGGGTCAGGTCAAGCATTCAAAGGTCTCCTATATCTCTTTTAATAAGGTCCATGATAATTCTTCTCCATGGCCTTGCAAATAAGGCTGGCTAGGCTAATGGGGCTATAGTTCCCATGGTCGGTGGATACATCCCCCATGTGCAAGGGGATGACGACAGCTGCTTTTCCATTCAGCAGGGACAAAACCAATGCTTAGGTTGTGGTTGAAAAGAGTACCCAATGGTGTTGATAACTCCTGTTTTAAACTATTGAGAATGCAGCCTGGGATGTTATCAGGTCCCATAGAGGCTGTGTTTTTGGCCCTGGAGGGAATGGTTAAGACCTACTCTTTAAAGATACTAGGAAGAAATATTTTGGGGTATATGTAGCGGGGACAGGGGGGAGAAGTTTTCACTGAACCTGTCCACTAGCGGGTTGGCTATTTCCTCTTGTTCTTCTTTATATGTGTTAACATTCACTATCAGTTCAGCACAAATCTGGGCTTTTCCTTTAAGGTTTCGGATGTAGCTAAAGAAGGCCTTATAGTTATCCTTATTTAGGGATGCTAATCTAGATTCATAGTTAGTTTTAAAGGACTTTATAAGTTGTCTTACTTGCTTGTTCAAGCTGAGAAGGGTGTGCTTCTAATTCTGAGGTTGTTCCTTCTTGCTCTTAGACAGCAATTTTGTTTCCCTCTTATTATATAACCTGTTTATCCCGCAGTGGTGGTGCTGTGGTAGCGTTGTCACCTCACAGTAAGACGCTGTCCGGTTCGATTCTCAGCTAGAGCGTCTTCTGCGTGGAGACATGCGTGAATGGGCATACCTTCGTTGAATGTTGTGCGTCAGAGCTGGTAACTCGGCATGTAAAAATCAACTACCAATCATTAGCGGACCGGAGTTCCGTTGTGGCGACCCCTAACCGGGAAAAGCCGAAAGAAACAACATTATATAACCGGTTTATGGTGAATATCTACCAAGCAGGCTTGTTTTTTCTTGAGGATCTTGCTTTGGTCATATCAGGAATGACTGAGTCAATACAATTGTATAGATGTTTTTATAATGCATCAGTGCATATTCCAATATAGGTGCCCTTGCCGTCACTGGTGACAGGAGCTTTGAAGCTATTAACGCCTTCTCATAAGAGCCTGTACTTGTCTTTGGAGAAGTTTTTGAGCCTAATTTCTACTGGGGGGGTGATGCTATCTTTACTTTGACAGAGACTGATTTATGATTAGATTTCAGCAGGGAGGGCCACACACTTGTGGTGGTGGACCATTCTACTATGTTGGTGAGTACCAAATTTAGAATGTTTGGGCCCCCTCATGGGGGTGCCAACTATCTGCTCCAAGGCATTTGAGTTAAAGTTCAAGAACCTTTGGGTGAGTGTGTTTGTATACATATAACTTACCCAATCTATAGACAGGTAGTTAAAGTCACCCATAACCAGGGTATCTGGTTGTATTTTGAGCGACTCAAGTAGATACAAGTAGGCAGTGTGGATATCATGATTCATGGAGGGGGATCTATGGCTGACGATAACTTGGAGAGGAGGCTTTCCTATAGTTATCTGCACACAGAGCAACTCTAGGGAATCATTCTGTTTAACCAATTTGGAGGTGTATTTATCTTTGATGAATACTGATATTCCCCCTCCTTTAGTTTTCACATGTTCATTTTCTGGTCTGAACATATGAAGGCATTATATCCTAGTATGGCCGGAGTGCTCCCTGCGGCCTTGAACCAGGTTTCTGTGAATGCACAGATGTTCACATCTTCCAAGGTGAGGAGTGCTTCCAGTGATTGCAGTTTCAGATTTAGACTCCTAGCGCTTAGCAGCTTAACCTTAAGGTTCTAAACAACAATAAAAATAAAAAAAGTGAGCCACCAAGGCAGTATTTGCGTGAAACACAAGTTTATTTAACATTAAATACTATTAAAGTAAAACCAACTAAGTACTTTCACCAAGAAACAAATTGGCTTCATCTGAGTCATTCAGTTATGATTTAACTTCCTTTATATGCTCTAATTACTTAAGCAATTATTCATGACTTTGCTTGCTTCAATGAAATTACCCTGACTAAACTTAAAGGCATACTTGCCCTGAATATGTAATATACAAAATAACATGTTGTGAACCACAATAGTCAATAAATTCAAGATAAAAATATTAGTGTTGATAATAATAATGAACATAAAAATATAAAACGTTAAAAAAATAAACTTAAAAGTGCAGAACATAATTGGTCTGTTGGTTGCAGTCAAATAAGTGTTTTCACAGTACACTTGAAATTAAACCTCTGTTGCCCTTTGCTTCAAAAAGGGAAATATTGAATAATAGTCATTTAAACTTGGCTTGCAACAAGCATTTAGTCTCAGTTGCCATTTAGTTTCTCTGGCTTCTAATTCTAATTCATCATCCCCACCCCTAGAGTCACTATGTACTTTTATCAATGACAAAGAATAAAAATCTCTTATAGTTGGGACATTCTAGAGTGTGAACATATAAAGTATTGTTCATTTTTTTATTTTTAATGTCTCTAAGGTGCTCCTTAATACGATTCCACGGCCTTCTTTTGGTCTTACCGACGTAGAAACCAGGGCATGATAAGCATGTAGCTAAATAAACCACCATAGTGGTATTACAGTTGCACCTACCCGGTCATCCTATAGTATGTTTAAAACTTCCTATAAAGACATTCGTACCATCCTTTATATTTTTACAGGTCTTGCAAGCACCACATTTGTACATCAAGGACCTGTGCTTGCCTTGTTTTCTGTTGACACTTTCAAGAATATTCTTTATATTACGCCCTCTACTGTACACAACCTTAGGTTTATGCCCAAACTTTTCCTTCATTTCATTGTCAAAATGAGTTTCCCATATATTATTAACACTTGATACCAAGTTTGATGTTTCTTTATTGTACTGTAATACCAAAACACTGGTATCTAGCTTGGCGTGTTGGTTCTATTAGTGTTTAGACCTGCTTTTAAACTAGGCTTAAATGTAGTATTTCTTTTAAGCATAACTTCTCTCTGCACTTTCAGCAAATGACTTAAGGGGTAACCTCTGTTTCAGAACATTCCAATTAATATATAGATCTTGTTTTTGAATACTTCGTTGCTACTAATGAGCCTAGATAACCTAACCATTTGGCCTTTTATTATACCCTTCTTCCGATGGAAGGGATGGCAACTGTTATAGTGCAATAACATATTAGAATATGTTTCCCTTCTGTGGATACTACTGGCCAAGGTGCCCCCAGCAATGTCCTTAGTCAACTCAATATCTAAAAATTCTATCTTATCACGATGCCATTTATATGTGAACTCAAGGAAAGTGGTGGTGCTACTGATGTATTTTACAAGGTCGTTCATCCCATGTTCTTCTCATTGCCATAAAATTAGTATGTCATCCTGAAATCTCACATACAACAATACAATGGCCATGAAGGCAGAAGAAAAAAACATATCTTCTCTCCCATTCTAGGAGAACCAGATTTGCAAAGCTAGGGGCACATTTGGACCCCATAGCTACTCCTGCTTCCTGATGATAGAATTCAACTTCAAAAATCAAAAAATTGTTAGTCAACACCACTTCCATGAATCCAACTAATAAATTGACCTTGGATTGATCTATTGATTTTCTACCCATCAAACCTTCCCTGAAGAAACTTAACCCTTCATTATGGGGGATTACTGAGAACAAGTTAACCACATCCACAGTTAGGAAACCAAAAATCCAAGCTCTCTGTATTTATTTGTCTTAATAATTCCAAATAGTGCCATGAGTCTATGAGTATATGTTGTGCCTCACTTACCACTAAACTTGCCCATTTGTCTATATACGCTGCTATTGGTTCAGTTTTAGAACCTTGGGCTGCTACAATCGGTCTAAAGGGGAGGTTATACCCATTTTATGAATATTTGGTATTCAACATCACAACCACTTTCCTTGAGTTCACATATAAATGGCATTGTGATAAGATAGAATTTTTAGATATTGAGTTGACTAAGGACATTGCTGGAGGCACCTTGGCTAGTAGTATTCACAGAAAGAAAACATATTGTAATATGTTATTGCACTATAACAGTTGCCACCCCTTCCATCAGAGGAAGGGTATAATAAAAGGCCAAATGGTTAGGTTATCTAGGCTCATTAGCAGCAATGAAATATTCAAAAAAGAGATCTATATATTAATTGGAATGTTTCGAAACAGAGCCATTAAGTCTTTTTCTGAAAGTGAAGAGAAGTTATGCTTAAAAGAAATACTACATTTAAGCCGATTTTAAAAGCAGGTCTAAACACTAATAGAACCAACATGCCAAGCTAGACACCAATGTGTTGGTATTACAATACAATAAAGAAACATCAAACTTGGTATCAAGTGTTAATAATATATGGGAAACTCATTTTAACAACGAACTGAAGGAAAAGTTGGGGCATAAACCTAAGGTTGTGTACAGTAGAGGGTGTAATATAAAGAATATTCTTGAAAGTGTCAACAGAAAACAAGGCAAGCACAGGTCCTTAATAAACAAATGTGGTGCTTGCAAGACCTGTAAAATATAAAGGATGGTACGAATGCCTTTATAGGAAGTTTTGAACGTACTATAGGATGCCTGGGTAGGTGCAACTGCAATACCACTATGGTGGTTTATTTAGCTACATGCTTATCATGCCCTGGTTCTACGTAGGTAAGACCAAAAGAAAGCCATGGAATCGTATTACGGAGCACCTTAGAGACATTAAAAATAAAGAAATGAACAATGCTTTGTATGTTCACACTCTAAAATGTCCCAACTATAAGAGATTTTTATTCTTTGTCATTGATGGAGTACAGAGTGACTCTAGGGGTGGGGATGATGAATTAGAATTAGAAGCCAGAGAAACTAAATGGCAACTGAGACTAAATGCTTGTTGCAAGCCAGGTTTAAATGACTATTATTCAATATCTCCCTTTTTGAAGCAAAGGGCAACAGAGGTTTAATTTCAAGTGTACTGTGAAAACACTTATTTGACTGCAACCAACAGACCAATTATGTTTTGCACTTTTAAGTTTATTTTTTAATAATGTTTTATATTTTTATGTTCATTATTAATATCAACACTAATATTTTTAAATTGAATGTATTGAATATTGTGGTTCACAGCATGTTATTTTGTATATTACATATTCAGGGGAAGTATGCCTTTAAGTTTAGTCAGGGTAATTTCATTGAAGCAAGCAAAATCATGAATAATTGCTTAAGAAATTAGAGTATATAAAGGAAGTTACAGCATAAATGAATGACTCTGATGAAGCCAATTCATATTTTTTGGTGAAAGTGCTTAGTTGGTTTTACTTTAACAGTATTTAATGTTAAATAAACGTGTGTTTCACGCAAATACTGCCTTGGTGGCTCCCTTTTTTATTTTTATTATTGTTTACAAGTTTTTGAACCGTTTGGCTTGTTTTTTGGTGTATTTAACCTTAAAGTTGTTTTTTTTAGGATATTTTGTCAAGAATTATGTTTTTCTGACATTGCTTAAAAAATGCATTATGAGGGAGGCAACAGCCTTAGCCAGTAGCCGAAAGCCCAGAGGTGACAGGTGGAGACCATCTCTGGCAAAGCATTGTGGTATATCACCATATCATCCCAAGGTGACAGGTACTGGGAATGAAATCAGAAACTAAGCCAATTGTTCAATTCAATCATTTTTTTGCCTGTATTGAGGAATCATCCTAGGTGAAGGTAGAATGCTGCTTAAGGCTAGCGACATACCCGCCTGGGACACATCATCAGAGATCTCAGTCATGTCTCTCATTATACAGCGATGTACGTCTCAAGTCGTGCACACCGACATGGACTATGACAGAGTCATAACAGAGACTGTTGTTGAGAGACTTGGCACCTGACAGACAGCTGACCATGACCTTTTCCTTATCCAGCCTGGTGAGTGGGACATCTGTGTGTCTCACAATGGAGTCACCTATGAGCAAAACATTTGATTTTTTTGCCTTACGGGCAAACTGGTGTGTGTGTGTGTGTGTGTGTGTGTGTGTGTGTGTGTGTGTGTGTGTGTGTGTGTGTGTGTGTGTGTGTGTTTGTATGTGTATTGTGATTTGCTGGGAATGTATTAAGTGAACGGTGTTTATGTTTGGGAGGTCTCTAGTGTTTAGTTAGGCTTCTAGTGAGAACCTCAGCATATGCAGGTTTATGTGTTGTACGAGTGGATGGTCCAGGAGGTGAAGTGTTTGAGCTGACAACTTGCTTAGTATCTGATATGCTGATTTGTGAGCAAAAGGGCCTAGATTCTTAATATAGATGCATCTCTCACATACTGAATTTGTGTGAATTAGGAGAAGTGGGTTGTCAGTGTACACATGAGGCAATTGCCTCAGGATGCCCATGTCGATCAGGTTTGCTGGAGAATTGGTGGGAAATTTTCCACTCATGATGCTACGTAAAGTACTGTGATAAGTAACAAGGAGGGGACTAGAAGATATGGCTAAGGGACAAGAAAAAGCTCTGAACTCCAAGGGGCTTAAAGGGTAAGACTTATACAGGAACCTCAGGAGCTCAACTGATTGTTTAACCGGGCAGTGAAGCACAGCAGCGAGAAACCTCCGATGGAACACAAGCAGTTGACTAAGGGAAAATTATCTAAGAGCTTGCTTCTATAAATGTCAATGGTATCTGCTACTGGGTGGTAGTGCACAAAGGCATGCAGTGGAGCTCGCCACACAAACCCATGCTAACGCGGCCAACAAGTAGCAACGAAATTAAACTGATTTCAAACACTCTAACCAATAGTAGAACACTAGACTGGGATCAAGGCCAACAATCACCACTCATATAGATCCTTAGCTGTACTCTACTCTCATTAGGGTGTATGGAAGGCCCTCTTTTGTGCAGGAAAGCTGATTAGTGCTCAAAAATTGTAAAAACAGACTGGGTTCAGCAAATCTGAATCAAGTCTACACTAGGCTAAAAGTGCAGGAAACAGCAAAAATACAGTATATTACAGTTTGAAAATAATAGCACACAGTAAAATGGAATCCAAGAAGTGCATATCAAATAAAAATGATACTTATTTTTCAGTAGCAGGCAGTGGATGCGTCAAATAACACAGGAGATTGATTGCTTGTTGTCAACCTCTTTGCAGCTCTGGTAAATGAAAACAAACTGATTTCAAACACTCTAACCAATAGTAGCACACTATCCTGGGCCCTGGGTCAACAATCGCCACTCAGATAGGTCCTTAGCTACACCTTACTCTCACTAGGGTGTGGGGAGAGGCTCTCTTTTGTAGAGAAAAGCTGTATTAGTGCTCAGAAACTGTAAAAACAGACTGGGTTCAGCAAATATGAACCAAGTCTATGCTAAGCTAAAAGTGCAGGAACCAGCAAAAATACAGTAAAATAGAGTTCAAAAATAAAAGCGCACAGTAAAATACAATGCAAGAAGTGCAGATCAAGTAAAAATGATATTCAGTAGCAGGCAGTAAATGCTTCAGATAACACAGGAGACTTAACTGCTTGTTGCTAACCTCTGTGCAACTTTGGTAAACCAACTGGTTTTAAAAAATGCTCATATTGTGGGGACAAGATACTAAATTCAGATGTCTACTGCAAGTGCATATACTGTCTTGGGACAACACATCTTTAGGTGAAGTGTGAGATTTGTTCTGGCTTCAAACACAGTCTTGGTAGAGTGCAGGAACAAATTAGTGCTTAAGGGTTTCTTATCTTCCTCTTCTTCAATGTTTGGAGCTTCCCCCTCCACAAAGAAACTGGCAGACAAATCTCAAGGGGAGAAAAGAGAAAACCCAAAAGAGAAGCCAAGGGAGTCGAGGAAGCATTCCCTTGATTGCTCTCCTCACTTGGCTCCAGTTTTAGCTCCTCTAGTCAAAATATCCAAGTCCTTAGATCCATCCACTCCTTTGGAACCGAAACCTTCTTTGGCGAAGTCTTTTTCCCATAGACAACCTCTGTTCTTCCTGGAGCCATTTCATCAAGACTTCATTCATGGATTTTCTTCCAAGAAACTCCATGTAGGGTTTCTAGACCTCCATCAATCTCCTCAACCTTCAGGTCTACCAGAAGTCTGTCTGGAAAGCACGTAGACAGAATGATGAGAAAATGTCTAAGGACTCAGACTCAGCTGGGAGTACTCCCATCTCTGTCTCTCATTGGATCTGTGAACTTTGGACCAGCTGAAATACCTTTGGTAGCTCCTACTCTGATTTGTCCCTCAGCTTTGGAGGTACCAGATCTGAGAATGCCAAGACTGTCTAGGTTGGATCCAAAGATTTGGCCTTTGTGGATTCCAGTAACTACTCTGATTCAGCCAGTGCTGATCTTGCCAATGCTGGAGGGATTTTGGAGCTGTAGCTCTAGTGCCAAGTCCAGAGGTAGGGGTTCAACTCTGAGGTTGTTGGAGACATCCCTTTTCCTCAGGGTTTTGGCACTACACAGTTTGGGTCTACCTTCTGGGTAAAAGCAGGGTCATGGAAAGACTTGAATTGGCTTCAGCTGCTTCTGGAGCAATCCTGGGCTCGCCGTTGACTTCTTTGAGGCAATGGAGACAGTTCCCCACATAACTGCATATAGGACATCCTCGCACCCCTCAGGTCTTCTCCTCCTCAACTGTCTACCATGGATCCCGAGTCTGTTCATTCTGTTCCATCGGGGCAGTCAGTCAGTTCTAGTCTTGAGACAGTCCTTTTGCAGGACTCTCCACACACTTCTGGGTCCTCCTCAGATCACCCTCCATGAGAAAGGATCCCAGAAGCTGAAGTCCCCTCCGAAATCTTTAACAAAAGACACTAATTTTGATGAAGGGGAGGTGTACCCCCAGATCACCCCTTGAGGATGTCTCATTTGGAGAAATTCTTCAGCTTCTGAGACACAAAGGTGGTTAGTCTTCCAAAGCCCCTTCCCAACAGGAGTTGGTATTTCTTGAGGCATTTGGAACCGGCTCAGTTACATCCTGAGTGGAACCCCTGGTGGACAAAATGGTGGTGTTCATTTCATGCCAGGTTTGGAAGGATCTGGATGACAGAACCCATTCCTAGGAAAACGGACAAGTAACTAGTTGCACCAAAGGACCATGCCCACTAGAGAAGGGGTCCCCCAGTTGATAGTATGATGGTGGCGACAGCCACCAAAAATGAAATTGCTGAGAAAATTCCTTCTGTCCACCCCACAACAGGAAGTCTAGGGCCTTGGACAGATTTGGGATGTGAATTTTTGCTTCAGTGACCTTTGCCCCAATGTCGCTGAATTATCTGGCATGCTTTACAAAGTTCCAGAGGGATTAGACTAAGCAGCTTACCAAATACCTCTCAGGGTCTATGTTAGTGGAGGATAAAAAGACTTTCTTTGCAATTGGCCATCCTTCAGTTCCTATCAAACACCTCCATGCAGCTGATTTCCCATACTACAGAAGGTGTTTGGCAAGCAACACGCATTACCATTAGAAAAAACACCTGCATGCACCTTTGTGACTTTGAGAAGCCCTACAAGACATGTTTATAATCAGTGCACCCTTTGATGGCTCTACCTTGTTTGGACCCAAGGTTAAACAGACTCTCTTGAGGAGTGAATAAGATGGGAAAACCCTATCTGCCATAGGGATACATTTTTCTACCCCTCAGAGGATCTTTACAAGAAACAATAAAGGGTGCAGAAAGGTGTAGTTCTGGAAATCGCAAGAGTTTTCTCAAACCTCTTATGGAGATATATCACCCCCGCGGCAAAGGGGGAAACTTTAATGGTAGACATGACCCAAGTGGCAGAGGGGGCTCCAAAACCAAGGCTTCAGCGATCCTTTTTCTGAGAAGATTTTCCATCTCCTTTGAATGGCTTCCCAACTGCTGCACTCTTGAGGTAGTTAGGGGGTGCTTATCTCTGCGCTCAGAAGCCTGAACATCCATCAACAAAGATATTTTGGTGCAGGGAATAAATACCAGAGGTTATTACATTCCTTTTTCCCTTTCACCCCCATTCATCCAAGAAAAATTCCCAGTGTATCACCCCAACAGGAAACGGAAACAGCTTTAGAGATAGAAAAGCTGCTAAGAAAAACAGTCATCTTAGAGGTCCCACCAGACCAGAGTGGATTCGGAACTTATTTAAAATTATTTTTGGTGCCATAGAAGATGAGGGACCTCAGGCCAATATTGGACCTAAGCCACTTTTAAACCAATATGGTAAACACTTGAAGTCCTGAATAGTCACAGTTCAGTCTATTCTCCCTCTTCTGAGGAAGGATGATTGGGTGTGCTCGAAAGAGCTCCAGGATGCATACTATCACATAAAAAAAGACAGATGATCCAAGAGCTACCTTCGCTTCTGGCTAGGATCCAGTTATTTTTAGTTCAGAGCCTTACCCTTTGGTCTCACCACTGAAAACAGACAGCACAGCTGCATTGTTATGGTTAGTACATAACTTTTGTATTTACCACACTGTAAATTATCAAACACACAGATAGTTGGCATTTTCTAGAAAGAACATGATTTCCATACAATCTACAATACTTCAAAAGTTAAATCTGGTACTTCTAGATTCCAAAAGAAATATGATGCTATATGAATTATCTATTTTGACAGGAAATACAACGGGGGTGTCAACAGTTTGAAGCACCAAAAAGTAACAATGGAATGAAGCAATGTTACCTTATAAACACTTGTACGCAACACATATGTATCTGCTTCATTGTACAGGATGGACAATGGTCCCATGCTAAAAGTGCAAGTATTGCAGTACAGTAAGGTAGCAATAAAGACAAGGGAATGGTTCATATGTTATAAATGCTTAAGTGTAGTCAGAAAAAAGATGAGGTGGTACTAGAAAGAAAGGGTATACAAGCCATAAAAATACTAAAATGTGATGTAATAATATTTGAGTTGTACTCTAAGACACAGCTGGCTGTAATACACACACACACACACACACACACACACACACACACACACACACACACACACACACACACGCACACACACGCACACACACACGCACGCACACACACACACACGCACACACACACACACACGCACACACACACGCACACACACACGCACACACACACGCACACACACACACGCACACACACACACACGCACACACATAACCAACACTCTTTCAATGGAAGAAAAGTACAGTTTTGTACCTACCATAAATGTAGATGTTCGAAGATCCACATTGCTGCAGTCCTAACACTTGGGTAGTCCGCTGTCCCAGTCGGCCCGAATACCAAAGTATAAGGCTGACGTCGGTCAGGGCGCATTTGTCTGACATCAGGACGTCAGGGTACAAATGCGCATGACCGACGTCATATCCTCAGTCTTTTCTTGCCCCAGATGTCAGAAGACCCTAAAAGGCTAAGGCCAAAACCAAAAAACACCAAAACACTCCTGTACCTAATATATGTACAATATATACAAATTTACAAAAAATAGAACCTCACCCACACAACCACCCCTAAACACAGAGGGGAAGGAGGGAGGGAAAATTGGACTGCAGCAATGTGGATCTTCGAACATCTACATTTATGGTAGGTACAAAACTGTACTATGTTCTACATCTCACATTGCTGCAGTCCTAACACTTGGGTAGAATCCCAAAGCAGAGGTAAGGGAGGATGGCTAAACTATAAGGAAGCAGGAGCTGCCAAAATGCCCTGCAACACAGCAGTGGCAAAACCAGCCCTGGACTTAGAATAGAGAGGAAGGTGGTAATGCTTGGAGAAAGTATGCACTGAACTCCAAGTAGCTGCCTCCAAAATATCCTTAGTTGCCACCCCCCTTAGAAATGCTGTTGAAGTGGCAGTAGCCCTAGTGGAATGAGGCCTAATCCCAGCTGGAATCTCCTTGCCATGATGGGAGTAACAGAATGCAATGCAAAACCCAATCCACTTAGATATAGTTTGTTTTGACACAGGCTTGCCCTGGGAACTCAAAGCAAAAGAAACAAACAACTGCTGAGACTCCTAAAATCCCTAGTCCTGCTTAAATAATAACGCAACTGTCTGTGTACATCTAAGGTGTGCAAAATCTTTTCCCCTATTTTGGGGATCTGCATAAAAGTAGGCAAATGAATAGTTTGGTTTAAAGCCACACTAGAAACCACCTTAGGCATAAATGAAGGATTAGTACGTAATGATACCCTATCCTTATGAAAAATCAAAAGGCTCAACCGCCATAAGGGCCTGCAATTCAGAAACCCTTCTTGCAGAAGTAATGGCCAACAAAAAAGCAGTCTTCCATGACAAGTATTTCAACTCAGCAGTAGCCGCAGGCTCAAAAGGTTGTAGAGTAAGTTTCTCCAACACAAAATTGAGGTCCCAAGCAGGAGTAGGAGCTCTACGTGGGGGTCTTATATTCTTTGCCCCTCTAAGAAATTGCTTGAACAAAGGATGAGAAAACAAAGGTGGGTCACAATCATAGTGAGCTGAAATTGCTGCAGCATGAATCTTAATGGAAGAGAAAGACAAACCCTTGTCCAATAGCTCAGTAAGATATTGAAGAGCCACACTCAAATTAGGCTCAGAAACATCCAAATCCTTTGCTGCACTCCAAAATAAAAATCTCTTCCATTTTTCTGCATACATTTTACGTGTACTAGGTCTTCTGGCTTCCATAATCACATTCAAAACTTGTTGAGGAAGTTGAGACCTGCTGTGGTTCAAAACAGAATATGCCAGGCTGTTAGATGAAGAGAGTGAAGCTTGACATTGAGTAGATGACCGTCCCTCTGAGACAAAAGGTGTGGAATTAAAGGTAAAGGTCATGGAGGCTTTCTTACCAGATTCCTCAGTAATGGGTACCAGTGTTGTCGAGGCCAATCTAGAGCTATCAAAATCATCCTTGGCTTGTCTTGTCTGACCTTTAGGAGTACCTTTGGGAGGAGAGGCAGAGGTGGAAAGGCATACACATGAAGATTTTCCCAACTGAACGAAAGAGCATCCACTTTCCAAGCTGTGTGATGAAACCTTTTCGTGCAAAACTTTGGCAGCTGGTGGTTTAGTGGAGAAGCGAACAGATCTATGTCTGGAGTTCCCCATGACACTGTCAATTTTTGAAATACATGAAGATCCAGTTTCCACTCGTGGGGATCCATGATTTGCCTGCTTAACACATCTGCTAAGGAGTTCTGTGCTCCTGGCAGAAACCTTGCCTGAAGAGTAAGCTGCAAGCTGAGCGCAGTCTCCCACAAAATCATTGCTTGCCTGCATAGAGGATAAGAATGTGTTCCCCCTTGCTTGTTGATATACCACATGACAGTTGTGTTGTCTGTTAGAATCAACACCTGCCCTGGAAGAAGTAACTCCTTGAAAGCCATCAATGCAAACTGGACTGCTAACATCTCCTTCATGTTGATATGTAGATGCTGTAGTCTGGCAGGCCACTTGTCTTGTATCCACTTTCCATTCAGATGAGCTCCCCAAGCTATGTCTGAGGCATCTGTCGTCAGAATCTGACTCGCCTCTGGCCGGGTCACAGAGAGTCCCTTGTTTAGGTGACATTCCTGAGCCCACCACAAAAATTCCTTTTGAATGCAAGGTATTATTTGAATGACAGTGTCCAGATCCTGGCAGTGCTGTGTCCATACATTTTTGAGATACCATTGTAGCTTCCTCATATGCAGTTTGGCATTGGGAAGCACCAGAATACAAGATGCCATGAACCCTAATGCTTGAAGGACTGTCCTTGCAGTCAGCACGGACTGATGAGATAATTGATGGAGGTAAAGGGATAGACTCTTTTGTTTGTCCGGGGTTAAAAAGGCCATCTGGGCTGCTGTATTCAGTCTCACACCCAGAAAGCACATGTCTTGAGAGGGTACTAGACTGGACTTTATTTCGTTCACAGAATACCCCAGGCATCTTAGCACTGCTATCACATATTCCAGATGCTGAAGAAGCTCGTCCTTTTCTTGAGCCAGAATCAGACAGTCGTCCAAGTAAGGATAGATTTGTATTCCTTTTAGCCTGAAAAAGCTACAACTGGAGCCAGAACTTTTGTGAATACTCTGGGCGCAGTAGATAAGCCAAAGGGCAATGCAGAGAACTGATAATGTGAATTTCCAGCTCGGAAACGCAGATACTTCCTGCAACTGAGTCTGATAGGCACATGAAGGTAAGCCTCCTTGAGATCTAAAGTTACCATCCAGTGATCTTTGCCCAGCAGAGGTAAAAGCTATTGTAACGTCAACATTTTGAACTTGGGAATGTCCAAATAAGTGTTGAGGATAGACAAATCCAAAATTGGTCTCCACGTGTTCCCCTTTTTTGGTACTAGGAATAGGCGAGAATAAAATCCTAGGCCCCTTTCTGGCACAGGAACCGGCTGAATGGCCCCTATCTGGAGCAACAGAGAAATTTGCTTGTGAGCCTCTTTTCTTTGTATAGGAGGAATGTCTGGCATGCCTTTGAAAGGAGGCAAGGTATGGAAATAAAACCTGTAACCGTGGTGAACGATATCCAATACCCATCTGTCTTGGGTAATAACACTCCAATTTTCTTTGAAAAGTGCCAGCCTTCCTCCCAAAGGTGCTGCCAGACGAGAAGGCTCTGGCAGCTGAAAAGGCAAGTCATTGGGTCTGCTTACGAAGGGACTGACCCCTGCCCTCACCAGAAGACTGGGCAGGCGAACTGCCTGTTCTAGGCCTAAAAGAACCTTGAGCTCTGCCCCTACCACGTCTAGATCTACCCCTAGACTGAGAATCATAAGAAGGATAAGTCCACCCCTTAGTAGGCCAATTTCTACTAAACTTTGGAGGCTGAACCTGCAAAAAATCTTTAACAGTCTGCATAGACTTAGCCTTGTCCTCCATTTTCTTTAAAACTGCTTCCACAGGCGCACCAAACAACACATCAGATTGTAAAGGAGCATCTAAAATCCTTGTCTTTACATGTTCAGCTAAATTCTGATCCCTCAGCCAGGCGTGCCTGCGAAGAACAGAACCAGTGGCTGCCACCCTCGAAGAGGCCTGTACAGCATCAAAACCACATTGCAAGGAATGCTTACCCACCTGTTCAGAAACATGAACCAAATCCTGCAACTCTTTACACTCAATACCTTCCGCCAGAGCATCTACCTTAGACTTCAATTGTGAAAGGAGATAATTTTGGTATTTCAACATGTGAAACTGGCAATTCAAAGCCCTCATGGCTAAAGTGGAAGAAGTATACACCTTTTTCCCCCATCTATCCAAAGCCCTTGCCTCTTTATCAGAAGGAACAGGATTTTTAACAACAGAAGCCTTAACACCTTTAGGGCCCTGAGAAACAGTTTCTGGGTCTGCCCTAGGACTCTTAAAAAGATACTTATGAGCTTCAGGCACCCTATAATACCTGTCCGGTTTAACTGGGGCAGGAGGCAAAGAATCAGGGTTCAGGGAAGCCTCAGCAAAACATCCTCTACCACATCCAGAACAGGAGGTATAGCTAAAGGCCTATGCTGGGGTAGAAACAAAAATTCCCTAAGCCTTTTCCTAGAATCAGAGAAATCTTGACCTTCCCATTTAAAATGCTCCCTCATGGAATGAAGAGTCTCTGAAAAGAAAAATCCTCAGGAGGAGAAGCAAGGTGTAGAGTCATCTACATCAGAATCAGAATAAGGAGGATACTCCTGCAAGTCTTCAGCCAAGACTCAGAAGCCTCGAACACTGCTCAAAACTCTCAAACTCAGGTTCCACCCTAGGCCTCTTATCAGGGGGGGGTAAAGAACCTCTAATCATAGTAATCAAATCTTCTGCCATTTTAAGCATATGTTTCTTAGGCAGAGACCCTGAAGAACTAGGGGAGACTGAAGTTAACCCTGGCCGGCCTCTAGAAGGAGCCTTGGAAACAGAAGGGGAGGGCCTAACCACCTTAGGAAGGGAAGGGAGAACAGCTACCTGAGAAGCCCCTTCAGCCTGGCCTACCTCCTGAGAGGACACATCTTGTAACAGTAAAGTCTCTCCCTGAGAATCCAAAGGAACTTCTGGTAGAACCACCGGCTCCACCGAGCCCTCTAAAGAACCGACGTCCGGGACAGACGGTTCTTCCACCCTAGGCTTCGCTGCTTTGTCTTTGCGCTTTTAGGCAAGCGGCGTCGGAGCATCCGACGGCATGTTGTAATTACAACGCTTCCCAAAAACTAACCTAGCACAATCTAATCTTCTCTTAATAGTGCGTTTGTTAAATCTAGCACAAGAGCGACAGCCAACAACGTCGTGTTCAGGCCCTAAGCAAGGTATACACAATGTATGGTAATCTCTATGAGGTATCTGTTTCCCACAAGAAATACAGTTATTCACTTTTTCTGACATCCGGTTAAATACTGAGGCAAGAAAAAACAAAAATATTCCCCAACGGGGTACTTAGCCAACTTTGATTCGGTCTGAAACTCCGACTTCAGAAAATTTCAGAACGCCAACCTGCACTCGCAATACTGCTTCTGCATCGGACCATGCGGCAAAAAAGACTGAGGATATGACGTCGGTCATGCGCATTTGTACCCTGACGTCCTGATGTCAGACAAATGCGCCTTGACCGACGTCAGCCTTATACTTTGGTATTCGGGCCGACTGGGACAGCGGACTACCCAAGTGTTAGGACTGCAGCAATGTGAGATGAAGAACATCTTCTCAACCTTGGGAAAACAAACCCAGGGACTGCAATGTATCACATAAATGGTGATCGAACCAAGGAGGATAATGTTTTAAGAAGTTACGGCAGGCATACAGTATCTGGCATTGCCTTTCAAATGAAGTTTTAACGTAATAAAAGTATGTTTTTTTTCTGTAAAAACATCTTGTAACTGTCCAGACACAGTCACTTAAATAATACTATTTCCTAGTTTCGGGATCTCCTAACCAGATGGGCATGCAGCAGTCCTACTATCCGTATTGTGTTTTAGTGTTTCTCATACTTTGTTTATCTGGCAAAATTAAGATATTTATTTAAATGGAATTAATTCAAATTAATTTAATACTGCTGTGACTAAGTGTAATTTCATTATTATTAGCTGTCCATCCATTACCAGCCTCTACTGCCTAACTGTGTGCCTCTGAGCAAGTTACTTAACCAGACACCGCTCCTGGGCCAAGTCTGAAAATCGTCTATCGACATCAATGCTCTACCCCAGAAAACAAATACAAAAAAATAAATACTGTTAGATTCTATATTTTAATTAGCTTTTACTGGTAAAATAAATAAATAAAATCTGAGCTTTTGTGGGGGATGGAGACTTCATAAACAGTAGAAAAGGTCCATATATCAATTTAGGGACATGCAACTTTATTAAGGCTTTGCCATTTATTGTGGGTTGGTAAACACCCTTAACCCACACCTGGAAGGAATGCAAATCAGGAGAACTAAAAGCTGCATGCATCATTCTAGTGTGATGCTAAGCTCCGCTGTATCAGATTCTGGAGCGAACTCCTGCACGGAAGAGGAGGAACCTCTTTTCGAGATATCCAAGAATATGCTTAGCCTTCCTCCGGTTATTTTAGGGATGGACACTGGAATATCTTGCCTTGGAGTTTTTTTTTTTTTTTTTGACAGATCTTTGAAAACATCCAGTGGTAGCAGCTCGCCCAGAGCTGGTTTCCTAATAAAGAGATGTGCTAGCTTCTTCTGAAAAAGGGGAGGAACTAACTCACTCAGCAGCTGTTGCTTTCTAACTGTGGTATAAAAAGCTATGCATATAAGCAGTACCCCATTTAACACAGGCAAGTTTGATATGGATAATATGGGTCAGATCTTTTTTTCAAGGAGATATGATATTGCCTTGGGAACTAGTGGTTTTAGGTTTTCCTAACCTGTGCATTCTGAGCCATTTTGTTAAAAATACAAGAGTAAAGTACTGGTTCTGGAAATAGATATTCCTCCCAAAACAGACCCAGAAACAGAAATTCTTAACAATATGGGAATTTGTTAAACACTGTGAACTGACACCTAACCTGTACTGGAAAGAAATATTCTGAAATAGATTAGCAATTAACAAAGCACTCCTGAAAGCACTCCCCTTGGAGTTTCACTGATTCTAACATTCATTTACCAAAACAATTACAATCTGAGTTCTAAAAGGAGACATACAGGTGCACCTGACTTCAAATTCAAAATCTCAGTATAGTGCAGATACTTGCAGTAAGAAGGGAGCAAACAGTTAAAGGCAGGGTTTACCTTTGGCAGATAACCAATTAATTTAGTAGCATGTTCTTTCAACAGTTTCTGGCGCTCTTCCTCAACAATTGCACGATGAAGTGCTTGCTTTCTTTCTTCTTCTTTCCGTTCCTCATATTCACGTTCCTTAAAATAAAAGGTGAAAACCATTAGCATCTAATAAAGAGCACTGCCATTAGATGATGTATACAGAATAAAACAGCTGTCGCAAGCTAAGCAATACATGTCAGAAATAAATAAATCCAAGGATCTTGTCTTTTTTCCTCCCTAGTGTACATTTAAATTCAGTTACTATCTTAAGCTATGAAAACTATATTACTGAACTAGTGGGATTTCCTAATTTATGTTCTACCGTCAGCAGCTTTTAAAGTCTTTGGCTGTAGTTCTCTGTTTGTGGCTCTCAAAAAGAATCTGCTTTCTGCAATTTAGCTACACGGTCTTTATACTCATAACAGAACTTTAAGATAATGCCTAAAAGTGAAACTGTAACATCTTTAGGCTTAAAAATATGAAACCTAGTTCACCAATATAATCATGTCCAAAGGGATCAATATCTTTTATATATGTGTAAGTTTACTCATTGTGTAAAACTACTTCTGAAAGCAGAATTTTCATGTAGTTGATAATAACTAATCCCAGAAATTACTAGCTCTGTGTTCTTCAGATAGCAAAAAGAGCTTGTCAAATACATATCCTGCTTGTAGGCAAATGGAAAAGAAGCATTATATTGTACACATTAAAAATATGACGAAAGAAAGAAAGAAGACTTTTGGTTGTAAGGCCTGGAGATTCCTCAAAACAGGTTGTGTGAGGTGAGAAAGGCTAGAAAGTGAAACATGCTGAAAGGCCTCTTGGAAAAATAAAGATTACAATAATGGCAATGTACTCGTATGATGTTGTAATTTTCATTCATACCTCAACTGATGGGTCTCAGAGCTGTCCTTGGATCAGGCTCGGCTACATTTACTAGACTCTAGAATCCAACTCTCGAGCTCCTCCTTTTACTCATAATGTCCCAGTAACTGTGCAATACCTCAGATATCATTTGCCGCCTTATCACCACAGACACATATCCTTCTTGTTGAGCTTTGGGACTAGTTTTTTGCAGTGTGTAACTTCTTTTCTAATTTTTTTTTTTTTTTTACAGTTTCATCTTTCTTCATCACCTCTTCCTCCCTTACTGTAATTTTTTTTTGAGTTTCTATCTCATCAGGTATAACTTTTATCTCTCCTCTTCTTCTACCCGCAGTAGTTCTCCATATCATTGTTAGTACTTTCTCACTTTGCTTTCATCTGTTTCTTCCTGCCTTTCAGAGAGTAATCCTTTTTTATTACTATGGCTGACAAACCTACTGGGTTTAAGAAATGCACTTCCTGTGGGCATAAGATCTCCAATTGTGATGCCCAAAGGGAGTGTATTTATTGTCTGGCTGCTGCCCACGTTGACATTGAGTGCACAATTTGTGCTGGTTTCAACACCAGGACCCTTGTTGACAGGCGTAACAAACTGGTCCTAAAGGGCCTGTTACCTTCTTTTTCTTCCTCTCTCTCAGTTCCTGCTTCTGGGGCTCAAACCACCACAAAAATTCTAAGTCCTCTTTGGAGCCAAAAAAATCCAGGAAGTGGTCTCCCACCAGCTATCCTGAATCAGCTCCAATTTCAAAGTCTCATGTCAAATTACAGAAAAAGTCAGATCTGATACATACCAAGTCCAATGTCTCAGAAGACCCAGTCCCCCACATTCTCTCCAGAGTCTATCTCCCCTCTGCTCCCACTTCCTTCCTCCAAGAGACCCCGAGGAGAGAGTCCCTGCCCCAGTCTACTACTTCTTTCATCAGGTCCTCCAGCAGCCTTTCTGAAGCCAATGTGGAAAGGATGAAGAGGAAGTTCCTCAGAGCTTAGATTCAGATGGGGTTATCCTGGCTCTGTCTCCCGTCAGATCCACGAGACTCCCTTCTCTTTCCCACACTGTGATTTCTCCTTCTCTACTCCAACTCAAGGTTTTGGAAACCTTGGATCCGAGAACCCAGACAGTGTCTGCGTCAGATCTGAAGACAATTAGGTCTTCGACACTGACTGCCCTGACTCATCCAGCGATGATCCCCTTGGAACAGGACAAGTCTTGGAGCTGAGGTGTCCGCACCAACTCCGAGGGGCTTGGTTTGACTCTGTGGTTGTCGGAGCTGTCCCTGCCCCTTGGGCTTTGGCATTGGGCAGCTGGTGTCTGACTCCCCTCTTGAGACAGGGATATGGGCAAGGTCAGGGCATGGTGGCACCAGGGGCTTCAGCTCTGGTGCGGGCAGCTGCAGCTTTTCCTGGGCATTCTACCTTTGCAGTGGTGGACAGGGTCTTCTGTCGTCCAAGAGACATGACTTCTTCTTCGGATCCTACAGCCCTGCCACCATCAAGGTTCTACCATTGATCCTCACAGACCTATCCCACAGGGACAACCAGCGCAATCAAGCATCCAGAAAATCCCTCTCAAGGACTTTCCCATCTCTTCGGATACCTCCCTAGACCATCCCACTGAGGAGGTTCCCTGGAAGAGAATGTGCAAGAGGAGGTACGTAGGTTCCCATCAGGAGTCACTCACCAAAGACATTGACTTCAGTGAAGGGGGGGAGTCCCCAAAGTCTCCACTAGATGATGTGTCCTTTGGAGAAATCTTAGAAATCCTCAGGCAGAAAGGTGGATGGTCCTCTGATCCCCCTTCCCAGGAGGAGTCAGTGCTCTTGGAAGCTTTTAGGTTTGGCCCATCTAAGTCTTGGATGACTTCCCTGGCTGATGAGCTTACAGATCTACTCTCATGCTGGAAGTGGAAGGAACTGGATACTGTAGAACCCATTCCCTGCTGTCCTGATAAGTTTCTTGCCAGTCCTAAGTACAGACCCCACTGGAGCAAGGGGGTCCCCGTTGATGCCATGGTTGTAGTGGCAGTCACCAAAAAAGAGCTGACAGAGCAGAGCTCCTTTGTCCATCACCCTAATAGGGAGTCCAGGGTGTTGGACAGATTTGGAAAGTACATTTATGCCTCAGCGACCTTTGCCTTATGGTCAATGAATGATTAGGCACATTTCACCAGGCTGCAGAGGAATTTGACTAAAAAACTTTACAAATCCCCTTCTGAGTCCATGTCTGTAGAGGGGTCTATATTAGTTAATCGAAACTTTAGGTAACTGAATACCTAAAGCTCAACACCTAAACAGTGAAAGCTGTAAACATCAAACAGCCACTTCCCGCAATTGTTTTCGTAGGGAAAAAATGTGTTTGTCCGTTATCGGGAATCTTCCCTTTTCTCCACTGTAGAGCGATCTTGCAGTCTATATATTTAGTTGGGGGGGCAAAGCCATAAGGAGACATGCCTGGATGAGTTTGTGCGACTTTGCGGTGCCCTTCAAGTCTGCATTCAATAATGTTATTTTACATGGATTGTCCTTGTTTGGTGCCACTGTTAAGGAAACACTTTCCCAGAGTGAGCAGGATGGAAAGACCTTGTCTACCATGGGGATCCATTTTTTCTGCACCTCAGAGATCCTTTAACAGAAATCAGCAAGGAGAGAGACAAAAATGTAATTCCATAAGTCCCAGGATCCTTTCAAAGACTCACAAGGGGATACCTCCCCAGAGGTGGGGGGGTTCTAATGGAAGGTATTGCTCTCACAGCAGAGGAGGCCAGCAAAACAGAGGTTTGAGAGATACCTTTTTCAGTTAAACCCTTTCAGTGCTTCTGAATGGTTCCCAATTGCTCACCTCTGGAGGCAGTCAGGGGGTGTTTGTCTCTGCATCCAGACACCTGGGCATCAATCACAAAAGATACTTGGGTGTAGAAAATCATATCCATATAAATCAGTCCATTAAAAAAAAAAAAAAAAAACACCAAAAACTCATCCTCCTTTACCGTAATAATAAATTTCTTTCTCCCTCCTCCAAGTCCTCCTTAGCCTCATCCCTACCCTATCTCCTTTACACAGCTCCAGTCCTTACCAACCTTCAGTCTACTCTGCTCTGCAAACTACAGCAAACCTACAACAAAATAGCCAAATGTGCTTCTAATATCCCTTATAAAACCCACCACTGCCTTGCTCTTAAAATCTCTGAAATGGCCTGAATTCCCTAAACAACTACTCCTTACACAACTTCATATAACACACTCTATTATCTATAACTCCACTTCTTGTCCTTCCATCTCCAATATTGTATCACTTTATAACCCCCAACGCCAGCTTAGTACTTCTGACAAACATCTGAACATCTATAAACCTACAAAAAACATTTGGAAGTCGCTATACAAATAGTCGAGTTACACTCCACTGGAACCCCCTCCCTCTTAATATCAGAAATATCCCATCTAAGGCCCAATTCAAAAATGAACTTAAACACTATCTACAAAATACCTGTTCCTGCCCTTGTCTAGCTCATAACTGATTCCCTTACTCCCTCCTCCTCAAACTACTTTTTCTCTCATTATTTCCTCACTCTCCTCTACCCTCTCTCCACTTAGTTGTGCCATTACTACTATAAAACTACTCCCACTTCTTGTATACAGTTTTCACCCATATTATCCTTGTTTGTTTACTTTACTGACATATTTAGAAACCTTTATTAATCACAGTAATCTTACTTAATTATCTCTGTGTTGTTTAAAGGATTTTGTTTTATGTTTGTTTTATGACTTCTGAAATCTAAACTGTTTTCTCAACTGACTAATTGTAATCTGCAGCTTTTCTCCTCAGGTCTCCACTGAAAATGGTCCTTGGCTCAGTTGGACCAACCCAGTTAACAAATGACAACAAGTAAATAAATAAAATAAATAAATAAATAAATAAATAAATAACATAACATAACATAACTAAAAAAAATAAATAAATATCCAGCGGTTATTTTATACCATTTTCACAAACTGCCCCAAACAAAAGGAAAAGGGTCCCTGACATTTCACCCAGTCAGAGGGAAACAGTAGCTGTAGAAATTTGAAAGTTGCTAGACAAAAGAGTCATCCAGGAGGTCCCACCAGACCAGAAAGGATTCAGAACCTACTCAAGATTCTTTTTAATGCCAAAGAAAATGGGACCAGAGACCAAATCTAGAGCCCAGCAGACTGAATCAGTTTGTAAAGAACTCAAATTTCCGAATGGTCATGGTTCAGTCCACTCTGCCATTTCTGGGAAAGGACGATTGGATGTGCTCCGTCAATCTTCAGGACATGTGCTATCATATCAAAGTGAACAGATGCTCTCAAAGATATCTGTGCTTCTGGCTGGAGGCCATTCACCATCAGTACAGAGCATTGTCCTTTGGTCTCACCACAGCCCCCAGGGTGTTTACAAAATGTATGGCAATGGTAGTAGCTCACTTGAGACTGCTAGGATTCCGAGTGTTTAACTTTTGCAAATCACATGTTCAACCTGTTCAGAGCCTGGAATGCATAGGTGTTCATTTGGACAGTTAGTCAGATAGTGTCCCTTCTACCGAATAGAGTACAGATCATCAAGTGTCAAGTAAAACAAGTTGTCTCACACCATTCTCCTCCAGCCAGGCTGATTCTTCAGACTTTAAGGTCGATGGCAGCAGCCATAACCTTGGTTTCCATGGCTTGCTTTTATATGCACATTCTTCAATGGACTCCAGCTACTCAGTGGTCAATTTTTCACCATCCTTTGTCTTCATCAGTCAAACTCACACAAGTATGCAAAGACCACCTGTGTTGCTAGATTCAGTCAGACAAAGTTTCTTGAGGCCGTCCTCTTGTCTTTTCACCCCCAGTATCCACAGTAACCATGGGTATTTCTTGAGAAGGACAGAAAAAGTTACGTGATCTGCAGAAGAGACGAATTCATACATCAATGTCCTGGAGATGAGAGCAGTCTTTCTAGCATTGCAGGCTTTCCAGGATGCCCTTCCTGTTGGGACGATTTTGATTCAAACAACAAGTCTGTGGATTGGTACATCATCAAATGGGGTGGAACCTGATCTTATCCCCTTTGCTGAGAGGCAATGAGAGTGTGTCAGTGGACGATCTCTTCCAACTGCCTTCCTATGGCAAAACACATCCCTGGGAAATCCAATGCATTGGTGGACAAACTCAATAGGTCCATTCTGATGTCTCACAAGTGTTCTCTGGGGCCAACCTTGCTGAGATCTGTTTGCCTCTCTCCAAAACAAGTGCAGCAGTTTCTTTGCCCTGATTCCCCCTCCACAGGAATCATTGAGAGATGCTCTAGTCCACATTTGGACCTCCAGTCCCCTTTACACTTATCCCCAGATACCTCTATTTCCCAAATTCTTACTTAAGGCACTTTGGATGAAGTGCATGGTTATAAATCATTGCCCCTTTTTGGCCTTGTCAAGTGTGGCTCCCTTTCCTTTGGTCTCAACTATGCTACTCACCCTGGCTACTGGACCCCAGTCCAGACCTTCGCTCTTATTCCATGAGGATAGCTCACCCGAACATTACAGGCCTCAAGTTAACTGTATGGTTTCTACAATTCCATTGATAATTAGACAGCCCATGTTTTCCTCCGATATTTATTACAATCATCCCAGAAGGTCTCTACCAGGAAGATCTACAAGAGTAAATGGAAGGGATTCTCCATTTGGGCTCTCCAGAGGGAATTAGACTCTTTCACCTATTTCAGCTGTCCTGGAGTTTTTAGCATCTATTTTTCAAGCAGCGTCTAGTTTCTCTACTATCAAGGTGCAATTGTCAGCAATATCCAATTTCCATTCAGTTGAAATTGCTTCCTCTTTAGCTTCAATTGTGCAAGGCTTTCCTTAAACGTACCTTGTTTCTTAGGCCCCCAGTGAAGGACCCCACCCCATCCTGGGATTTAACGGTTTTACTGCAAGGTCAGAGTCCTTTTGAGCCATTGGCTAGATCTGACCTAAAAATTGTATCTTAAAAAACTGCTTTTCTAGTAGCTATTACATCTGCAAGAAGAGTATCTGAGCTCTAGAGCTATAGAGTGGGGTCCTTAGCCAGGGTCTCAAGCCAGCCCATGTTTGCACGGGTTTGCACTTGTTTTAGCTAGTCGGATCCTGTTTGGGCATCCTGCAGACTACCACAGCATCAGAAACGAGAAGGAGAGACTTTTTGCTGATTTAAGTACTTTTTTGGCTTTCTCCTAGCTGTGTTTGCTTAATCGCACTTTAAATAGCCGTTTTACTGTTGTATTCTGCTGCATTTTAATTCAAAATTGTTTTTACTGTGTGTGCACTTGTTTTTGCTAAATTTAAACTGCATTTGATTCTGTAGGCATCCCACTCTAGTGCGACTGCCATTTCTGTGCATTGCTACTGTTTAAACTGCTTTTTACTGCCTAAATCTAAAAATAAAAAACAAAAAACAAATAAATATTTTCTGTACTGCTGTTTTCCCACCCTTTCCTATACTAGAATAGTCCGGATCCCAGATCTGCTGGTTTCAGGACTTTAGTGTATTTTCTGAGTGGTCCAGACCTTGTTGTGCCAGTGGGAAGGGTAAGCACTAGAGCAGCCTATCTGCCACAAGAGGATTGTCTCCAGCTCTGAAAGGTTACCTTATTGGCCGTTTTGGGCTAATTTCAATCCCTTTCAAGTTTCTGAGTTAAAAACCCGTGTTTGTGTGGGTTTGTGCTTGTTTTAGATTGACGGATCCTGTTTGGGCATCCTGCAGACTACCACAGCATCAGAAATGAGAAGGAGAAACTTTTTGCTGATTTAAGTACTTTTTTGGCTTTCTCCTAGCTGTGTTTGCTTAATCGTACTTTAAATATCCATTTTACTGTTGTTTTCTGCTGCATTTTAATTTAAAATTGTTTTTACTGTGTGTGTACTTGTTTTTGCTTAAACGTTATAAAACTGAAACTCCATTTGATTCTGTAGGCATCCCACTCAAGTGTGACTGCCTTTTCTGTGCATTGCTACTGTTTAGACTGCTTTTTACTGCCTAAATCTCAAAAAAAAAAAAAAAAAAAAATATATATATATATATATATATATATATATTGTACTTCTGTTTTCCCACCCTTTCCTATACTAGAATAGTCCAGATCCCATATTTGCTGGTTTCAGGACTTTAGTGCATTTTCCGAGTGGTCCAGACCTTGATGTGCCAGTGGGAGATCTTTCTGCTTAGCATTGAGAGGGGTAAGCCCTAGAGCAGCCTATCTGCCACAAGAGGATTGTCTCTGGCTCTGAAAAGATGCCTTATTGGCTGTTTTGGGCTAATTTCAATCCCTTTCAAGTTTGAGTTAAAAAGCTGTGTTTTAGCAGGTTTGCGCATTGCACACTGCTGCAACCTGTCTTCTCTTCAAAATTTCCCTTAGCACCAGTTGCTTTCTCAAGTAGCAGCACTAAAACCTGAATCCCTGTGACTAACACTTGCCCGGAACTGGCTGGAAAGCACTAGTAAGCCTTAACTGATAAAGCACTCATCTCTCCTTGTTAATAAGGAGAAAATTAATCGTAGGCACTACATAGCCTATAATTAATAAGTGCGCTACCAAGGAAAGGGGAAAAACAGCCCTAGCACAACATAAAACAGACATGTCCATGAGTCAGCTTCTGGTGATTTCTCCTGTCCACCTGGTGAATCTGGGCATACTGGTGCAATATAGCAATTGCCTCATGTACACAGACAACCCTCTCCTCCTACCACCCAACACTACAACATGCGAGAGATGCACTTACATAGCCAAACTGGAAGCAAAGCTCTCTCCAGCCAAGCTTGTGCTAGACAGTCAGGAGGAGAAGGTAAACACCTGCACCACACCGCAAGAAACACATAGCCCCTCAAAACCCACACCATCAACCCCCACACATAGCAACACCAAACCCACATACGCGGTGGCCCTCAACATTAACCTGCTTAAGAAACGAGGACCACCAAAGCTGAAACGCAATCTAACACCAATCACAACCAAAGAGACACATAGCCCACAACACCAGTGTGCCAACCAACAGCAGCCCCTAAGGCAAGACAACGTACCCAACACTTTAGTCATAGGTGACTCCATAGTCAGGCACACTGATGTCCCACTAACCAGGCTGAACAAGGAGAAAGTTACAGTCACAGCTGTCTGTCGGGTGCCAGGATCTGACACATAACGCATGCACTCAAGTCACTCCACCATTAGTACAAATATTTCTCTGTCATTGTCCATGTTGGAGTGAATGACTTGAGATGCACCTCCCTGGACTACATGAAAAGAGACAAGGAAAAGCTCTTGGATTATGTTTCCCAGGCAGGTATGAGTAGCATCTTGCCTTCACCCAGAATGATACCACAGTATAAGGACAAAATGATTGACTTCAACAATTGGCTAAATTTCTGGTGTCATTCAAATGGGATCCAGTATTTGTCTGCCTGGGATGACATGATCGACAAACCACGATGTTTTGCCAGAGATGGTCTGCACCTGTCACCCTTGGGATTCAGGATACTGGCTAAGGCTCCTGCCACCCCTATAGTGCCTTTTTAGGCAAGGCTCAAAGGGCAAAACTCCCAACATAACAGAAACAAACATGCAAAATCTGAAGGTAATGCTACTCAATGCCAGAAGTCTAAACCTCAAAATGCACTCTCTCGAGGCGCTCCTAATAATGGAGAACATTGATGTCTGTGCAGTAACTGAGACCTGGTTCAAGGCTCCAGAGAGCACACTGGCAATACCAGGCTACAATTCTTACCACACCTTTCAGCCACCAAATCCGGACCGAAATACTAAAGGTGGAGGAGTGTCCATATTCATCAATATGGACTGAAAATCTTCCACACAGAGAAGTTTCTTACACTGTTTTGTTTTTGGACCCACTACACTTGTTTAGTAGGTTGTTTTGAGACTTTGGGGATACCAAGGAGATTACTTGTTTTTTATTCATCAAGGATACTCACACCTGAAGGCTAGTTGCCAAACACGATGCATCTGAAATTCTCCAGGTGCAACTAACACTAGGTAAGACTGCAATCCAAGTTGTAGCTTGCTACAGATCTCCCCGCCATGCCCCAAGATTCTCACCACACCTTTCTAAACATGCTGGAAAATATTAACATATAACCAAATACCCTAATACTGGGAGATTTTAACTACCCTGCCATTGACTGGGAAAACTACTCAGGTATCAATGCCTTTGTCCAACCGTTCTTGGAATTCATAAACTCCAATGCCTTGGATCAACTAATCCACAGTCCCACCAGGGGCTCCAATATCCTAGACTTGGTCATTACCAACATGGGAAATTGATGTTCCACACCAGTGGTCACCCCCTTGTTGGTCAGGTCAGATCATAAGCAAATCACCCTTGACATACACATCCCACCCCCACCCCCCAGTAAGGATACAACCATAAAAAACTTCTCCAAAGCCAACGTCATGATACTCAAATCAGAAGTGACTAACTTCATGACACCCATGAGGATGGGAACCATAGGTTCGACTGCTGAATCCTACACTAAGGCACTGTATTAGCACATCCACTCGTGCATGAATTGTGCTATCCCAAACAGAACTAAGGCGCGCTCCGCCAACCATAAACAAACTATTCAACAAAAGGAACCATAGGTTTGACTGCTGAATACTACACTAAGGCACTGTATTAGCACATCCACTCGTGCATGAATCGTGCTATCCCAAACAGAACCAAGACGTGCTCCTCCTAATGGTTAAGGTGTTTGCCTTACAAACACAAGGTACAGGGTTTGAATTTCACAGGGGATAATTGGCTAGGCTTAAAATGCCTCGCAAGGGCAGTTAGCCTAGTACTAATCTATGAACCTATAATCTATGAACCTATGAACCTATTCAACAAAAGGAAGAAACTGCTGCAGAAAAGAGGAAAATCCCAGGATGCAAAATACTCCCTCATCAGCCTCAGTAAGAAGCTGAGATCCCTCATTAAATCCTCCAAAGCCAACTATGAAAAAAAAAAATCGCCAAAGATTCCAAAGACAACCACAAGGCATTCTATAGCTATGTCAAGAATCTAAACGGCAAGGCTCAGATACGCTCCGAGCTACAACAGACTGGCAATAAATATACTGATCCCAAGGATATTGCCAATATCCTAGCAGATCGATTCAGTGCCGTCACCCCCCTTTCACCCCCAAAGGGGCCATTCGTGATATCGAAAGATTGCCAAACCCCGGTAATCATGACCTTACAAGTAAAAATCACGCTATGCAAAACCAAGAGTACAACTTCCATGGGACCAGATGATATCCCGGGCTGTATACTACATGAATTGCAAAATGAACTGGCACCTCACCTAAGTGTCATGTTTAATCACAGCCTCACCTGAGACTTTGTGCCCAATGAGTGGCAGATAGCTACAGTCATCCCACTCCACAAGGGGGGAATCCACCCTGGATCCCAGGAACTACCACCCCATCAGTCTGATATGCAAGGCCATGGAATGCATTATCATGGATCTTATAAACAAAGACATTGGCAACCTTCAAACACTGGACCCCACCCAGTTTGGGTTTGTGAAGGGCCAATCGTGTCTCCTGAACCTGAGTGATTTCTTCAAATCAGTCTCCATAGCCGTGGATGAAGGCAAGGCATTCCACACAGTCTAGCTGGACCTTGCCAAGGCCTTCGACACCATCCCCCACTCTGGAATCATAGATAAACTAACCAATCTGGGCATAAATCCCTACGTCACAAGATGGGTCACTAACTGGCTCACTGACAGAACCCACACGGTTAAAGTAGCCAATTCCAAATCCAGTTCTAGACAAGTGAGAAGTGGAGTACCTCAGGGGTCAGTCCTGGGACCACTCCTGTTTGGCATCTACTTCTCTGAAGTACAGGCCAACACTAAGGGACTCTGGCTGACAAAGTTCGCAGATGTCTGCAAACTGGGAGCCATCACTGAATCCCCTAAAGACGTGGATATCCTACAAAAGGGCCTTACAGAGACAGATGCTTGGTGCCAAAGCCACAGACTCAAGCTCAATGCCAAGAAGTGTATAGTAATTCCCTTTGGGGAAAAACCAAGTACCCATGAATTACCACATAGGTGGCAATACACTTAACACTGAAAATATGATAAGAGACCTAGGAACACAAGTGGACAGTGGTCTCACCTTCAACAACCACATCACCACAACAGTCAGGAAATCCTTCTTTGTGGCACACCTCATCACTAAGAGCTTTTCATCCAGAAAGAGGGAGGTCATTGTCCCTCTGTACTCATCCCTTATCAGACTCATTATAGAGTACAATGCCCCATTTGGTGTGTACCTCACAAGACATCTGCAACAGCTGGAAAGGCCACAGAAATACCTCACTAAAAGAATCACAGGCCTAAAGCAGATGCCCTATGCTGACCGCCTAAAAAAACTCCAGCTATACTCTGTAGCATATGGTCTACTCAGAGGCGATCTCTGCTTAACATACAAGGCCATGTCCAACCCGGAACTGTTGGACATGCTCCACCTAAAGAAATCCCTGTCCCTCAGAGCCACACACTCCAGGGAATTGAACCTTGTCACCTCAATGAATAGAACATGCTGGAGGGATAGGTTCCTGACCTAGAGTCTCCCCATACTATGGAACAGACTGCCCATACATGTCAAGCAGAGCGCCTCCTTGGCCCTCTTCAAGACGAACCTTGACAATTGGTTGGGTGATAGGAAATTCACCCCGGGGATCACGTCAGCAGCTCTACTAGCCAGGGGCCCAGGGAAGAAAATACTGTGGGCAGAAATATCCAGAGAACTGCTATGGTTAGGCTTGTATAGGCCCTAGGGCCTATAGCCTAGTACTGACCTATGAACCTATAAGTCCTCCTAGCACTCTCTCTGTCCAACCAGTGCTTCATGCCCTGTCCAAGTAGCTGGCTGAAACACACACACACACACACACACACACACACACACACACATACACACACACACACATACACACACACTTTGAGATATGATTTATATACAACCACACAGACACTCCTGGGTAAGGCTGGTACAGGTTCACTAGCTGTGCTCCTTCTGTCCAGGCTATAAGGTAGTAATCACTGCCACCAGGACCCTTACTTATCAGCTACTAAAAAGACCCTTACCAAAGGGTGTCTAATTATTACTGTGCAATAATATTATTATCCATTTAGTAAGTGTAACCAGAACTTTTTAAGGCTTATTGGAGTGGCTTGGCCAGTATCACTATATACATGCAATGTACTCTAGAGCTTAAATTCTCTATACGCAAAACAGCCACAGTTGAAAGGTTTAAACATATTTAATTATAAATAATAAAAACACAAGACAATACTTCTTATTACACAGTGCTAGTCAAGAGTTCAGCGATCACAGGAACATGCTTAAAATAATGCTTAAGCTATTTCAATAGCTTATAAGTCAAAGAGGGAGGAGGAAAAATTAAAAATCCAGCAGACCTTGAAGAATGCTCATAGCAATGCCTATTCTGGGCCTAGAAAAGGAATCCAATTTGTAGTGTTTTGTAAAGGTATGTATGGAGGACCAAGATGCTGTCTCTAGAATACTTCCACAGTCCACCCCATTCTAGAAAGCCAATGAGGAAGCCAAAGTGCTAGTGGAATGGGCCATAACCATGCCTAGAAATAGCTTGTTATGGCAAGCATACCAAAAGGTGTAGCATGAGACAACCATCTGTCAACTGTCAGCTTTGACACTGGTTGTACTGATCAGCTTTCCTGAAGTGCTGAAATTTGTCTAGCAACATCTGAGGTGCCTGTGGATACCCAGAATATGAAGTATTCTTTTTCCCCTGTTTTGGGATTCTGGAAAAAGGCATGGAGCCTAATAGTTGACTCAAGGTAAACTAAGATCACTTTAGGCATAAAAGAGGGATTAGTTCTCAAAGAAACTCTATCCTTGTGGAAAATGAGATAGAGTTGACTCTCCACAAGAGCTCATAACTCAGATAGTCTCTTAGCAAAAGTCATAGCAATTAGTAAAACAGTCTTCCATGTTAAGAACCTCAAATCAGTCTGATGAGCTGGTTCAAATGAAAAATGAGTAAGCTTTTCAAGCACAAAGTTAAGATCTCAGTGAGGAGTCACCTGTTTTCTATGTGGGTAGATATTTAAAATCCCTTTCAAAAACTGCTTGACTTGTGAATGGGTAAAAAGAGGGGATCCAAAAGCAGCATAGGCACTGGAAGCTGTTAAATACTGAGGGTGGGGGCAGCGGGTGACAGGGGTACTTGGTGAACTAAAAAGGGTCATTTTTTATAACTATTTGCTACCACAACATAGGTTCACTTGGAGGACATTTTAAGCTTATCCAATTCCCTTTTGGTGCTTGAATTAACATTTCCTGACTGGTCTTATCTATCCCCATGGCTGATAATTGCATACTAGCCCTGGTGAGAGCAACTGTGATCATACCATAGATAATTTGAGGGGGGCATGTAAGGGATGCAGCATTTAGGAACTGCCTCTATCCATTAGTGGCATGAGAGGAAATCTTGGAGTACATTTTCTATTATCCATCCTTAGATCCAAGTTGCATTTGAATATGGATGAATGAGCTTTGCTTTACTTTTATGGATAGTCTTTTCCGGAACAGTGGTAGCCTATGTGATATATATCCATCTCTCCACAACATTCAGTTCAGATACCTAGACTGCGTATTTCTGATGCCATTTGACTTGCTGATGTTCAGTAGGTCCATATGTATTATGTTGGAGGATGCTTTGTATGTCAGACATGTCACTTCTAAGCACTCTGTAGGATACTGAGTATAGTAATAAATCTTTGAGGTGGTCCATGCAAGACCTATTGTTTAGGACTTGTATCCTTTTAGTAAGGTATCTCTAAAGGTATTCCAATTGTTGCACAGGGCTGAACAGATACATGCCAAAGTGAGCATTATACAGAATGACTGACATAATGAGAGCTTTGTAAAGGGGGACAACAGCCTCTCTAGATCTAGTCACAATCAATTTGTTTATAAGCTGTGCAATATAAAAAGGATTTCTTATGACACTGGACACATGTTGGTCAAAAGTTAGGTTACTGTACACACAAGTTCCCAAATGCCAAACAACTGGATCAGTTCTCAGAGGGCATTGTTATGATTTTGACACCAGTTATTATTTAAGACAAACCTTCCTGCATGATAGTTAAGTCATTTGGGGATTCAATAACTTCTCCGAGCTTGCAGTCATCTCAAACTTAGCTGGCCAAAGTTCTTTGGTATTTCCTTTTACTTTTGAGATGTATATGCCGAACAGAAAAAGTCTCAGCACCGAACCCTGCAGGACTCCATTGGTGACTGATCTCTTCCCCTGTTTTGATCTCCTGCATCCTGTGAACCAAGTTGGCAAAGCAGCTGGTGATGTAAGTGTTTGCTCTTACATTATTCATCTTTTGTACTACACCTGAGTAGGGCTTTGTGTCAAAAGGCTTGGCCAGGTCAAGGTAATGTGGTATGAACTGTTTTACCTTCATCCATTGCTTTGGTAACAAGAGTAAAGCTTAAAATTTGCCCATGATTTTGAGCCTTTCACACTTTCCTCTGGGCTGTTTTCAAACATTTTAGGGCCATGCATACATGTATGCATTCCTTGATTCACCTTCCTGATTGTATTAAATTATATTCCTTGTATAATACAGCACACTTGTTAGACTTAAGTTAGGGAGCATTTTAAATGTATTGTTTAAACATTTTCCAGTAGGCAATGAAACAAAAATGCATAAACCAATAATGACAAAACTGCCCTATTCAGAACATTTCCATCATAAAGGTCTACTTCCACACACACCATTTTAAATTTATTGTTTGAACATTTTTCCAGTAGGCAATGAAGCAAAATGCATGCACCAATAATGACAAAACTGCCCTATTCAGAACATTTCCATGATAACAGTCTACTTCTACACACAATATATAAATACAGAATCACAGTAGTGTAAGCCATGGGCATGTTGCACAGCTTCTTGAACTTATTTTCAATTGATGTGGGCAGAAGGCCAAAAACCAGGGACACATTTTAAACATTGCTTGTATAATTTTGGAAAGTTGCTTGCATAAAATGTTGTGTTACCACCATGCATTTCACTGCTAAGTCTTGAACCCAGAACTCTGTGCACATACCACTAAGCTAAACCAGCACTTTCTTGAAAGACAGAAGACAAACTTAAATGGCTATCATATCATTTAGTGAATTCAGTTCTCACCATAGCTCTCAATCTCTTAGCACAAAAATACAAAACAAAGCCAATAATGGGGGAATACAGCCCCAAAATAGGGACACATTTCAAATACTGATTTTATAACCTTAGAAAATTGCTAGAATAAAAGGTTTTGTTTTATCACTCCTGCAAACCAGAGGAGCAGAACAAAAATGTGAGGCATAAATTCACAAGTGATGGTGGCTAGGGATTTTAGGCTCTTTTTACCTGTACCCAAGGTATAGGGTTTGAGCCTGAGTACCTCTAGCCACCAGATGTATCCTGTTGGGGGCATTTACACACACACACACACACACACACACACACAAACACAACTCTGACAATACAGTCCAGACGCGCTCTGAAAAGGCAGCTTCTGAAAATAAAATAACACACACCACTCTGAAAAGGCAGCAGCTTATTCACACAGCAGCAGGCAGCTTCTGAAAATAAATCCTGTCCGTCTGGAGGCATACTTTAAGGAAAGAAAAAACTAGATTTTGATTTCAGATAAGAAATGCTTGATCTGCTTAGCCTGCTCTTTTTTGCAACATCTGGATAAGCTAAACATCCTACTTAGCAAATGGATTCTTTTTTCCTCCATCTTGAATATGCGTACTGCCTAATAATTATCTATACACCACTATTCTAATGCTAGTACCTTCCCAGAAGGGCTGCTACAACACTACACTACCCTAACGATGAAGCAATACTTCCAGAAATCTCTCTTGACCACTGCATGTTGTATTTTCAAATTGTGTCTTCTTAGTTAAATTAATGAATGAAAGACAGTAACTATTAGTACTCTGTAAATTCCCATATCATATAAAGCACTTAAATGTTTCCGTCATCGTCCCCACTGCAATCTCTCTTCAAGACTACATAAAACTCTCTAGTAGTCTTTCTGTGTTTATATGACATCAGTGAACAGTATTCACCACTTTTGTTGCCTGGTCTTTACTGCCCCTGTCCCATTCTTACAGTCTCTCAAGGGTGGAGAGGTCTAGGCCATGACAACTAAAGATTAAAGAGAGTTAGCTATATATATGAAGTTACACAGATGCATTATGTGCCTTCACTGGTGAATATGTATTGCACACTTGTTGTCATGTGTAGGTAACGAGTGGAAATGTGGCAGTATTAAGTTGAGGTAGGGCTAAAAAAGTGATAAGAAGCCTTAAGCTAAGTGACTTTATACAGTATACACAGCTTTGACAAAAGTAAATACCAAGCTTGAATCTTTACATAGCAGTGGTGTTTCAAGGATGATCAAAGTATCTTGCCACTGTGCAGGTAAAATTTGTCACCACATTCATAGCCAACGTTAGGCATAGGCCAACTAGATGGCTGCCTAGGGCACTGCTCTAGCAGGGGCACTCTTCCAGTATTTATTTGTTCATTTTGTTTTGTAGTACAGAAATGGTTCTTTAAAATGTGCTGAATGAAAACAGGAAAAACTGAAGAGTAAGAGAAACTGAGAAAAAAGTAATCTGGATGGTGAAGATAGACCAGGATGGGGGCACCAGGTGGTGTGGGGAGCACTTTGGAGCCATTTTGCCTAAGGCACCAGCTGACCAAAGACCGGCCCTGACCACATTAAAGGGAGAATGGAAAAGCCATGCTGGAAGTTGAAGTGGAAATTAACTAAAATTATTTGACAATGTTGGAGAGAAATCTTTAGCTGTGCTGTAGATGATGGAAGAAAAATGGAATGTCTGATTTGAAATGAGAATCATGAATGTAAATGATGCTGCACTGAGAAACATGGGATATATGCAAATTACCCTTTAAGGATATCAAGTGTTTCAGCTAAACGGCAATTCTGATTTTCTAGATTAATCTTTTTGTGTTTTTAACCGATTGATTTTTCTGTGTGACCTTTTTACTCATTGTTTTGGTTTGTTAGTTGCGATATTTTGCAGTCACCCTAAGGTTTGTGGATATCTGTTGAGTACAACCATGTGTTTCCACACATTAGCCAAACATTCTACTTATGCTGTCCTAATGATGCCATAAGAAGGCAGAAAAATGCAAGGCTACAATTAGTGGGATTTAGCTTTATTGGCCTGAATTTGTCCATTAAAAGAAAAGTCATAGACAATCAGAATTGCCATTTAGATGAAACACCTGATGTCTTTAAAGGTTAATTTGCATATATCCCATGTTGCCTCTAATACATAATACAAGAGATTTAAAATTTTCTCTAAGGTATGGCAATCTTGGAGTTGATATATTCAAGATCGGAGTGTGCAAGGGGGCTTGCTCCCCTGCAAAACATCACTTTAAAGGTGAAGAGTGATATTTTAAATTCAATCCTCTCCCTGGAGTTTTGGCCTTTTTTTGGCATGTCAGCACATTTCGATAGGGAGCTCAATGAGAAGGGAGAGGTCTAGTACAAGTCTCCAGGTTCATTCCTACCTTGGTATCCAAAACATCCTTAAATAAAATCCTTTCCCATCCTGATCAGAGCACACTAGTTCTATGACCCAGTGATAATATGTGCACCAAAACTGTAGGAAACAGGGAAGTCAAGTTTGCTGGATGAGGAAGAATCCCTTGAAAAGGAGGAATGGACTCCCACTGCCAACTGTACCCCTCCTGACTATTTTTCTGAACCCACTTGTCTGAAATAATTTGGTGCCACCAAGGAATATGTACACTAAAACTGAGGAACAGAATTTAAAGATTGCCAGGTTGGGGGGGGACTTGCATGGGCAAGGAGGCATTCTAACATTTTGGGCTGTCATTGGATCTAGGAGGCTCTCCTTTCTTTTTTGCCACAGCTTTTTAAAATCCTGTTTCTTTTAACCTATTAAAAGATCCTGAATTGGAAAGAAAGTTCTTAGAAAAGAAGGGCTGAAAGATATGAACAACCCCTTGAATCAACTTTTGTTTTTTTTGTCAAATCTTTTAAGGACATCAGCAGCAAAAGGACTAAACAAACTAGTGTTGTCAAGAGGACAATTTAAAATCTCTACTTTAACATCCTTTTGGTAAGTTTTAAGAACATTACCGTGGAACTCTCTTAACTGATCCAAAAGCAACATAATCACAAGAGCACTTTAAAGAGTGTTTGGCAGATTAAGAAACAGAAACAATGATTTTAAAGAAGCTTTAAGCTCTTCTAAGCCTAACCTCCTGCTATTAAGTGAGAACCTGGCAAAATGTCAAGCCCTCATAAATCCTGAGAAAACTGCCGCCTATGCAGAACTGTTCACAAGCATGTTAATAGATGCATAGAAGCAGCTGTACCCACCAGGAAGAAGTACAGATCTAACTCAAAAAACAAGCCACCCTAATGAATCACAAAATCAATAGGCCGTATAAATGGAGGAAGAAAATCATAGCAAAAATTAAGAGGTGCAGCACCCAGCAAGATAAAAGCACTCCCATCAAATTAAACAAACTCAGAGGATAAATAAAGTCTACCAAAGTAAAATTTGAGGCAAGTTTGGCCTCCCAGGCCAAGAACAACCACAAAGCATTCTTCAGCTATATCCGCAACCTCAAAGGCAATATACAATTTTGTGCAGAGCTCATTGTAAATGGACCCACCTATACTGAGCCAGAAGACATAGCAAAACTCCTGGCTGATAAATTCAGCTCCTACTTTACCCCTCTCACCATCTCAATCTTTCCTCAGGAACTATCATCAAATATAACTCCCCCTACTACCCCTAGGGAACAAGTCCTTAATGCTCTCTCTAAGACCAAGAACACTGCATCAATGGGCCCAGACAATATCCAGGATGCCTTCTAAATAGCATGAAACATGATCTATCAGGGCCTCTAGAATTACTGCTTAACTGTAGCCTCCAAACAGGTTTCGTGCTTATGAATGGATAAAGGCAACAGTCAGCCCTCTGCAGTAAGGCCATCTACAGACCCTGGAAACTACGACCCATAAGTCTCATCAGTCTTATATGTAAAGCCATGGAAAGAATTATCATGGAGATGATCAATAGAGATATAGTAAAACTCCAGACACTGGACCCTACCCAGTTTGGTTTCGTCAAGGGCAGATCATGCCTACTCAACCTGGTGGACTTCTTTGAGAAGGTCACCAAAGCAATGGATGAGGGCAAAATCGTTCACACTGCCTACCTTGACCTGGCCAAGGCATATGACACAATACCCTACTTAGGCATTGTTGACAAACTCAAGAGGTTAGGTACAAACCCATGTCACCTGGTGGATAGCCAACTGGCTCACAGCCAGGACCCTAGAAGCTAGAATTGGGGAGTCCACTTCTACAAAGAGGCCAGTCACAAGTGGAGTCCCTCAGGGATCAGTCCTTGGACCGCTCCTTTTTGGCATTTACTTCTCAGAAGTCAAGGCCAATGTCAGTGGTCTCTGGCTGACTAAATTTGCAGATGATTGCAAATTAGGAGCTGTCATTGAATCTCACACTGACACACATGTTGTCCAGAAGGGGCTGACACAGACAAACAACTGGTGTCAGAGCCATGGACTAAAACTAAATACCAAGAAAAGCATAATAGTATCCTTTGGGAAGTTATCCGTCCCTGGTAACTCTCATATTGACAACACACCCCTTAGAGTTGCCATGGTAGTCATGGACTTACAGACACACATAGATAGTAATCTAGCCTTTGACCATCATGTGTCTACAGTGGTGAGGAAATCATTCTATGTTGCGCAACTTATAAACAAAGGTAAGGCTTCTAAGTCCAAGGAAGTCATTGTTCCACTGTATTCGGCATTCATCAGACCTATCATTGAGTACAATGCCCCCTTTGGTATGTACCTAACCAGGCATAACTAACAACTGGAATGTCCACAGAGGTTCCTTACTGAAAGAATGCAGGGAGTAAGTAAAATGTCCTATGCAGACAGCCTCAAGGCCCTATCCCTGTATTCTGTCTCCTACAGGTTTTTGAGGGGAGATCTATGTCTGGCATACAGAACATTGTCAGACCTCACTCTGACTGACCTCCTGCATATCCACAAAACAAACAGCACCAGAATTACCCATTCTAAAGACTTAAACCTTGCCTGTGATAAACAGGACCTGCTGGCGAGATAGGCATGTATCCCACAGACTACCCCATCTATGGAACAGGCTCCCTATCCATGTGAAGAAGAGTTCCTCCCTAACCCAATTCAAGTGCAGTTTGGACAACTGGATGGGAAACTGGAAATTCATCCCTGGTTTGGCAGCTATGTCTCTAATGGACACAGGTAACTTGTAAATGGTTCATCTGCCAGGCCCATGCTTACACTTATCAAGGGTATCAGAACTTATGTTCGTTAGCATAGTAAACACCTGTGAATCTATGAGAAGAAGAAATAGTACATTTTCTCATATTCTCAAAATAAGCCGGCAACATTTTTAACATTTGAACCCGGCAGTTTACAATGCTAAAAGTTAAGGTGGCAGAAGGATAAACTTTCTTCCAAATACATCAAAAACTTTTCCATTCTTGTCAGAGCAAATGAGGCTAGCATAAACAATGTTTGGCAGTAGATGGCTTTGATAAGGAAATAACTGTAGACTTTGATTTGAGATTAGATAAAATGTAAGTATGTATGTGTCTGAGATACTTTAATTAACCTATCAGAATTTAAACAGGAGGTTGATTGTCAGGCAAACTGCAAGCTGTTAAGAAAACATCCTCTAATGCTGACAAAATTGCAGGAACAACTGCAGGCTTAGGAAAATCCATTTGTAACAAATAACAGCACTTCTACTGAGAGACTGGGACTGGGGTTTCATTCTGTACCCACTTAAACATTTAATTTATTTTTGCCATGGAAGGAAATCTAAATAAACACTTTCTTCAGAATCAGAATCTTCAACTTGAGGAGAATTTATTGAAGAAAAAAACTATTCTTCTAGTCCCTGCTCTTCTGACTGGGAATCACTGTCACAAATAGAGGGAATTAATTTTCTTTTTCTGTTAGAAAATTGAAGAAACAGGATTTAAAACATTAAAGGCTCGAAAATAAACCTTTATCAAAGCTCAGAAAGTTTTCCCTGGCCATAGTGAGAGAAACAGGAGAAGCCAAATGGTTATTTTTTTCTTTTGTTTTCCTAAGGGACCCCCTGAAAAATGATCAAGTCAATGTAGGTGCATTTACCTGAGAACCAGCTGCCTTAGCCAGGCTACATAGGAAGACTCCGTTTACTCCAACTTCTGAGACTGACAAGAGTAGTTTTACTTGCCCAGAGAGGATAATCCAAAAGCCACAGAGGACATATCTAATTCTTGTTTTTTAGCAGCTTCCTGCGGAGAGACATCATGGGACCAAGAGGCAACGATGAGCAGTCCAAGGATCCTGGTCTGGTCACAGCAGACTCACCCATCTGTGGCCAAGATAGTGAGGAAGATGGCCTGACATTCAGAGACCCCTGAGAAATGTTCTTCTTCTTGTGGAAGGGGAGGGAAGAACCAAAGAAATGGACAATTTTTCTATGATCGATAGGAAAAGGAACCTGGTAAATCAGTAACACAGCCTGTAGGAGTCCGTAAAACTGACAGGAAAATCAAAGTTTTGAGGGAAACATTTTAGTGACAACCCCAAAAAAACACAAATTCCAGCCCTTAAGAACAGTTTTCCACACAAAAATAAAGAAATAAATACAGTGATCTAAACTGCAACTAAAGTGGTATCATTGTGTATGTTTTTCATTTATAGAAAATACACAGTTTTTCTTCAAAAAAATTATGACATGAAGGTTTTCCCCAGTAAAGTACTTATCTGCCCTTAACTCTTTCAATGTGAGAAAGGCCAGTCATGCCTGGGGGTGAATTTGTGAATAACTGCTTTTTAAAGGAAGTTAGTATATCACATTGCTTAATCTGGGGTGGAAGTTTGTTCCAAAAAAGTGGTAGTCACTGAGTGATGAATCTGTCCACAATTATTTGTTGATTTGCTGAAGAAGGTTCATAAACCTGGTCCTAGTGTTCACTGGACTTTTTGATTTGTGGAGATATAAAAAGTCTTGGACTGCTAGATCCCTAGCGAACCAAAAAGCTAGGCACAGATCATCCATAAGGAATCTACAGGGCACTGACTACAGGGAAATAGACTCCAGCCTCTCCTGGTAGCTCTGGTCCTTTAAGCCAAATATAATTTTTGTTAGGAACCACTGGGGTCTCTATAACTGCCTGATATGTCTACTAAGATACATCATAAAAGGAGCATTGCTTCCTAGGATAGACATGGTAAGTGAGAAATATAGAAGGGTAAGGACTTCTTTGGATCTTCAGGAGATAACATTTGTGATTAGCTGTGCCAGACAGGATGATTTCCTAACCATGGCTGTAACATTCTGATCAAAGGAGAGGGAATTATCTACTCATGTTCCAGGGTCTCTCACATCATCTTCATTTTGGCGAGGGGAGTTGTCTATACTATAAAGTGGGTTGAGGCATGTTTATCATATGCAACATTGCAATTTTTAAAATTTAATTTTAGCCTGTTTTCTGTGCAACAGCTATTAATATGTGTAAGTTTAAAGGGCTGCTTCTGCATATCAGAAGGGGATTTGAGGTGGACACCCAGTTTACAGTCATCCACAAACCTGGTTCATTATATTTGGAGATCAGATAAGTATATGCCAAAAGGTATAAGTTCTAGTACAGATCCCTTTGGGACTCCACTGGTTAGCTTCATGCTCTCTGAGGATGTACTTGTTACCCTGTAATGTCTGGTTTCTGTCCTTCAACCAATTTGCTATCCACCTAACTACATAGAGTATGGCATCAAATGCTTTGTTAAGGTCAAGATATGCTGTATGGATAGCATGTCTGCTATCTTCGGCTTGTTTTATTCTCTCCACCCTGTAACAGGGAACTGCGATTCCAAAGGCATTAAATATCTTGCAATATGCTCTGCCTGTTCAGCCTTCTATGTCAGAAAGACTGAATGGGCACTTAAAAAACATATTTATGAGTATTACTAAGACATTTCAAAATAAAATGTCACTAATGCCCTGTTCATACATGCATTAAAATATGGACTATTTAAGCAGCTTTTGTTTGTTATTTTGAAAAGAATTATCCCTAACCCCAGGAGTGGTGCTTGGGAGGGCAACACTGAACTTAGAAATCTCATCTGGTAACTTAAGATAGATGTATTTATTTATTTTACATTTGTTGACCGGGATAGTCCGAATGGATACTTGTCCATTTTCAGAGGAGGCCCAGGGAGAAAATCTCCATGGAAAATCCATTTGTAACAGATAACAGCATTTCTACTGAGAGACTGGGATTGGGGTTTCATTCTGTTCCGTTTTCCAGGTTTAAATAATTACGTTTCTCTTACACCGGTCTGAAAACCAAGGGCAATTAAACAGTGATAAGTTTTTGTAGTCAGTGTACCTATGAATTATTATGAATTTTAAAGTTATTTACATGACTTTTATTTTTCATCTTTCATAGTTATGGGTTCTATGGATACAATTTATGTAAACTAATTTAGAAAAGGATCAGGTTTATCTTATTTTATTCTATCTTATTTATTTATGTCAATAGCTTAAAACTGTAATTAAATGTTATCTTGGTCTACTCAATGGATTCATTTAATTACTTATTTAATTACATTGTCATGTGACTGTGAAATATTTTATATATCCATTAGAAATGCCCATTAGATTGTTGTTCTGATGAAGTCCCGTTCGTTTAGTGGGACAAAAAGCATTGTCACTTAAACCTGCTGTGTGGCATTCTAATGTTTTTTTCATATTAAACAGTGTTTTACTATTAATTGGCATTAGTGGTTCAGTATCTGTTTCCTCTCACTGGTGCACTTTTTGACTGAGTTTGTTTTGGTTTAGCTTTGTGCGTTTATGCTTAATGTTTGAACATTACAAATTTCCACTCACCTTCTTCATTTCTCTTAAGATTGAGCCATTAATACCGAGACATTAACCATTATGCATACTAGGACATTATAAAATTTCTCACTTAGAACCACAATGGATGCTTTCTAGATTTATCGCCATTATTAGAGTTAACTTTTTACAGAACATTTTATTTTCAGAAGCTAGCCTCCCAGGCTATTTTACATGCTCATCCACTCTTCTCTCACAACTTCATGGGTAGTATGTCACTTGCCTTCCTCTCTGGGGTAAAGTTAGCTTTCAGCAGTATGTTCTCCACCCATGTTATCTTGTAGGTGGGAAACATAGTCAACAACTGATATTTGTAAACAGGTTTTCCATTTTGAACTCCCCATCTCCTTCTATTACAGTAATGCAAGATGGTATTACTAGATATGATATTGGCATTTTTTGTATTATTTATAAATTGTTGGTTCTGGAAGAGATGTTCTTCCTAATTTATGAGCAATGCTGCCAGAGGCATCTCTGCCGTGCCCTTGTGCATGCCCTTGGTTGTGTCCTAAGCTGACTACAGGGTCTCTAACTACTGATTTTTTTACAGTCCTTTCTGCCTCAGACTTTCTCCAACTTGTGTAGCATTTTGACTATGTTCAACAAATTTCCTCTACAATGCACTTTACAGGCCACTCTTTAAACTTAATGATGCAACCGAATGTGGTCATATCAGATCTGCAGGTGGAACCTGCATCCTGACCTTATCACCGCTTGGTTTACTGCAGCTTATGCCTCCCCTAATTATGTAATTTAGTACTGAGCTGGCCCAGTATAAGGATTTAAGGAATATCTTACATAGTGTCCTGATGCCCTTACTGGATAACCCTTTACTGAAAAGCTATGCAGATGATCTTGATGCAGTTGTGGCAATCTAAAGCCAGGCTGATAGGGGCACTTTTGATTATTTGGACCCACTTACAGTATGAACTCTGCCTACCTAACTCATAAAAAAATGGCATAATCATGACCCTCATAAGTTAAGGAGATAGGGTAGGGGATGGAAACCTATGGAGGGGAGGAAATGCTTTCTCAAGTGCAACCATGTTTTACATAACCACAATCTTGTCTATCACTCAGAGATTTTTTTTTGAGCATGCTATGCTCCCTTGCTTCACAATGACAGCTGTCTCCAGTGCCCCACATCTATTGCCAGGTCTACTGACCACTCCAATTTCCACTGCCAGACATTATGATGAATTGCAACTTGGCTGACATGGAAATTAATGCTGTCTGGGGGTGCTGGGAGGTTTTTCTTTTAAAGCCTACTTTAGTTTCTTCACCCGTCCTCCAGTTACATGGTTACATTGTGAGGGCCAGGTGTGCAAAGGGAATGTACAGTGTCTTGCCCCGCCTCTACAAAAGCTCAGCCATGTTCCCACCTAATTCCTCCTTTAGACTACTTCCTCTCCAGGCACATCCCCAGCATCTGCCTGGAACATCATAGGGAATGCCCATGCAACCACACTTCCTCCCTGGGATGAGCCCAGTCCATCCCTTCTTGCCACTATGTCAGTCACGCAAGCATGTAATCAAACCCAAGTCATCTGGTCTGTATTCAGAGTTTTATCCCCTCTACTCCACTGGAATGACCCTCATTCAGAGATTTTGATGAAGAAAACAGCTTCTCTATCTTGGAATAAATAAGTCATACTTCATCAACCATCCAACACAGCTCTTCTGGACCATTTTTCTACTGTGTAGCCCAGCCTGTCTGTAGACCCCAGGAGGCTTTTATAGCTCTGAAATAAAAGTGAGCTGCATTGTTCTTTGGGGTCAAGGTTGCCTTGATTACATGCAATCTCCTTGTGATCACTTCCACTGACTGAATTATGGTCTAGCTGTGGATACTCCAGACTTTTATCGTTTGTCTTTTCATAAATTGACTATAAGGATATCATGATATTTTCATCTTTACATTTGGTCATCTGCAGGCTGGATGCTGGGTCTTTCAGAGTTGTTGCATCTTACTTTTCCACACTGTGCCTTTTTTCTTGAGGATAAGGAGTTTTTCAACTATATTTAGAGAAGCTATTCATTGCTTTCCTAAAATGACTCTATATCCCACGACCTGGAAATGATTTTCCAAGCGCCTTTTTTAGATAAAATTATTGAAAAAGATATGAATACAACTGAACATAAATCTCATCTCCCACAGCCTCTTTGATCCTTGTCAGTCTAGTTTTATATTTAGACAAAGCACCAAGACTGCCCTTCTTCAGGCACTAAATGACTTTCTATGGGGCAGAGATCAATGGCTGCACTCTATCCTGGCCTTCCTTGACTTCTCCACTGCTTCTGACACAGATGATCAGGGGATCCTTTTAGAGTGCCTTGTGGACTCACCGTAGATTAAAACATTTACAGTCTCTGAGGGCTTTGCATTTTACGTTCTCAGTTGTGTATTCAGTATATTGTTAACAGATCTAAGCCCATCTTCAATTTACTTGCCAAGGTTAACAGAATCACAGTATACCTGCGTCTAATGAGAGAAATCTTTCCAGGATGTACTTTACAATATCCACCAATACTTCACCTTTACTCAGAAGCATCCTTCTGACACTGTCATTATTTCATTTAATTTATTTATTTTTTTCTCTGACACTGCCATTCTTGATGATGGCTTCAAATCCATCCTTGATTAGAAGACGTGGGTTTAAAATTGGCTTAATTCATCCAAGTCTGAAATGGTGTTTGTGCATGGGAATGTAAGACCTTTGAATTCTCCCTATCTCATCTCCTAACCTTTTAATGGGAGAAATACGATGGAGCTTATCAGGACACAAGATCTCAAGAGTGTTCCTTGATTATACACCGAGAATTAGGGATTAGGATGCATCTGTAATAAAACCTTTATGCTTTCTTCTCAGAAATACCTCTAGGATCAAAATCTGCTCACATGATCTGATTTTCTTTTAGCAGTCATTCGTGTCCTAGCATCTTCTAAACCAGATTACTGTAATGACCTCTATTCTGGATTCAGGAACACCAACTTTAGTCAACTCCAATGACTGTGGAATTCCACAGCCTGGGTTTTGACTGGATTTTATCACTTCAGCCATACAATCTTCAGACTAGAGCACAAGTACTGGATTCACATGGTATCCAGGCCTTTATTTAAGATTCTGATACCCTCCCAAAGAACCATGCAATATTTGGATCCTATGTATCTTGTATGATTGTGGTCCCATCAATCTTAAGGGGTTTCTGGTCTCTTACATACTAGTATGCCCACTCTACTCAGCTAGTGAGGGTCTGCAGGTAATTTCTAAGAGGCTTTTGGAAATAGATATTGGGCAATATCTTACCTACCAGATGCTTCTCCTGTGGAGTTGAATATCTGTCATTAGCTCTGATTCAGAAGACTCTTTTAGGATATCCCAAAAGTACCATGTCTGCAGGTGAGCTTATTTAGAATCTCACTGGAGATTCTTTATTTCAATCCAAGAGATTTACTAAGGTGTCTAGTTAGCATGTTTGCATAACTACTGTCAGTTATTTTTGTTTGCTTGTTTGTTTTTCCACATTTCCACTGACAATTTTTACTTTGTGAAAGTTCTGTGACTTTTACTACAATATAGACAAAGTTTATTTACTATTATTATATAGTGCTCGATATAAACACTTTAACAAGAGTTTAATGCTTCTTATTGTCACTTTGGGTTTTTTAAAGGGAAGGAAACTGCTTTTTGATTACATAAATGCAGCATTTGGATGGGACTGCCCTTTAAGCATAACTATTTAGAACAGAATACTAGATCTCCTACAACACAGCACGATAATAAGATATTATTCACTGAAAAAGATATATCTGAATGCTGATACTGACTAATTATATTTAAATGGGACTGAGCACATTTAAAGCATAATATACAAATAGCATGTGCACAGTGTCTTAACGGGCCTACAATGAAAAGACTGAGGGCAGGATTCTTGAAAACTGATTCATGGTAGAGTGTAGCCTGTGCTAATATACTGGGATCTGTTATGGACCTTATGATGCACAGGCTACATACACCATGTGTAAATTAATATTTTACCTAGTGGGACAGCAACAGCCTTGCCTCTGTGAGCCAAACAATCCAACTGTCACAAAAATGCAGCAAGGCTTTCACTGTGTAATGTGCACAAGCACTAGATCCTCCCAAAGTAATGCATGGTAAGACTCTTCTGTAGGGTCCTCACGATGATCCCCAACATACCATTTAGCTGTCAGAGTCTGGAGTTGCTTCCTCCCACCACCTGACTGGGAGGGAAAAAAACACTTATTATCTCTGCCCCTAACACTACTGTAGAACACCAGGCTTGTAATGCTTATTGTCAAGGGTCTGTGCTGCCTTCCCTATTATGGTATTCTTTGTTTAGGGTCTTCCTTTCAGTGTGAATTGTACAGGGGCATTACTCCCACAATTCCAAAAGTGAAAATCACTGTTCAGGGACACTACCATCTAGTGCATCATAAAGTTAAAAATGAAGCTGCTTGTTCATGGAATCCTCTGTCATATTCTTGTACAGCTATTGGTATTATAATAAATAGCTCCATTATACCATTCCTAAATAAGGAGTCCTGGAGCAACTCCATTAACATGCCATCTACAAATCATGGTGTTGTATACCTGGTATACAGAGGGGAGCAATGAACTGAGGAAGCAACTAGAGGAGATATGGTTCTGCTCTCTTAGGTCCATTTAGGTTCATTGATTAATACTAGGCTAACTGCCTTTGTGGGCCATTTTAAGCCTAACCAATTAGCCCATGTGAAAATCAAACCCTGCACCTTGTGTCTGTAAGTTAACACCTTAATCATTATGCTAAACTATTAACCACCAAAGAAGGACAGCAGTGTAGGTGGGAAAGGAGCCACTTGGCCTACGCTACTTAACTCTCCACCATATTATAACCTACCACTGACCCCTATACCAAATGCCTCCTTCTCCTTACAAGTCCATGTAATCCCCGAGTAGCAAGTCAGAAGAATCCTTATCCATCCACTGTGCTACATATAACTGCACTGTGGAAATTAATGTTACTTCCACATGTTGATTTAGGCTTTATCGTATTGATTTCAGACCAATTCCTGTGAATCACAATGTCACTTTGTATTACTGCACAAATCAATATAAAGGATATATGTGTTTTTAGCCGAGCAGTTCATATTTATGGATCTCGTACTGAATGTATAACAAAGCATTATGTGTCAGTGACAGATAAGCATTACAAATGAGGAATTTGATCCAGTCAGCAACAGTACTGTTAAAGAATATGGGCTACTGATGTCTGACATCAAGAAGCATGGGTTAGAACTCAAGTTAAAACTAAGAGGGGCAGATAAATAAAGAAATGGATATACAGGTCATATAGGAGTACTTGGATTTAGGGACAATAGTAAATCACCAAATTATTTACTTTTTTGTATTAGGTAAATGAGTGAGTGAATAGTAAACAAACATCACCACATCTTTTAAAATAATGAAATATCAGAAGCATTGACTGACAGTCTTGAATCTAGTGAAGAGCAAACTACAAGGCATTCTTCTAATGCAATGTCCTCTCTATGGAATGAAATTTAGCATGGATTACAACTGCTTGGACAGATAAGTCAAAGGGATGATTTAGTTTCCTTCCAAAGCACTAAAAACATAAAAGGAAGGAGGTGCTTTTATGCTCTAAAAGAGAAACCTTAGTGACTGCAAACTGGTTATCTGGATTATATACCTCCATTATGCTAAATGCTTCCCATGCTCTGGAACAAGATTCCAATCTACATTAGGCAGAGCTCTTTGCTAACCCTCTTCAAGAGAAACCTTGACGAGTGGATGGGAAACATAAAGTTTATCCCAGGGATCACTTCAATGACTCTGCTGGACAAAGGCACAGGGAACTAATCTAAGGGGGTGGCAAAAGTCAATACATTCTGGATAGGTTTATAAATGCCTTCGGGCAGATAGCCTAGTACCTACGTATAAACCTATAAAAAGATATGCTCCCTAAACAAAGACGTTTATCTGACAG